>NW_027611923.1:600000-911237 GCF_964261635.1 Lissotriton helveticus
GCTTAAATAGTACTAACTTACCAAAACTAATATGTTGTAACTTGTCTAGATTACTATGCATCTTCCCGAGCATTCCGAGTCCTTCTACTCAGCCAGTGAGTGGAGTCATTGGATGGTTGAAATGTTAAGAGTGTTTGCTCATGAATGAGTGGACAGATGGCTTAAGATGGGCTGATCAGCAGGATGCTGCTCCTGTGGGGGTTCTACCTGATTTACTTGTAATCTGATCTGAACCTAATAAACCTACATCTTTTCTAACCTACAAGACTACATCTTTGATAGTAACACTGGCGACAAGTGGAAAGAAACTAGGTGTGAAGAACAAGAAATTAAAGAAACTACAAAGAAATAATTACAAAGAAAAAGAGATTGAAGCCTGTAAGGAAGACTTAAGCCTGGTAGCCCCACTAGTGTCTATGTACATCAAACAGCCCGCAGTTCATGGCAATTGAACAGGCCAGAGATCTGTGTGCAGCTGATCTAGTGGCTGGCTGCTGAGTTGAATTGACCACGTTATCAACAAGATTGAAGTTGGTACACAGAGAGAGAGCTCATGGTTTGGCTAGTCAAGCCAGAAGAGAGTGAACAGACAGCACTGTTATGCAAATAATGCAGCAAGTTGGGAAGTGAGTGAACTGGAAGCGTGAGTTCTACCTGTGTTCAGACGCTGACTCGAGTTGTTAGTGAATATTGGCATCAGTGAAAATTGCTGCTCAGCTTTATTGGAACCAGACAAGATTACAGTGGCTTCCAGTTATGGTGGTGAGACTTTGTTGAATTTTCTATGGGATTTTGTCCAGTGCTAAGTAACTTTCACATTTTGAGGAAAATGTATTATGGCACCACAACTAACTCACTTAGGGGCAGATGAGGCCCAAGCATTTGATGCTGAGGAGGGAGCTTACCACATGTGTGAGGCACATACCTGTACCTGAGCTGTTTTGAAGGTGCTGAACTACAACTGCTGATCCTCTTGTGGCAACTGGGTAGGATTTGAGCTGTTCCTGTTGGTCTTATTGTTAGCATGTAGGGTTGGATGTCGGGTAGGTGGTCACTCACCGGAGTGGGGGTATCTTGACGTGCTACCTCAGTTTATATTTTTAATGCCTTGCTTAATTCTCTTCCCAGTCATGTTGGGTATGCAGAAGAGGGATGGTTGTGGCCATTTTGTGATGTGTTGGTCCTGGAATGTGACCATGTTGGTTGAGCGACAACGATGCAATGTGTGATTTTTATGACCCTTCCTAAGGGGTTAAGGGTGTAGGGGCAAGTGATTAGCCCAAGGTGCCACTGTTCCTAGGGGTTACAGGTGTGGGGGTATGCGTTTAGCCAAAGTTCCACCCTTCCTAAGGGCGTTGGGGCATGTGTTTAGCTCAGAGTTGTACAAGTGTACAACTGTCCTGTGTAATTTGCAGAAGGAGGAGCGTTTGTTGAGTGACATTGTTGTGAACTGTGAAGACCAGAAAGTTTGACTGTTTGTACTGGAATTTTTGCTGCATCATCATTGAGCTTGCCAGTTTATTCCTTAGTTCTCCTCTCAATTTGCTGCCATGTTCTAATGTTTGCACGATTCAGAAAAGGGGGTGGTGATGAACAGAGTGCCTGAATTTTCTGAATCAAATGTTTGCACAGCATATTTATCTGATAATAGTATTTTGTTTATGGAGCTCTGAATTTGCTACATGAGTTTGTTTTTGCTTGCGTGTCAGGGTGTGGGTGGGTGTTTCAATCCTGATAGGTATATGTGTCTTATACTGTATGAAGTGTGCATATTGCGTAAAGAATTACACTGCAAAGTTTCCCTGTGCATGGAAATGAGTTAAGGATTCAGTATGGGTCTGTTGGGATCCCTAGTGAGGTGTTTGAGACCGTGCGTGGTGTGCTAAATGTTTCTGAGATTCCCTGTGTTAGTGGGAATATAATGGTTTTAAAGATACCCTGGGATTTTGACGGGTTTAAATATACCCTACTATGGTATCGATTAAAAGATGCCCTTTGCGGATGTCCTGAGGTGAGACCTGGTCCTGCCTTGAGTTGTGTAAGTGCAACAGAGGGTGTAGAGTCCCTGGTCCTGCCATGAGAGTGGATGCAGTAGAGGGTGTGGAGTCCATGTTCCTGCTATGAGTTGATGCAGTAGAGAGTGTGAAGTCCCTGTTCCTGCTGTAAGTGTTTAGAGACCCTGATTATTATTGTTTCTGTTGTCCTTCCTAGTGCCTAAGGATGTAGTGTAGGGGTGTGTGTATTACAGTCTTATGTTAGTGTTGTCCCTCCTGAGTGGTGGCAGGCGTGTTACAGGAGCATATGTGTTGCACCTTGAAATTGTGAGGTGAATGACTGTGGGGTGTTATTAATTTCCTAGTTCTGCTGAAAATTGCATGATGTGATTATCTATGTTTTCTCATCTTCATAGGAATGTTTTATCATATTGTGTCATCTCTTGTCCTTTTGATTTAATGTTAATCTAAAAGTAATATTTATGGGACATGTTGATTGTTTTATTTACATTTCCTATTGTTTCTTTAACAGAGAGAGATGTGTTGTAACATGTCTTGGTTACTATGCATCCTTCCCAGACTTCCAAGTCTATGATGCTCAACCAGTGAGTGAGGCCATTGGAAGGTTGGCATGTTTGTGCTTGTATGAGTGGACAGTTGGATTGAGAAAGGCTAAGATGCTCCTGGTGGCTCTATCTGATTTACTTGTAACCTGGTCTGAAGCTAATATACCTACAACTTTTATAATCTACAATACTACATCTTGGATTGTAACATAATGGCCATTTGATCATGAGGGAAACAACACCAATAGATTATCTGGTTTGATAGCAGCAGCTCAAAGAAGTATTTGCAAGAGTGTCAGTGGGCATTCAGGTGTACAATGTTTTAATATTTTAATGAACATGCAGTCAGATCATTGATTACCATTAGTGACAGAAAAACTTTCTTTTGTGGAGGTATCATTGAGATCCCTTGTCTTACTCCATTTGACATGTTGCAAGATTTACAGTGGATATCCACATTGCACCACTAATACATGCCTCACCAATACTCCTTGCTCTAGTCCTCCAGAAATGACAAACTTCAAAGTCCCAATTAAAATTTAAAAAACCTTGTTTTTGTAATACAAAATGTCTCCAAATCTTCGTTGAAGACCAGTCCGTGAGTTAAAGTTACAGAAATGTTCACAACAACCCCAGCTCATGTTCAGAACAAATTGCCCGATACCAAACATTTTTTTAACATATATCTGACGCAGCAGCTTTCCTTTACCCAATGACCTTTCTCACGCTCCGATATACAGCCCCAATATGGAACACTTGATAGAAATGTTGCTATTTCATCCTGTATACACCAAATATGGTGTTTCACAACTCTTTACTGCCCTACTCGATCAGGATGAAAAACAGGCTCCAGACGGAAAGTACAGTAATAAGGAAGACAAATTAAATGTTTTTGCTATTGATGATAAGTACACAAGCCACTTCAAAGTTATAATAACAATACTAATAAAGGCTGTGGACACCCTATTCCAACCCCCTCCCCAAAGAACAGCAAAATAGGTTGCAAAAAGAACTTGCATCCCCAAGATAAGGACAAGTAGGGGATAATTATCCTCATATGTTTGCCAAACGTGTTATCTTATCTTCTCCATAGTGCCTAATCTTGGAACACACCTGCTAAGTCACCCCTACTACATTACCCTACCTCTACACGTCCTCCTGTATGTCACCTGACATCCATATAATTTGACCACTATGACCGATGGCCACTACACTGACCCAGGTAAGTGACTAATGTCATTTGGGGTCAGGGTTATAAATAGCAGTATACATAAAAATTACACTGCATTTAAATGGTATTATGAATTTTAAACTAAAGTAACTAGAATGTAATTAATCATTCAAATGTAAGAATGTTTTCAGGATTATTTTAGGAAATACATTATTAACAATAATAATAAAAAATAAGAAGTAAATATTGAACTATGAGGGCATACACCCAGAGGTAGGCCTTGTGAATAAACACATGGTGGCAAATTGGGTTATTTGGTTAACTGGGGTATGATTCCTGGTCAAGCAAATGCCACAATCCCTTTCAGGGTGAAACACAACAAGTCACTACATTAATCTGTGCTTAGTCCTGGGCAGCTTGGCAGAAAAAGAAGTTAGGCTTAACTTAGGTCACTGTTTGAATTATGCAGCACACAAACAGCAATAAAGTGAAACCACAACACAAGAAAAAGCGCAATCCAATTAAGAAAAAACTAGTAAATTGTAATAAATTATTTATCAGCAAAATAAAAAAAAATCATTCAGTAAAACTGGGGTTATGAACTTTTAAAGTTTTTTTGTAAAATCTAGCACCTTAAGGTTGTAAATGCCAACCATAGACATCTAGTTGTGCAAGACAGATAAAGTAAAAAAATATGGCTAACCGTGATGGAGCATGGTTCAGGCCAAGAAGAAGATCTTAGCTTTGGGGTTCTAAGAAATTCTGGGAAAAATTGTCAGAGAAGGTAAAGTTCAGCGGGGAAAGGATGCAGTCCGTGCCCGAGGAGAGAGCGTCGTCGTCGGATGGCCCTGGGTCTGATGGCAGCCTGTGGTGAGATGTGACTTTCATCTATACAGTGGACAAAAAGTGTGGTTGGTGGGAGGTGTTTATCTTCCTTGAGAAAGATGGCCGATGTGCTTTTCACAGCCTCTTCCTGAGCTTTACAAGATGCCTATACTGTCAATGGCAGAGGTGGGTAACACCATGGCTTGCCTGTTCATTTCCTTCCAGGACAAAGTGGGCTCAAACCCATGGTAGGGGAGCAGTCCCAGTACTAATTTGGGGCAATCACAATGGAGGGTTTACCCACTATCATAGCCACACATCTGGTTGGGCACGGGAGCTTTTACTGGGGGAAGATATGCCATGTTAGATTTAGGGAAAGATGGATAAAGTAGGGTAAGAACCCATGTGTACGGTGGACAGTCAATTACACAACACAATGCTCGTTTTGCCATTGTTTCTAACAGTCTTTTTTTCAGTTCACAGGTGCTGAGGACACTTGATCATGTAATGAATATTTGTTTTGTATTGTCTTGCCACAGCAAGCTGTCACTTGCCTTGTGTTCTGGGTGCTAGTTGAGTGATAGTTTTCAGAACAAGAACACATATGGTCTACTCTATGAAAAGTGTATGAATTGTATATTCTGTTTCCGACAAACCATTGGGTTTGAACGTGATATCATATACAAGAGACAGAAGTCTTAATCTTCTTCGAGCCTAAATGTTTCTGTTAGAACTGCCAGCCTTAGGTTGGTCTTCCCCCAACCTTTTCTGTAATGTTTCATTTTTTCTGATCCCATATTTTAATGACCTTAGGAGCCTGTACACTTTACCACTTCTACCACTGCTGAAGTGCTTGTGCTCTCTTCTTTAAACATGGTAGAATTGGCTTACACCCAATTGACATTTTTTACTTACTTATAAATACCAACTAAAGTGGTACTAAAGTGGTACTGCATGTGCCCGGGGCGTTGATTGTGCCTTCCACTTAAGTAGCCTTTTGAACATGTTTCAGGCCTGCCACTGCAGCCTGTGTGTGTAGGTGTAAACTGTTGTTTCGACCCGGCAAAGTAAACAGTTTGCCAGGCCCAAACCTTACATTTTAGTACATATAAGTCACCCCAGGGGTAGGCCCTAAACAGCCCACAGGGCAGGGTGCACTGTTTTTAAAAAGAATGTTTTAATTTTACATGTTCTGCTAGTGAAAAATTCTTAAATTAAATTTTTTAACCCCTTCGCTGCAGCGGTTATTCCCCCGCTGTGCTGGGGGGGAGGGGGCGTGCACAGCGCCCAAATGCTCATGACGAGCTGAGCTCTCATGAGGCACGCGCTCCTGTGCTCATGATGAGCTGAGCTCGTTACAGGTGCATTGGCTCCCGTGGAACGTTCAGCATAGCAGGGGAATTCTCCCCGCACCTGAGCGTTCAATGGGCCATGACGAGCTGAGCTCGCCATGAGCACCGGAGCACCGTGGCTCATGAGCATGGGAGGGGTTAACTACTGCAAGACCTGCTTATCTCATAGGAAAACATTGGAGTTACCTTATTACATTTAAAAAGCTCAAACTTCCAAATCGGAACAGGTACATTTCATGTTTGGTGCATTTGGAATTGTAATGAAAAATCCTATCTTATGGTAAAGTCAAAATTTAAATTGCAATTTTGAAAATAACACTTTTATAGAGTTGGCATTATCCTGCCTTAGCCTTTTAGTGCCTGCAGCCAGTCTCTGGGTCACATACCTAGGTGCATTTGACAATCAGACTTTGTGTATTCCTCCTAGATGGCCACACACAATAGAGAGCTTAGATTAGCTTGGATGGACCAACACTGGCAGAAAGGAAGGGCGGATCTGGGCACAGCCATACTTACAATTAAATGGACTGGGCCCTGCCTTCACACAAAGGATTGCATACCCCCTCTAGTTAGTCTCGAGACAGGGCAGGAGAGGTAGAAACCAGTGCACTTCACAAAGAAACCTCTAGAAGATTCTCCTACTTCAAATGAGGCACCAGGGATAAATATTGGACCACAGACACCAACACTTGAGTACACTTCTGGACCTGTGGAAGACTCTACCAGGAAGAAGGACTGCTGTGCAGCTGAAAATGCTGTCACTATGCTGAACTTCTACTACCCTGTGTGACCTCCACCTGTTGTTTCTGACCTTCTGCCAGTGGTGGCTGGTGACATTTGAAAGTGGTAGGCGCAAAAGTCCATGAGGAGTGCCTTGTGGCTTGCGAGCGTGGCGAGCGAGGCCGACTGTCACAAGGATGGTCCGAGCGGAGCCAGGGGGTTCTCCCCTGGTAAAATGTTGAAAAAAAGAGTGGACAAATTGCATATTTTCAAGCACATTTGAGAAAGCAGGAAAGGTAATTTAATCAATTATCAAAGTGTACAATTGAAATATTAAAACAACTTTAAAAAATACTCCATATTTACTGATCTGAAATTTTTCAACAGTTAGTGCTGTCTGTAACTTTTACAGTGTGACAAATTAGTAAATATTTTAGCTGCACACAGGGTTGTCTGTGCACTGCATCTGGACTTGTTTATAAAGCAGAAAATCTTCCTCTCTTAGTGATTTTCCTAGAACAATAAGCATGGGTATTGACATATGAAAATTAAAATACGTTTTGAGCAAAATGGCATCAAGTTTTACTTACCTATGCAAGTACCCATATATTAAATGGTAGGAGCCTCTGCTCTCTTTATATGAACCTATCTGTTATTTTATTCATATAGTGTAGTCATGACTTCAATAAAGATATTTCATATAGCTGTATATTCAGTATAACCTGAGAACTTTATAACAGATATTGTGGTACCAATGCTGAGTACCTCACAGATTTCTTTAATTAATCATATACCTTTACAAATGAAATATATTAAGGAAATACAAGTTATTTGGACTGGACACAATGAGACTGCAGGCAATAAACATTAAAAAGCAGAAAGTCACCCGACAAGCCACTTCATGTCTCATTTATGGGATGAAGAATATGAACTACAATTTTAAAAATAACATAACATCAGTTTCCTTACCTTACACCCTGAGGTTGTAGTAGTGCTACCTCCCAAAAGGCTGTCAAGGTATATGCAGCAACTAGTTGTTGCTCAAAAATGATGTGGGATTCTTCAGGTTGACAAACTGTAACAAATCCTGAAGAGCAAAATATTACACAATTAGCAGGGTTAGAAAAGCAGCATTTCCCGTTGCTATGACGCAACAAATTAACTGTGCTACACTGAATGATTTAGTGTCTTGCATCAGCAGAGAGTACAGTGTGGCCACAAACACCCATGGAACCCTGACAAAACAAAACAGGCCCGGGCCCAAACATGCAAGAGTGAGAATAGTGCTGCTGCAGTGCTGCCTGTATTAAAACCTGCCCATGCAGCCATCAGTAACCGTAGGTCAGGCAAGTCCATTGCCATATCAGTTCTGGCTTGCTGGAAGTCTGGCTTACCACCTTTTGGGAGGCTGGACAGAGAGATCAAAGACATTATCAAATAGTGTCCCAGGCATCTAAGAACAGACTTACCCGCAGGTACAGTCCAATTGTCTTCTTGGTCAGTCTGACCTAAACTGAGAAAGAAGTCAAAGGAGCATTGCTCTTCATTGTCACCAGCATGAAACCTGATACAAACATTGAACATGGGCCATTTCACAGAATAGACCCTTTGTTTAGACCAGCATGTTCGACAATTCTTTCACACCGCGCTTGCACTGTTTTTTAACCTTGATACGAAGAGTTTATTATGAAACTTTTTTTCTCTCTAGGTAGTCAATTTTAACATCACTTTATACATCATCAGTTTTCTTGCACTGCAACCAACCCCCTTACACTTTTCATGCTTCGCATCCAAAGGATTTTAGGAGATCAACTGATCATTAAAAACATCCCTGAGCTCCCCCCTCATAGTGAGGGGGTTGTAGCCCTTGGGTGCACTAAAATTTGCAACCAAGAGGAGATCCGAGATGATGAAGCATACCACCTCGGTGGATGATGGGATTTTGTCCTCTAAAATAGGACTTCCTCCATGTTTTAGTAGGAGTTATTTGCTTGTACTGGTTGTGCTCTTGAGCTCTCTTCGTTGAACCCGGTAGACCCGCAGACTATTTGTTTGATATATAATAGTGCTGGGGATTTCATCCGTGCAGGTCTTTAAACCTTTTCCCTGAGATCTTCTACCTACCTTAGTGTTTTGTTTGTTTCCATTTCACAAAACATCAAGACTAGGCCAGCATAGACCATCTAGGATATATGGACTGCTAAAATATTGCGATGGTGCTCCATGTCCTATTGTACTGGTATAAGGCTCATTACGCTTTCCCTGCACCTATAACAAATAGTTTCTAATCTAGCCATCTTTTAACTGAGACCACTAGCGTTATGGCCAAGGCCGTAATGGAATATGGGAAGGGACTGTTTTTTTTACATTTCAGAGGTCCCTAAAAATGTCACTTTGAATTTTATTGCCATAGGTGATACCCTACCACCTTCAGGAAAACACCCATCAACAACTTAACTACTAGTACACTCACAATACAAGGCAGGATAACACATATTTTAGAGACAAGAAGTAAAAAACCTACAAGTAAACTAGAGCTACACATGTGTGATCTGTCTGTCTCACGTACATTATAAACTTAGGCATTCATACAAGGAGAGCCACGTTCATCTCAACACGACCAAACCATGTGTCAGGGCTTTACATACCTTACTCTTCCCACATAGGGCATACTACAGCCACCATTTCTACAGCCAAACATTTAGGTGTGCAGATATCACTCTGGACCAGAAGCATAGCCAGTGTCAGTAGCCTAGTGCATGAATGCCAACCCTCTCGATTTAAAAGGTAGTCTCTCACCTCTTGCTTTCTGCATGCCAAAACCTGATTCCTCTGTGGGCTACCCATGGCAGGGACTGGTCTCCTGTGACTCGGATTATGCACTACCAGTAGTAACCTGCTCCTGCACGCAAGTGTACATCATTTTTGTCACGCTTTCTCCGCCTACCATAGCGATTTATCTGTGCTCCTGAGAGGTATGTAAAAATGTGTATTTGAATTTCTGATATTTGGTCCTGCAGCAGCACACTTGCAAGTCACATACCAGCTGATAATCCCGATGCAGACCGCAATAGAAGTCAATGTGAGAAATTCTGTACATTCTCCTGATTACTTTTTTTTAAATTCTCCCTTTCCTCTTCCAAAATGATGGCATGCATGCTAGGGCGAGGAAGAAATTGGCCCCCTGGTTGCTGATTGAATTATAAAATATATGAATAGTGGTTCAGTGGATCCCGTCAGTCCTCAGACCATAGTGCCACTGCACCTGTGGCACCAATAGAAGCTACACTCCTGCTACAGACAGTGTCACACATCACGATGCCACACTATTGGCTGTTGCACACTGTAAAAGTGCTGGATAAAATATAATGTGAGGGGTTAAATGATTTATTCATTGGAAATGGGACATTAACTTACTCTAGTCCGGAAGCTCCAGCTTTGTTTTTATTTACAAAAGAAAACACAACGCACAATTGTGTAGGAACCTGAATTGCCTATTTTGCTGTTTGCCTACGTTGTTTGAGGCTTATTTTCACCTTGGTGCGAAGTCTGTCTTTCACCACAATGCTGTCATTTGGAGTGGCTCATAGAAGCAGTGGAGATAGTTCTAAGGCGTCCATGCTAGGTGAAGAGGGCACCTGGCAGCTTGCCAGGCTCTGTGCTGTGGGTTCCGTTAACCAATAGCAACCACATAGATAATGCAGAACATTGGAGCTGAGAGAGCGCTACACAGAAGTGAAAAATTGTAGGGGTGCATCATATGTACAAGTAGTCAGCACCCGTATATATAAAGGGTTTACTAATCATGTTCAAATGCGATGCAGGGTTGAGAACTGAAGTATTTGATGTTAGAACTACATGCAGAAATGTTAAGGGTTTTGAAACACTAATGATGCCATTTAAATAGAGCACCATCGTTGCGTCCACTTCACCTTCAGAACACCCACCATCCACAGACACCAGCACCTGCTTCCACAAAGAAACTGGACCAAAATCACCGATGACCAGCTCACCTCCTCACTCAACAACTCCACCCCAACCATCGCGGAAAACGACGACCCCAACACCGCAGCCCGAACCCTGCATAGATGGATCTCGGACAGCACCAACACCATAGCCCCCCTCAAGAAAAACAACAATACCCGTGCCAAGAAAGCCAGATGGTTTACCACCGAACTTCGAGAGTCCAGGCGTACATGCCGCCGCCTCGAAAAGGCCTGGAGAAACACCAAATCCACAGAAGCCCACAACAACTTCAGAGCCGCCACCAACGCCCACCATCAACTCATCAGAGAAACGAGGAAAAAAGCGATTGAAGACAGAATCTCCACCCACGCACACAACAGCAAGGAACTCTTCAGCATCATCAAGGAGTTCGCCCAACCGACCAGCGAGTCTACCGACATCCCTCCCTCACAAGACCTCTGCGACAAACTCAGCATCTTTTTCCACCACAAAATCAAGAGCATCTACGACAACTTCGACGAAGACAACCAACACACTGAACCCTCACCAACCACCCCCGACACCCGGAAACCAGCGATTGATGACTGGACAGCCCTCACCACCGAAGACACACTGAAGACAATGAAGTCAATCCACTTAGGGGCCCCCACGGACCCCTGCCCCCACCACATCTTCAACAGAGCCGCCAACACCATCGCACCCATGCTCCGCCAAATCATCAACCGCTCCCTGGCGACCGCCTCATTCCCCGACGACTGGAAACACGCCGAGGTCAACCCCCTCCTAAAGAAACCCTCAGCGGACCCCACCGACCTCAAAAACTACAGACCCATCTCCCTGCTCCCGTTCCCAGCGAAAGTCATCGAGAAAGCCATCAACAGCCAACTCGCCACATTCATTGAAGAACACAACATCCTCGACTCCTCCCAATCCGGCTTCAGAAAAAACCACAGTACGGAAACCGCCCTCCTCGCCGCAACAGACGACATCCGCACCTTACTGGACAAAGGAGAAACAGTAGCCCTCATCCTCCTCGACCTATCAGCGGCGTTCGACACAGTCTCCCACCGCACCCTAATACGCAGACTCTACGATGCAGGAATCCAGGACAAGGCCCTCGACTGGATCTGCTCCTTCCTCTCCAGCAGGACGCAGCGGGTCAGACTCCCCCCTTTCCTCTCGGACCCCACACCTATCACCTGCGGAGTCCCCCAGGGCTCCTCCCTCAGCCCGACGCTCTTCAACGTCTACATGGCTCCACTTGCCCCCATCGTCAGAACCTACGGACTCAACATCGTGTCATATGCAGACGACACCCAGCTCATCCTCCCCCTATCCAACGAGCCCAACACGGCCAGACGCAACTTTCGAGAAGGCATGGAAGCCGTCGCCAAATGGATGAAAAACAGCTGCCTACAACTAAACACCAACAAAACAGAAGTACTCATCATGGGCCCAAACCCCGACGCCTGGAGTGACACCTGGTGGCCCACCGCCCTCGGAAACCCGCCAACCCCCACAGACCACGCACGCAACCTGGGAATCATCCTGGACTCCGAGCTCAAAATGGACCACCAGATCAACTCTGTCTCATCTTCCTGCTTCCACACCCTCCGCCTCCTTCGTAAGACCTTCAAATGGATCCCCCTCAAACACCGAAAGACAGTCACTCACGCCCTGGTCACCAGCAGACTCGACTACGGCAACGCACTCTACGCCGGAATAAACAAAAACCTCATCCGCAAGCTACAGAACATCCAGAACGCCGCCGCAAGACTGGTCCTCAACCTGCCAAAACACTGCCACATCTCCCAGCACCTGCGCACACTCCACTGGCTCCCCGTCGAGGCGAGAATCACCTTTAAGATGCTCACCCACGCACACAAGGCCCTCCACGGCACCGGACCAGCATACCTGAACAGCCGACTCAAATTCCACGCACCCCAAAGGATCCTACGATCAGCCCAGCTTTCCTACGCTGTGGTCCCCCGCACCAGAAAGACCAGATCGGGAGGCCGCTCCTTCTCCTTCCTCACGGCCAAAGCATGGCCCTTCCGCTCCACCTCAGACAGACAACATCGCTCCCCATCTTCGCAAGAAACCTCAAAACCTGGCTCTTCGACAGACCCCCTCCTTGATGCAATGGAACCTGCACCCCCCTCAACCCCCCCCACCCCTAGCGCCTTGAGACCCTTACGGGTGAGTAGTCGCGATTTAACAAACTCCTGATTGATTGATTGATTATGTTTAGGTCTGCTTTATTAAAATTCGTAATTGCATTTATATATATACGTGATAAGCTTGCTTAAAGTAGAAAATTTATTTGCTTAAAGTTGGAGGCCTAAAGAACGAAAGGATTGTTCATGTAGGATGTTGGGCCTATAAAACGTGCAGAGGTCCAGTCCATGGAAATCGTGTAGGTCTGACTGGAATTGTTTTGCTTAGCATTAAATGGTAGAAATGTTTAGTAAAAGCGGCCTTTGGCTAAAACTAATCAACGTTAAAGAATGTGTGAGCCGATTCTCATGTATTTCCTTGCAGGTGTCGGACCAAGTAGAGAGTAGAGTAGAAGGGCCCATTGTGTATGAGTGTTAGGATGCTAGACTCAGACATGGAGGAGTAGCCGAGGAATTTAAAGATACAACTTGAAGCGACTGAGAGTCTGGGACCCAAGGACCTTTGAATCAACAAGGATGGAAGGTGCCATAATGGAAAATTCTGGAAACCAACACCTTCGAGAGGGGCGTACCTGAAGGCGTTTTGCCAGTATTGTGGGGTTTTGCATTAGGGACAGCACCCCGAGGGTGGAGGTAGAGCAGATGGGCTGAGGAGCTAGAGAGAGCGGTTGGTTTGGCAAAGAGCTTAGCTAAGACTGAGGATTCTCTAGACTGAAGAGAAAGTGAGTGAACTTCTTTGGAAGTCACCACGGCTGACACCTTTTGTTAGGGTGGGCGATTGCTGATTAGCGATGTCACATAGTATGGTGTAGGGACAGATTAACTTGACTTTTTTCTTTTCAATGCATACGAGAACTCAAGTTACAGCAATTTTTGTTAGCCTGATGATTCTGGAGTTGATTCTCGTATTATTCATAAGCCGCCTAAGACTTTTCCGTAGGATTATGTTTGTATTAGTGCCTGTTTATCTTCTGAACCTCGTGTTGAGGTGTTTGTATCTTCAGCTGTTTTCATTTCTGTAATAAATCTTCAAACATAGTTTTAGTCAGTGGTTCTTTGGGGGAAGCAACTGGGATTTGTAGAAAGAATTGATTGTTGGTAAATAGACTGCCTATTTCACTCTATGACAGGTAAAAAGGTCCAGGCGACCTGTGACGGGATTCTGGAAAGTGGTAAGCGGGTTCCAGAATGAAAATCCCGCCTTCCCAGTTGGTAGCAGAGTAGGATGGTTTATCTTCTGGAGTGAGGGTAATCTAGAGTAGGTTGAGATTACCCCGAGGCCCATAGAGAACCAATGACGAGTATCCAGAAAGTCGCGGACGGAGGATGCCGTTCCATGGAAACTGACGGAGAGTAACGGTGCGGCAGAAAGCAGCAGCTCGGAAGAGAGTGAGTATGAAAAAGGGTCATGCGTGTTAGATTGCGGTGATACAGTTGTATTGTTGTGTTGTATTGTCTTGCGGAGTTGAGTGCCTGTAGTGTGTGAGGAAGATCAGGTTGTGAGCGCGCGCAACCCGTGAAAATCTTAGGCTCAAGTGGAGATTAAGTGGTTCGGGTGTATCGAACACCTATAGTAATTGTCGACCATTGTTAAAGGGGGTCATGAGGTACCATTGACCACCCGCAGGACCGAGATAGGGGGAATGAATGTGTGAGTGCGTGGGTAACGGACGCTGGTCGAAAGTTGCCGTGTGTCTGTAACCTATCAGTGAGGCGATTGTCCGGTCGTTCGTGGACAAACATTTGCTGGTTCGGTGACAATTACAGTTAGACTGTGGCCGTACAGTCAAGGAAGTGGCTGCTTGGACGGAAGCGATCATTTCCAGTGTATGATTGGGACGCATGAGTTACCGGGAGACGAGCGGAGAAAGGAGGGGAACTGCTGCGAAACGGAGGCGAGTGACGTCAGAAGAATCCGCGCAGGCATAGGGCGGCTAGTGAGGAGCCGCGCTGGGATTGGTGGATTGTCATCGGGAAGTAAAAGAGCACTGTAAACAAAGAAGCGTTACCGTTTTTCATCATGAAATGCTCAAAAGTGTTGCGAGATTGTTTTAGAGGGGAAAAGACGTTAGAACCTCGGGGTGGGGAAGAGGCTCCACCCGAGGATACCCCAGCCTATTATATGGCTACGAATGTTGGGTTGCATACCATATTGTGGCTTGAGAACTGGTGTAAGATGACTGACGGAAAGGAGGAATTGACCTTTCCTAAATATGGAACAATTAGACTGGAGGTGCTGTATCTCCTAAAAGTGATTATGGCTTCTTTGCGGCCTTTGCCCAGACCAACACAGTTTGAAGCATTAAATGCGTGGATCAGGGCAGCCCATGAAAGGAACAGAGATAGGAGACAAGAAAGGGTGAAAAGATCAGTTAGGGCGGTTCAAGATGTGAGATGGGATGCATTAGCCAAGAGGTGGAGAGTGCAGACCATCGAAGGAGACAGGTTGTATCCGTTGTTGGTCAATGCAGGGGACGCGCAGAGAAGGAGTACCGAGGATGAGGACAGTGAGACAGACGACAGCCTGATAGAGAGACTGTTGTCGGAGAGACCACCTCCATATAATCCAGAGATGGGGGGGGTCAGCACCGGCGGGGAACAAGGAAGTCCCTGTCATAGACGGTGGCGTCCCGATGAAGAGCAGTTTGAGCTTCTTAGGGGACAAGTTTGGCCCGGAAGAGGGAGAAAAAGCACCTCAACCATCTCCCACAACGAGAGTAGTGGGAAGATTCACGGTGCAAAAGGTGCACACCGAAGAGGGTGTAGATTCACAGAGATTGCCAGACGCCCTTACGGTGCCTGTTACCATAGGTCCCATAGTATCAGTATACAATCCAGAACAGACACAGAGCGAGGGTCCGCTACAAACAGAGAGAGAGAGAAGTGTCAGCGAAGGGAGGAGTAATGTGGCGGACGGATGGTGCCAATGGCCAAGGCTGGTAGAAAGGAGCACCCCTTTGGCAGCATCAGCAGATTCCTCTGGAGAACAGGGGGGTTTGAGAGGACCGATGGACTTGAGAGGACCCCGGCCAAGGTCCATTAGGGAATTAAGGCCTGACTTGAGAACTTGGGATACGGTTGTTGATACCCAGAGCAACAGGTCGAGGAATGAGTTCGACAATGGAACCCAGGAAGAAAGGGGGGTGTCTCACTGCGCGCCAAGCGAAAGCAGGCAGGAATGGGAGCGCGGAAGTGTGGGAAGTAGGGGGTGTCCCACCACACCTCTGGCGATAATAGACAGGAATGGGACCAGGAGGGTTGGGAAAACAGAAGGGTTCCCCCTAACACACCTGAAGAAAACAGACGAGTGAGTCAGGACGCTGGCGGGAGGGACTCTAATGGAAATTCTAGCCAAGGAACATTGAGAGCGGCAATAAAAGCAAGAAGGATTGATGTGTTGAGACTAAAATCTGAAGTGAGGAAATAGTGGAAGGTACATTGCCACTAGAGAGAATAGAACTCTATGAATCAGATGAACTGTTGTTTGTGGCAAAGGATGTCACTCGGAGGGCTAGGAAAGCACATGAGAAACTGTCTGAATTGGCAAACAAGTATGTTGTGGATTTGACAAAGACGAAAGCATTACAGGGTGGCCATAGGTTACAGTACTCAGACCAAGACTTAGAAGAAAAGACAGCAAAGAGCTCTTCACTATCGTCAAGGAGTTCTCCAACCCCAGCACCGGCACCAACGACATCACTCCGTCACAAGACCTCTGCGACTCCCTCGCCTCGTTCTTCCACCGCAAGATCGCAGACATCCACAACAGCTTCGGCGCCCCACCCACGCACCCAACCGTCGAACCAACGCCCCCCACCGCCACCCTTCGCACCTGGACCACGGTGACCACCGAAGACACAGCCCGCACGATGAACACCATCCACTCCGGATCACCGACCGACCCCTGCCCACACCACGTCTTCAACAAGGCCGACTCCACCATCGCACCCCAACTCCGGAACATCATCAACGCCTCCTTCAACACCGCCACCTTCCCGGAGAGCTGAAAGCACGCCGAGATCAGCGCCCTCCTGAAGAAACCTACAGCGGACCCCACCGATCTCAAAAACTTCACCATCTCGCTCCTCCCTTTTCCTGCTAAAGTCATCGAGAAGATCGTCAACAGACAGCTGACCACCTTCCTCGAGACAAATGGATCCCTCGACCCCTCGCAGTCCGGCTTCAGAGCCAACCACAGCACCGAGACCGCCCTCATCGCAGCCACCGACGACATCCGGACCCTGCTCGACAAGGGGGAAACAGTGGCCCTCATCCTCCTGGACCTCTCCGCTGCGTTCGACACAGTCTGCCACCGCACCCTAGTCCAGCGCCTCAGCAACATCGGTATCCAAGAGAAGGCACTGGAGTGGATCATCTCGTTCCTCGCCGGAAGAACACAAAGAGTCTGCCTCCCCCCGTTTCGCTCCGAGGCCACCGAAGTCATCTGCGGCGTCCCGCAAGGATCTTCACTCAGCCCCACCCTCTTCAACATCTACATGAAACCTCTCGCAGCCATCGCACGCCAGGACAACCTCAACATCATCTCTTACGCCAACGACACCCAGCTGATCCTCTCCCTCACCAGAGACCCCGACACCGCCAGAACCTGCCTACACTAAGGGATGAAAGACGTCGCCGAGTGCATGAAGGGCAGCCACCTGAAACTGAACTCGGACAAGACGGAAGTCCTTATCCTGGGATCTTCGCCCTCCGCCTGGGATGACTCCTGGTGGCCCCCAGCCCTGGGCACCGCACCCAAGCCAACCGACCACGCACGCAACCTAGGTTTCATCCTGGACCCCTCCCTCTCGATGACCAGACAAGTCAACGCCGTCTCCTCATCGTGCTTCAACACCCTGCGTATGCTTCGCAAGATCTTCCGCTGGATCCCGACCGAGACCAGGAAGACTGTCACCCAGGCACTCGTCACCAGCCGACTGGACTACGGAAACACCCTCTACGCCGGAACCACAGCCAAGCTACAGAAAAGACTCCAGCGCATCCAGAACGCCTCCGCCCGACTCATCCTGGATGTCCCCCGACGCAGCCACATCTCCAGCCACCTGAGGAATCTGCACTGGCTCCCCGTCGACAAGAGGATCACGTTCCGGCTCCTCACCCACGCACACAAGTCTCTCCACGACCTGGGCCCCAAGTACCTCAACGACCGCCTGACCTTCTACACGCCCACCCGCCAGCTACGGTCCACCAGCCTCGCCCTCGCAGCCGTACCACGCATCCGAAGAGTCACCGCCGGAGGAAGATCCTTCTCTTACCTGGCTGCCAAGACTTGGAACTCCCTCCCCATCCACCTTCGGCTGACCCAGGACCATCTCGCCTTCAGGAAACAACTCAAGACCTGGCTGTTCGAGCAGTAGCATACCCCTCCCCCCAAGCGCCTTGAGACCCTCCCGGGTGAGTAGTGCGCTATACAAATGGCATGATTGATTGATTGATTGATTGGTGATCGGATTAAAAACCCACATCAGGGAACTGATAGTGGGAATCCGAACCCGGACCCAATTGGACAAATGGGAGGAAAGGTGGTCAAAGAGAAAGAGCGTTAGACGAAGCGCTATTGAGACATCCCCGGGAGGAGGGTTGATGCAGGCAGAAGCGTACCCCTTAAGGGAGGTGGCTCACGGGGGATATGTACATGTACCCTGGAGTAGGGGAGATTTGGCTGCCTTTACGAACTCATTTCCAAAGTTGCGAGAGAGTCCAGTGGAATGGTACAAACAGGTAGAGAGGTTTGTTAAGATCTCAAAGGTATTGTGGATTGATCTAAACACACTGTTCAACATTGTAGTTCCAGGAGACCTGTGGATAGCATGTAAGGTTGGTGTCGAATGGCCCACAGAGGAGCCGGATCGAGATACTAGCACAAATGGACCCTCACCCAAGGTGATGATAAAATATGAGCAGGTGATCACATGGTTCAAGACTAAGGTACCACCACAGGACATAGACTGGGTGAAGATAGATCGGACTAGGCAGGAACCGAAGGAGACAGTCCATAAGTATTATGAGCGGCTCTTGCAGATTTTTAAGCAGTACTGTGGATTGGATGTTATGGATCCAAAGGACATGGGACAGTTTGTGTCCAAGTTTGTCCTGGGACTGAGACCTGATATCTGTCTCATGATACAGCAACATTTAATTTGCTGGCAGAACAAGCCTCTGGACGAGATCTTGAGGTACGCAATGTATTGCAGTGATGAGATAGACTCCAAGACAAGGAAGCTTAAGGATAAACTGATGTTAGTACAGATGCAATCGGGAGGACAGGGTCAGTCTGGCAATGGCACATTGGGGAGAAAATCAGGGGGACAGAAAAGGGGCAATGAGGAGGGCCCAATGCCAAGGATAGACCTGGCGACTCTGAAAAAGACGACAAGGTGTCACCAGTGTCACGAGGTCGGACATTGGAGACGCGAGTGTCCCCATAACCCAGACAATCAAGTACAAGAAGAGGAGGAGGAGGTCCAAGCCCCTCCTGAACCGAGAGTAACAGTAACTAAATTTAAGACGACAAAAGGGGGGACTTCAGCCCCTAGGGCTTCGGTTTCCCAGCCACCGAAGATTACAACAGGGAACAAGGTTTACAAGCAGATGCCCTTCATAGTTGAAGGGGACGAGTATTATTACTTTGATCCAGTGACAGGACGGTGCCTGAGTGGGGAGGAGGACTGCACCCTCGGGGCAGTGCTGGAGGTAGATCAGATGGGACCATTCGTAGAGGCCGATGTAGCTGGACACCCCACCACCTTTTTGGTTGACACTGGTGCTTCCCGGTCTACTGTGCGGTCTGTAGTTGTCCCTAACTTGCCCCTTTCAGGACAGACTATCCAAGTGGTAGGGGTTGCAAACAGAAGAATGACAAACCCTCTGACTGAACCAGTCCCAGTCAAGATCAGGAGTTTCAGGGATAACCATCAATTTGTGGTGTGTGATTCCAGTCCCTTGTGTCTGTTGGGAAGGGATCTCCTGTGTAAACTCAATTGTACCATTTACTGTACCCCACAGGGAGTAGAATTACAAACGAATGATGATGATGCTGCCTTCAAGGTAGCAAATACACATGTGTGTATAGAATTGTACCCTGCTTTAACTGTGGAGGAACTCCCTTGGGACCTGAGGGATGCAGTCTCACCAGAAGTGTGGGACTTTACAGGAGAGGAGATCGGGTTGATCAAAGGGGTAGAGCCAGTTAAGATTCAAGTAAGACCGAACGCTGAGTTCCCAAGAACACCTCAATACAAGTTGACCCCAGAGACTATTGCAGGAATAAGACCTGTGATCGAATCCATGATTAGACAGGGAATTTTGAAGGAAGTCATGGGCAGTCCATGCAACTCCCCGATCATGGGCTTGCAGAGGCCTAGCGGGAAGTGCAGGATAGTGCAAGATTTGCGAAAGGTGAACAACATAGTTGTTCCATGCTGTCCAGTGGTACCAAATCCATCAGTGATACTGTTTCAGATACCGTTCCAAGCAGAATGGTTTTCTGTGATTGATTTGTGTCAGGCTTTGTTTTCGATCCCATTGCATGAGGAGAGCCAATTTCTTTTTGCGTTCAAAATAGAGAACCACGTCTTAACATGGTGTCGTATCCCTCAAGGTATACAGAGAGCCCATCGATCTTTAATCAGCTACTGAAGAGAAATCTTGAGAATCTGGTGCTGCCACAGAACTCCGTTCTTGTACAGTACATAGACGATCTCCTTGTTGCGTCAGACACAGAAGATGCTTGTAGAATTGACACCATTGCTTTGTTGAACCATTTGGCCGAGAATGGACATAAGGTATCCCCTAACACGTTACAGTACTGTTTGTCTGAAATACAGTATCTGGGTCACAGGATAGAGAAAGGAAAGAGGAAAGTGTTGCCAGACAGGATTGAGGCGATCATGAAAATGATGGTGCCTACGACCCAGAGAAAGGTTAGGATGTTCCTGGGTATGGTTGGCTACTGTCGCCAGTGGATTGCCAATTTTTCCCTGAAGGCGAAGCCATTGCAGAAACTGACGCACAAGGATGTCAGTGATCCGGTACCATGGAACAAAGATTGTATGATGGCTTTTCTTGAGTTGCGAGAGGACTTGTGTCGCGCTCCGGCTCTGGGAATGCCCGATTACACCAAATCATTTTCACTGTTCTGCTGTGAAAGGGAAGGGTGTGCTTTGGCAGTTTTAGTACAAGATCATGGAGGAGTCGGTAGACCAGTTGCTTACTTCTCGGCTACCTTAGATCCAGTAGCCGCAGCGTTGCCCGGATGTCTTAAATCCGTTGCTGCAACAGGTGTCAGCATTGAGAGGTGTGAAAGCATTGTGATGGGTCACCCACTGACAGTACATGTGCCCCATTCAGTGGAATTGTTGATGACCAGGACCAAGACACAACACCTGACCAATAACAGGCTCACATGCTACGAGCAGGTTATACTTGCTGCGGAGAATGTGACCCTTAGGAGGTGTTCGGTCTTGAATCCTGCTACCTTGATACCATTACCAAATGACTTGGATGATGATTGGGAAGACCATGATTGCCTTGATGTGACTGAACTGTGCACCAAACCCAGACCGGATATTGTCGATGAGCCACTGGTAGACACAGACAAAATTTACTTTGTGAATGGCTCATGTGTAAGGGACAATATTGGTCAGTTGAGAGCAGCGTTTGCTGTCTGTACTATCTCTGGAATAGTCAAAGCGGCCTGCCTGGAAGGAGTACACTCCGCGCAGGTGGCTGAGATAATTGCGTTGACGCGTGCCTGCCTGGCAGCCAACAAAATTCGGATCACCATATATACAGACAGCCAATACGGGTTCGGTGTGGTTCATGATTTCGGTCAATTGTGGTCCCAAAGGGGTTACATGACATCATCAGGTTCCCCTATCAGGAATGGAGAATTTATCAGGTTTTTGCTGGAGGCTCTGTAAGGTCCAGTCGAAATTGCCGTCGTGAAATGCACTGCACATACAAAGAGTACTGACTTTGTGTCCATGGGTAATCGTTATGCTGATGAGGTCGCACGTTATTGTGCCGAGCAGGGATACTTATTTACTGAACAAACAGTTGAGGGAGCGCAGGAAGGAACCGAGTTAAGCATGATGCTTGAGGTGGCAGATACCTGGGAAGAATTGAAGAGCATGCAGGAGCAGGAGTCTGACTATGAGAAAAGAGTGTGGGAAATAGCTGGTTGTGTCAGAGGAGAGTTGGACTTATGGGTTTCGGCTGATGGGAGAGCGGTGTTGCCGAATGAGCTGGTGAGTCCGATGGCACGACAGATACATGGTCCTGTACATCTGGGAAGAGATGCCATGATGCGTGTGTTCAGAAAAACTTGGTACAACCCAAAATTCAGGACGGCTGCGGAAGCAGTGTGTCAAAGGTGTGTTACATGTCAACAAATGAACGTTGGGAAAAGAACGCCAGTTACTATGGGTCACATTGGGAGGTCCGGCGGACCTTTCTACAGGATGCAACTGGATTTCATTGAGATGCCGAGGTGTAATCGCCTTAGGTATGTCCTGGTGATCGTGTGTGTGTTTTCCAGGTGGGTTGAGGCATACCCAACTCGTAGGTGCGATACACTCACAGTAGCAAAGTTGTTGTTGAGGGAGCTAGTGCTACGTTTCGGAGTTCCGACCTCTTTGGAATCGGATAGAGGAACACATTTTAATAGCGAAGTTGTGAAAATGCTCTGCTCTGCACTGAACAGTGACCAAAGGCTGCATTGTAGTTACGGACCAGAGGCTTCCGGCATAGTGGAGCAAATAAATGGGACCCTCAAGGCCCGAATGGCGAAGGTGTGCTCATCCACGTCCCTGAAATGGCCAGATGCTTTGCCGTTGGTGCTAATGAGCATGCGTAGTACACCAGACAGGAGGACAGGACTCTCACCTCACGAAGTACTGATGGGGAGGGCTATGAGACTGCCATCTATTCCTACAACTGCCTTGCTAAATATCACAGATGATCTGATCCTTGATTACTGCAAGGGACTTTCTGATGTCATTCATTCTGTGTCTCTTCAGGTGCGGGTTGCTGAAATTCCGGCTTCCAGAGACCTTTGTCACAACCTGTGCCCGGGTGACTGGGTCCTGGTGCGGAAGCACGTCAGAAAAAGCTGCCTGGATGTGCGCTGGAGAGGACCTTTTCAAGTTATTTTGGTGACGAACACTGCTGTGAAGTGTGGAGGGTTGCCAAACTGGGTCCACGCTTCTCACACCCGACGAGTACCAGCACCCTTGGAAGAAACAGCTTCTCTCATAGAGGGCAACACTGACAAAGAGGAAGATCCACAAGAGGGGACAAGTCAAGCTGTGGGGGAGTCCGAAGAAGCTGGTATCTCCTCCGATAGAGCTGAAGGAGATCACGACAACAGTGACACTGAGTCTGCCTCTGAAGGGGGAAGTGGCTGTGAAGGTGATCTGAGCGCAGAACAAGCTGAAAGTGGTGATGAACAGGGTGTGCAAACGAGAAGCAGAAGAGTGAAGAGTGCAGAGGCTCATTGGCCTGAAAGACGGAGGCACCTGAACGTGAGATTGGTCTCAGAAAGGGATCTCGCTCCTGTGTCTGAAGAGTCCGAACAGGACGAGGGAGAACAGGAGACGGAGCAAAGAGGTCCGAGGAGGTCAAGGAGGGTGAGAGTACCTTGTCGAAGATACGCCACTCCCGAGTGGATCTACCCTTTGACAAATGCCAGGTGTACTGATATCAGGGAGGGTGAGGTTGGTGGCAGTGACCAGTACAATCCCAAATGTTAAGTTGGAAGTGATACTGTTGGTACCTGGACTTGAGATTGAAGGCGTACTGACACTTACCATTCCAAATCCCCCTTACCTGAGCAAGATACGTGATCTAATCCTGGATAGACAGATTTTTCGTACATTTGGTCCAGAAATACCATCTTATGAAGCAGTAGTCCTTCGCATGGAACTGTTGGATTATGTGCTTTGTGCAGTTGGAGCAAATATCATCATTGATTATTAGAGACTTTGTAAATAGCTGTCAAGACCAACTTAGAGCCGCGTGGAGGAAGAAGAAATTTAGGGACTTTCCACAGAGGACGGAGAAGGGCTAGGTTTGTCTATTGTTGCTACAGAAGAAAAGGCTGCAAAAGAAAAGCAGAACGGGGATCTCTGCCTTCAGAGGTGTGGTTCGGGAGACTCAAATAACCAAGAAAAAGAGACTTTGAATAGTTGTTGAGAACGAACTACCCTGTCTTGAAACCATGGAGGCTGGAAACCCGACTCGTAGAGCTAAGTGTATAATAGGTACCATTTTAGGAGGAGTGATACTCCTTATAGCATTAGTAGTTGCAGTTTCCTATTTAGTACCACACGAGCAGGCAGTGAAGGTTGAGGGAACACCGACACCCATCACTCCTAGCAAGAAAGAGGTCAAAGTAGGAGTAGAAAAAGCTTTGTTTGCAGAAGAAAGTCATAGGTTACACGCAGATCTGTCTAAGGGCAATTTTGGACAGAATGCGTATGCAAAGTTGTTGTATGAATACATTGATGCGATGGATGCGAAAGACTGCTATGTGTGTATGCAATTGCCGGCTTCAGTAGATGAGGGTATTAGATACCATCACCTTCCATTGACATATGGAATCTCATGTAGTATACTGCTTAGCATACTTTATGGGCGTAACCATTTTGAGTATTTCCTTTCGAATTATGATGCTGTGTTACCGGAAGTCCCTGCTTATAAACACTTGAATAAGTTTGACTATTATAAGTCAGAGGACAGACTTGGATATTTTTTCATTCCGACACAAGAATTAGACACCTCATATGCTCACCGACACAATTTGACGTGTTTGTTATCGGAGACAGAGAAAAAGTTCATAGAACAGGTTGAGGACAGGTACACGAAGCAAAAACAGTTGCGAGATTCAGGGCAAGGTAAAGTTGATTGGACGGATGAGGAGAAGCAGCACAAGTCAAAAGGGAGTTATGGTCCGATAGCTCTAGATGAAGTGCAGAAAGGGAAATTATGCCTTCACAGACCACAGACGTATTATGAAAATGTGTATGTGGGTCATACTACATGTGAACATACTTTCACACTGGAGTATTATACGAAAGATTCCTTGAAGAGTGTGGTGCAGGTGATTCCAACGGTGTACTTTGTCTGTGGAAGGAATGCGTACGTGAGATTGCCGGAAAAATGGTATGGGACGTGTTACCTAGCGATCATTTTTCCCAAAATTTACCATACTGAGGATTTTGCTCTCCTAGAGGGAGGACATCAGACGAGGGTAAAGCGAGGTGAAAGTGCGGGTGCGATAGTGGGATATGTGTTTGGAGCAATGATACCCATGTTGGGAGTCATTCTGAATGACGTGAAGATACGACGGTTGGCAACTGTGGTGGATGAACTGTCAATGAATACAGCAAAGTCACTAGTGTTGGTTGAGGGTGAGATGTTGTCGATAAGGACAATGGTTTTACAAAACCGTCTTGCTTTGGACGTCCTTCTAGCCAAAGAGGGAGGAGTCTGTAAACGTTTGAATGTCCAGGAATGTTGCACATATATTCCAGATAATTCTAAGGATCTGGAGAAATATATCAGTAACATTACTGCCATTCATTATGAAATTGAAGATTTGACACAAGAGAACATGTGGGAGAAGGTTGGCAAGGGATTTGGAACCGTGGGAAACTGGTTTGCAAATCTGGGAAGGAGTTTCCTTGGGTTTGTACTGAAACCCCTCATCATAGCTGTGGCATGTGTGATTGGGTTGTGGGGTTTGGTGAGACTGTACAAGTGGTATAGGTCAACTAGATTGCAAAGATCGATGAGAGTGCAAGAGCAAAGAATGTAAAGACTGCAGGACGGTCAATATCGCAGCCTGAGAGCATTGGAGATGCTTAAGCGAGAGCAAGTGGCCACAAGTTCTGTTTAGCTCGGTTCTTACCTTGAAGGATGGTGTGATGGTGGTGATGACACAGGTCATCAAAGGGGGGAACTGAGAGAGCGCTACACAGAAGTGAAAAATTTTAGGGGTGCATCATATGTACAAGTAGTCAGCACCCGTATATATAAAGGGTTTACTAATCATGTTCAAATGCGATGTAGGGTTGAGAACTGAAGTATTTGATGTTAGAACTACATGCAGAACAAATGTTAAGGGTTTTGAAACACTAATGATGCCGTTTAAATAGAGCACCATTGTATGTTTAGGTCTGCTTTATTAAAATTCATAATTGCATTTATATATATACGTGATAAGCTTGCTTAAAGTAGAAAATGTATTTGCTTAAAGTTGGAGGCCTAAAGAACGAAAGGATTGTTCATGTAGGATGTTGGGCCTATAAAACGTGCAGAGGTCCAGTCCATGGAAATCGTGTAGGCCTGACTGGAATTGTTTTGCTTAGCATTAAATGGTAGAAATGTTTAGTAAAAGCGGCCTATGGCTAAAACTAATCAACGTTAAAGAATGTGTGAGCCGACTCTCATGTATTTCCTTGCAGGTGTCGGACCAAGTAGAGAGTAGAGTAGAAGGGCCCATTGTGTATGAGTGTTAGGATGCTAGACTCAGACATGGAGGAGTAGCCGAGGAATTTAAAGATACAACTTGAAGCGACTGAGAGTCTGGGACCCAAGGACGTTTGAATCAACAAGGATGGAAAGGTGCCATAATGGAAAATTCTGGAAACCAACACCTTCGAGAGGGGCGTACCTGAAGGCGTGTCGCCAGTATTGTGGGGTTTTGCATTAGGGACAGCACCCCGAGGGTGGAGGTAGAGCAGATGGGCTGAGGAGCTAGAGAGAGCGGTTGGTTTGGCAAAGAGCTTAGCTAAGACTGAGTATTCTCTAGACTGAAGAGAAAGTGAGTGAACTTCTTTGGAAGTCACCACGGCTGACACCTTTTGTTAGGGTGGGCGATTGCTGATTAGGGATGTCACATAGTATGGTGTAGGGACAGATTAACTTGACTTTTTTCTTTTCAATGCATACCAGAACTCAAGTTACAGCAATTTTTGTTAGCCTGATGATTCTGGAGTTGATTCTCGTATTATTCATAAGCCGCCTTTCCGTAGGATTATGTTTGTATTAGTGCCTGTTTATCTTCTGAACCTCGTGTTGAGGTGTTTGTATCTTCAGCTGTTTTCATTTCTGTAATAAATCTTCAAACATAGTTTTAGTCAGTGGTTCTTCGGGGGAAGCAACTGGGATTTGTAGAAAGTATTGATTGTTGGTAAATAGACTGCCTAATTCACTCTATGACAGGTAAAAAGGTCCAGGCGACCTGTGATGGGATTCTGGGAAGTGGTAAGCGGGTTCCAGAATGGAAATCCCGCCTTCCCACAGCCGAACTAGAACATGTGACTGTTCCCTCGACCCATCCACTGTTAAAAATGTGCTTTCCTTTCTCGTTTATGGTTTTCTTGCCCTCTGCTCTTTCCCACTGACACCTACCCCCGCTGCCCCAGGAATCCTGACGCATTGTTTGGGGGCCACTTTGACAACTTATGGCTTGAGGTCGATGTCCCTCTAGGCACTTCCTGGGCTTTTTTGGAGACAGTATTGTACTTCAATCAGTGAAGGTCACTTTAGTGGCCAAGCAAGCAATTGTGATCACGCCTGCCCGAAATATTGAGCATTGAATTTGCACGCAATAATTCCCGCGTTTTTTGCACAGTGGAAACTTTAAAAATGCAGGACCTATGTAATGATCTGATCAGGTGGCGCTCGGAACTTTGCCAAGACTGTGAGTCAGTCAACCACTTGCTGTTTTCCCAAATAAATTTTTTTAACTCTAGCAACTTGATACATTTGTCAACTGACAGACCAATAGTGAATTTAATTTTGTTCCCATTTTAAACTTTTTTTTTACTCTGATTGCAACGTTTCCGAGCCGGTCCGGCTTCAAGTGCTGCCTTGCGGAGTTGCAGCGCTGAAAGGGCCAGGCATCTTGGACCAGAACATGAGAGGTGACGAGGTAGAGGTCAGAAGAAGGTATAAATAAATACCCCCTCTCTCATCTCTGACCACTCCACACCGCACCTCTTCCCTTCCTGTGTGGTGCTGTGTTGTAGTAGCCTATGTCACCGTGCAGCCAACATTACTGTAGCAGCAGTGCTTCCAATGCCTCTGCACTGCTGGCAAAGCCATGGAGTCAAAAGAGACTTAGAGGGAGTATGGCAACTGCTGAAAGGGCCAATCACTGCATGGCTTTGTAACAAAGCCTCACAGTGATTGGTCAGGACAGCTCTTTTTTGTGTTTAATAAGCTTTATTAAATAAATAACTGTTACATAAAAGATAGGTCATGAAAAACAATATGACTGTACTATAATAGAAATGGAGAAGCAGGCAATAAACAGAGTGTTTTAATTTTATCAATAACATAAGGAAAAAGGGGAAGGGAGGAAAGAAAAAGAAAGAAAAAGAAAAGGGAAAGAGGGAATGTAATAGAAATCTATAAATTTAAGATAATTGAAACAAAATTGTAAACCTATTAAAAAAGAAGCAAACACTTGAAACACCAGAAATGCAAGCCAAAAGTGAAAGGAAACAGGAGAAAAATAAGGTAGGGAAGAAAGCAAAGACAGTAATGATTTATGGAGGTTGAAAACTTTCAGAACGATTACATAATGCTTGCATTGAAATCTTAGTTAAACAATTGGTTAAAGATGATCAAAATACATCTCTATTTACATTTACATATAGTTTAACAAAGGAGGCAAATGAAATATCTAATCTATGTTAATGACAGACATTATTCCACCAGGACTTCACTGAAAGTTTAGTTGAGCATTTCCAGTTAAGTGTGTTTTGCTGGAAAGCTAAAAGAACAATTGATGGACAGAATGCTGAACAATGCCATACACTCACCCCAGTACAGAGGTCTGGGCCTAAATCCATTGTTTTTTTGCTCACCATGCCATTCCAGTTTCGACGCAGCCATATGCAAATCAGTCTTGACCCTGTGCCTAA
Source organism: Lissotriton helveticus (assembly GCF_964261635.1). Classification (NCBI taxonomy): domain Eukaryota; kingdom Metazoa; phylum Chordata; class Amphibia; order Caudata; family Salamandridae; genus Lissotriton; species Lissotriton helveticus. Next base: position 628,728 of record NW_027611923.1, read on the forward strand.
TGGGAACAGTCCAGCCTGAACTGACTAGCCAGGTCCTCCCTGGACTGGAAACAAGCATCCTAGGACCGGTTTCGGGCTTTCAACCCTTTTCAGCCAGGATAGCTTGACTCCAGTAGCATGAAGAGCACGGGACTCACGTCTGAGCATACCCGTCCCACTCGGGGCGACAAATGCAAAAAGAACAATTGATGGACAGAATGCTGAACAATGTCATACATTCACCCCAGTACAGAGATCTGGGCCTAAATTCATCATTTTTTTGCTCACCATGCCATTACAGTTTGGACCCAGCCATATTGAAATCAGTCTTGACCCTGTGCCCATTGGGAACAGTCTAGCCCGAACTGCCAAGCCAGGTCCTCCCTGGACTGGAAACAAGCATCCTATGACCGGTTTCGGGCTTTCAGCCCTCTTCAGCCAGGATAGCTTGACTCCAGAAGCCTTCGGTAATCTTTTGGGGGCAAGCCGAGTGTCCTACCTGCTGGGCCGGACTTTCCCGCATCTGCCACCAGCTTTCCTCCCTCCCGCCGCCGCAGCCCACAGCCATCAGCGGCTGCAGTGCGGAGGGGGGGATATCTCACGGACTACCGCTCCCAGACGCCCCAGCGGCAGCAGAAGCCGCAACACGCACTCTTCGCGCCAGGAGGCGCTTCAAAAAGGGACGCAGCCACCGCGTTGCGGGACCGTGCGCGGGCTAAGCCCGGGCAAAGGGCGGGTCATCTGTGGCCGTCCGGGGCAGGCCGAGGCTGGGCTGGGCCTCCCTCCTTGGCTGTTGTTGGAGAGGCGACCTATGGACCAAAGTGAAACATTTTCTTCGTGCTTACATTGGACCTCTGACTGTTTTAAACACTAAGGGTTATTTTTATTTTCCATTGCTGGCTTAACTTTACCAGCATTTACGAGTTTATGAAAGCTTTGTTTTTATTTGCATACCAAATCTTTTTATACATTTTGTAGGTTATCTTTGTGCATTAAGCTATATAATGTCTAAACAGAAGGCTTCCAAAAATCCCCCAGTGTTGGCCACTATGGACAATTATTTGGTGAAAGTGGTTAGTAAAATCAATAAGGAACGAAGGATGTCACTAGGGAAGGAGAATTCTCCAACTAAATGCCTTACTCTGCCTGATTCTCATGTTGTCCTACAATCAGTGGACTATCCCGATCTTGTTAACCCTGATATCTCGTTGGAAACTCATGTCCAATCTGTAGACATCCAGGATATTTCTGCTGCCCCCAGTGTATCCCCTGTTCAGTGCTTACCGGCACCTAGAGCATTGAGAGCATGCAGAAAAGCACCCATTAATCGGAGGGGGGGCGGGGGAATCGTACCCGTAACAAAAGAAGAGGTGAAACCCTACCCAATAGTTCTGCAGGGGACGAGGAGTCAACAGCTAAGAACGTTACAACTCTTATGAATACCGAACAATTTGAGCTTTTAATTAGCATTATAGATGCCAAGGTCGACAAGATCATCAAACCCCTGGTGGAAAGATTGGATCAGATTTCAACCGAAGTAATCAGATTAGGTGGTCTTCTTGATTCGCATATTGCGCTGGTTGAAAAGTATAGGCCTGTCAATGAGGGTCTAGTTCCCACTAAAGTAGCTCTAAAACAGTTAACTGGGGGAAGATTAGTAAAAGATGGTGTTACATCGGTCCCCCCACCTTCTGACCCATTGTCTACTATCTATCAGAACAAGCTGGCTGCTATTGCTGTGGTCCCATCGAACCCAGCCAGAGTTATCAAAACTAGAAGAAAACACCCTATTGATCTGCCCCCAGACTGTGCACCATATGTGGTTGTTCTAACTAATGTTCCACCTTTTGAGAAAGACCCTATTAGGCCCCAGCAGGAATCTCATGATTCATTAAAGAACAAAACGGTCTCATGGCTGCATAATAACCACGGTTTTCCAACTACTTATTCTGATCAAATTTTGACCACCAGAAGGGCTCATTGGATAGGTACTTCTAGTAAAACGTGCAGGGGTGACTGTGTCATTGTCAACTTTAAACACCCCCAGCATGTGGCCACAGTTTTGCTAAGGGCAGCCTCCTTAATCCCCGGTGAATATAAAATCTGTGTACGCCCACTTGGCTATTTCTATAGCCATTTAGCTAAAATGCCTCCGTATAACAATGGAAACAGAAATTCCCCGCCTATCCATTACCCGGCGTTTGGGGTCCCCACTCAAAATAGATTCCAAGCTTTAAGCTCTTTGGACATAAACAACTGACTCGCCCAGGAAGGGGATCCTGCTCCAGGCCAGCCAGCAATTGCTCAGACGTTTAATCTTTGTGAAAAGTCCTCTAACCCCGATATGATCAGGGTGTGGGGCCAACACCTGATCAGTGGCACTAGTCTTAGAGCAGCTGGGAATTTTAAAGAAGGGATAGAGGTAGTTGGCTCTATCCCCCTAAATATCCCAAGTGTCAAAGTACATAAAGGCATTTCAATAGTCAGTTGGAATTTCGCCGGATTAAAATCTAAAGGGGACGCTTTGGGTTGGAAGGATTTTATTAACACCTATGACATACTCTGTTTCCAGGAAACCTGGTGTAGGGAGGAGTTACATTTTGAGGGGTTTGTATCAATTAATCTACAGGCAGTTAGATCTGCATCGGGGAGAGCTAAAGGGGGCCTTATGATTTTGGTCTCTATTAATAAACGGATCAAGGTTATAAAATATTTAACTGTAGGTTCACATGTACAGATTCTATGGCTTCGCAATGACCAAGGCCGAAACGTCCTTCTAATTAATTATTATAATAATATCTTTGACGATAGTAGGACGTCCGTAGACAAAAACCTAGCTAGCACTATTGATAACCTAATTGATCAATCTAACGTTTTTTTTACTACATTTGGTTGGGCGATTTTAATATTTCTTTATGTGAATTGTCATCTCAGAAAGTCTGTGGGATTGTGAATAATGATGGATATGAAGATCTCCATTTCAGGCATAATAGTTATGGAGAAATGTTGTATACATTTATTAGCAACTATGACTTGGAAATCCTGGATTTTGCTAAAGATGTAAATGGGCTGACCATTCCTACTTTTAAAAACTGGAGGACCAGCTCGGTAATTGATCACGTAATTGTGTCTTCGAGTATTAGTTCTCATTATGTAGCCCCTAGGATTGAAGTTACATCTTTGAGCGATCACAATTATCTCATCCTAGATTGTTCGCTATGGAGTGAGAGTCCTGTACCTGTGGGTCATACTATCATTAATGTGGAACCCCACAGACCGAACAGCGTTAGAGTCTGATGGGTTGGGGGATAGAGCCAATGAATTTATTGGCTCTATTGTTTCTGATTGTTTAATACACATTACCCTCATCCTCAAAAATAATACTGACTGTGAATGTGTTTTAACTGCTTTAAAAAAAAATAAACCTATCCATTGATGCTAGGTTCACCAGACCAATCAGAGATAAATGCAGTCACGGACAAGGATGGTTCGACCATTCATGTTCCAAGTTACTAACAGAGCTGAAAAATGCTCTTGCTAAAAAACCTAGGGACACTATCCTAATAACTAAACAAAGAGCTGAATATAAACTTGCATTGAAAAATAGGAGAAGAGATTTACAGCAGGAAGCATGGGATTCTCTTAATCAAGCTGCAGAGTTACATAATAATACATTATCCTGGGCTACGGTTAATTCTCCCTTCCTCAGCGAGGATAATATCCCAGTATTAAGCTCTAATGTCCCTAGTGATTGCTGGGTAACGCATTTTTCTAATATTTTTGGGTCTGATTGCGGCCCATTTACGACCTAATGCAGCTGGCCCGTTCTACCTTAAAATTTTACTGTGGCCGAGGTCGAGTCTGGAATCCGTGCTAGCAAGGGGGGGAAAGCTCAGGGACCCGATGGGGTTCCTATTGATGTTTACAAAGCAGTCCCGGAGATCTGGAGCCCCCTCCTCGCTAATGTTTTTAATGCAGCTGTATGTTCGGACGCTCCAAAAACTTGGGGGGCATCTATTATCATCCCAATCTTCAAGAAGGGTAATAGGTCTGAAGCAAAAAATTACCGCCCCGTTCCCCTCCTGGACTCCTCTGTAAAGGTTATGAGCCGAGTCATGTTAGTCAGGCTCGAGGAGTGGGTTGAAGAAAAGGGCAGCCTGGCGGACAGCCAGTATGGATTTAGGAAAGGTAGGGGCACATTAGACCAATGTTTAAATCTTGATCTCATAATTGGCAAATATGTCGAAGCTAAAGGTGGCGCATTATATTTATGTTTTGCTGATCTAAGCAGCGCCTTCGACATTGTCGATCAAGCAATTTTATGGCCTATTTTGTTACGGATGGGAGCGCCTGAGGGTATCATTTTATTCCTTGCCAGGCTGTACCAAAAGCTGCAAACTTGTGTGCGCTTTGGAACCAAGGGAGAATGCACCCCCAAATTTAGCGTTCTAAGCGGCATCAGACAAGGTTGTGTTTTAGCCCCGTTATTGTTAATTTTATTTATAAATGAAATTGATGTAATTGTAAAGAGTGTCCAAGCCGATGCACCCAGGTTAAAAGGCGTATCCCTGCCGGTGTTATTATATGCTGATGACGCCGTGCTCCTTTCCAGAACCCATTTGGGTTTACAGCATTTGATGGATAGATTTTCTCCGTTCATCAAGGACAGGAAACTACTCATCAATAAGGAAAAGACGCATACTATGACCTATGGGGTTAAAAATAATAAATCTAATGCCTTTTTTATTGATGGTAACAAGGTGCAACCAGTTGATTCATTTTGTTATCTTGGAATCACTTTTTCCCATGACAGAAAATGGACCAACGAATTTAACAACATTAGTAATAAAATGGCAAAAAGCGCCCAAGGTATCTACAAATTTGCGTGAAAAAATTGGGGACAGGTGAACCTGGGACATGTTGCAAATTTACCAAGCTATATGCGCTACTATTGCATTGTATGGGGCGGCTATATGGGGTCACAGCTGCGACTATAAATTGCAGTTGGAGGAAAATTCTTTCCTGAAAAAGCTTTTATGTTTCCCCACTTTTGCCGCTACTGTATTGATCCATCGGGAATTAGACATCAATTATTTGAATGATCTTCTATCCTTAAGACATTTAATGTTATGGCGCTCCATATGGCTCCAGGACGAAAAGACCCTCAACAGATCTATAATTGAGGATTGTCTTTCATTGGACTTGTACAGGAAAATCCCATGGATAAAATATGTCTCTGATTGTTATTTACAAATATTTAATCTTAATGGTCTGATCGACCCCAAGGCTGCCTTGACGATACCAAAAGCGGAGCTGAAAGCAATATTTCTGGATAATTTGGCTAAGAAGAGAGCTTCTGCCAGTCGGTCCATGTTAACCGTCACATTTTCTAGTAGATATTCCCTCACAGAAGGTTTTCCACCATACCTAGCACTGGTGACCAGGCAATCGCACAAGTTTGTCCTGACCAGACTAAGGTTCGGAATAGTACACCATCTGGTGGCCTTGCCTAACCTTAAGCAACATCCCAAAGGACCTTGTCTGTGTGATGGTATATCAAAACAGAGCACCTTGCACTTTTTATTAATATGCAAACTGTACCTGAACTTTCGAATTACGTACCTAAAACCTCTGTTTGTTAAATACGGGGTACGTACAGTTGATGAAGCAATGAGTTATATTTTTAACATGAAATCTGCAGACAACTGTTTGTATACTGTATAAATCTATTAGTGTGCGTAAAAGTATGATATTTTAATGTATTTGGTCTGTAATCTATGATATTGATTTTAATTTGATGATTTATGTATCGTGTATTTTTAACTTGTGCTTTTATGGTCATTCCTTTTGCACCGAATAAAGCTTCATGAATTGATTTGACTCCAGTAGCATGGAGAGCACGGGACTCACGTCTGAGCATACCCGTCCCACTCGGGGTGACAAATGCAAAAAGAACAATTGATGGACAGAATGCTGAACAACAGATTCTGGAGGACCAAAATCCATGTTTATATGAGATAAAGTGGGACGTGGCTAAGATATGTGTTGATAGAAGACGGATGTGAAGAGGACTCTGGAGTATATAGATTTTTATAAAATTCCATGAATTCATTTAAGATGTCTTGGTCTTTAAAGAGGAGTTTTCCGTCTGATGAATAAATAGAATCTATCAAAACACATTCCTTCCGAGACTTAAGGTAGTTAGCCAGGAGCTTGCCAGCTTTATTCCGTCCACCATAATACCGAGCACTCGTTCGGAGAAGAATAAACAAAGCATTATCAGTGGATGTTTTATTAAAGTCACATTTCGCACAAACAAGCTCCTGTAAGGCAGATACAGATGAGGATGTATAAAATAGGTGCTCTAAACGTTTGATATTGGCTATCAAAACTTTCTGCTGATTAAGTAATTGTTTCTTTTTCCTGGAAACAAAGTCTATAATGAAACCACGTGCTGTAGCTTTGAAAGAGTCCCACCACAGTAGTGAGGGAGAGGTATCTGGAGACATATTTAAAGTAAGGAATTCCTACATAAAGGAAATATAGGAAGAAGAAAAAAGTGGATCTTGCAAGAGAGAATTATTAAAACCTCCATCTAGAAGATCTGGGTTGCGAGCAGAGCAAGTCGAAGTCAACAACAACAAGGGCATGGTCAGAAATGACAATGGGTTCAAATGAGGAGGAAATAGGGTTCTGTGTTAAAGCAGGAGAAAGAAAGATATACAGACACCTCCCCCTGGAGTCCAGAAAAAGTAACTGAAACTGCAGAAATCCCCATATGATCTCCCGACATAGCGCGGAGCTCTGAGCACAGACGGCCCTCTTGAAAGGCAGCAAGTGTGGATCCCCGGTCACAACAGCTCTGTTGCAGTGAACCACGGAACCTCCAAACCCATGCTGATTGAGACTTACTAACGTGTCTCAAAGCCAATCCAGACCCTTTTCTTTTGCTGTTTTATTACCAAAACAGAATGAGAGCTGTGGCAGAATTGGCCTGAGTGCTCATTAGGATACCGAGGGGATGCAACTGTGATTCCCACCGGCTCAATAATTGAGCATAGGAGAGAGGGCTCTAGTGCATATGTCGGGTTGGCACAGAAAGGCTGCCGTCCAACCCGTCATGCACACTAGCAGTCTGCCACTTATTCAAGAGTGACAGTAAGATGCAGCAGCACGCAACGTAAGCTGTACCCGGTCTCATTCATGTTTGATTCACTGTCAATCTTAAGCCCCCCCACCTTCCTCAGAAAGAAGTTAAAAAAAACTGAACTGAATTGGCTCATGTCTGAAAAAAGTGATGCTGACCGCCACAATCAGAAAAAGAATATATAGTGAATATTCAAATTTAATAGAGTGCATGGAGGGCCACAAATATAGTGGGGCAATGCCCCTGTTCCCTCAATGAGGAACCACCCCTGCCTTCTGCCTGCTGCCCTTTTGCCTGGGTGATGACAACTATACCTGTATCCTGAACTCAGGACCACCAGTTCTTACCAGCATCTAGACTCTACAACTGTGTGTTCTTGCACACCAAGTGATACCACCCTAGTGATGGACCCTTGAAAGTGGGTCTGAAGGTGCTCTGCCAGCTCATCTGTGGATCCAGCACACCAGATACATCTCCTCTACGGTGCGGTAGAAACCCGAGCAGACTCTACTCATCACCTCTGCTGTGAGGCTTTTCTGGGTGACAGATGCATCTCCTCTGTTACATGCTGCTTTCTAGAGGCCTCAATTTGCTTTGCAAGCCTTATTTAAAAGTATACTCGCTGACAACACAGGACCTTGCATCACATCCCCACGGCCCCTCAGAACATATGCATTGCCTCAAATGTGCAATGTATCCTTTATGCCGATCTTTGCATCACAAACCCTTGTCGACGGAATCCTCACATTTCTGCCTCTGAGTCACCAGAACCCATGCATCGCCTCAGCTGCACGATGCATCCTTGTCATGGGGCCTTGCAACGCTCCTCAACCAGGATTTAAGGTTCCCTTGTTCAGTGGACCTGTCTCCATTGTGTTCCGTCTGAACTTGTGACTTTGTCCAGGTCCTGTGTGACTGGATTTCCACAGTTGACTTTTTGCACTTTTTGGCACTATTTTGAGTAAAACCGGTAAATTCCATATCTCCTGTTACACTGATGGGATATTTGCCATTTTGGTCTTGGTTTATGTACTAAAATCTACTTTATTCTTCTAATCTGGTGTCAGTTCATTTTTGTGGTGTGTTTTCACAGTGTTACTGTTTATAGGACTGCACAACATTTTACACATTGCCTCTGAGTGAAACCTGACTGCTCTGTGGCATGCTAACTGAGGGTTGATTACAGGTTAATTTAATGCTTGCTTTTGACTTCACCCTGACAAAGATTGTGGTTCCTGCTTGACAAGAGTTTCATCCCCCTTAACAAGCAACACAATGTATTCAAGTTTCTTTGTTTGTTTCATAGGAATCAGGAGAAATAGTCACTACAGTTGGTCTAGTAGACTCTATAACTGCATACCTTTAGGTTATATAGTGTTTGTCCTGTTAATTGTAGAGAGGTTGTACATTTTCTTCAACCTGCAAAAAAAACCTGATGCACCTTAATGTCACGACTTGTAATGTTCTTACCAGTTCTGGCATGTTGGAGACCTTCTTGAGGGTTCTGGTCTGTCTGAGGCAATGGCAATCCTTTCTGGTGGCAATGGTGCTGCTGACAATGAAAAGCCAGAGCAGACTGTGCCTTCCACAAGGAGTGCCAAGAGGAAGACACCCTGTAGGCAATAACCTTTGTTGAAGGCGGAGACTCCTGGAATGGACAGGAAGGGAAAAACCCACAAAAGAGCTAACACCAGCAAGGAATGGAGAATAGAAGGCAAGAGTTCCAAATAGGAGTGGAAGGTTTAAAGGAATCCAAACTGTAACAGGAAGCGCCAACCGGAAACAAAAGTGCGCCAACAGGAGGACCAGCAGGTAAACCTTTCTCTCAGCACAGCCTGCGGCAAGAGTCAGGAAAAGAAAAGTGAGAGCTGCAAAGGGATCATTGTCAGCTTTTAAAAAAAAACAGTTTGAAAAAATACTGGTAACAAAATACAAAAAACAAAATACATTTTATTTTATCAACTGCTTGTTGCCATGTACACAACTGGCGATTAGGGTATAGAACTGGTGCGCACAAGACACAATTATCAAATGTTTTTTAGTAAATTGAGCGTGAGCGCTCACCACCCATAGTCCATCGCCCCAGCCACCTAGCGTAACAACAATTACTCTAAATGGGAAAGGATTGCTTCAAAATTACATTTATTTCAGTGTTTATTCCACAAGCATAAATAACAGCATCATTTGTTCAAATCAAATCATTCTTGCCAGCCTATGCTTTTCAGCCTCTGGTGGACGTCATCAGGGCTTAAAAACTGCGCTAATTCGGATAATTCGTTCCTCCTCAATCTTGTGTCAATTTCACTTTACTCATGTCTGTCATCCGAATCAGCTATTTCCTTCCTGAATCCGTAACCTGGTCCCGCCGGTCCGATAAATCCAGCTGACGGGATTTTGGACTGAAATAAATGTTGTAATTTTGAAGCGCTCCTTTCCTTTTAGAGTAAATGCTTGTTACAATGTTAATGGTATTGTGTGGTGCTGTAATTATAGTATTTAATATCACATACATCATTAGTCCGCAGCATGTCACCCTTGTAAGGATGTAGAAGGGTGAGGTGACCATCTGGTCATTTGAATCGTTGACAAACAGGCGAGAAATGTAGAACACACCGAGCTACCATCTTGAGTTGCAGCTTTTGCACATTAAAATTCAAACCACACAAAATATATTTTTTGTTCATATGTGTGTTTAGGGATGGGCAGAACTCCACGGAATCTCAAGGAGTTTTGATGTCTCTCCGCAGAAATCACAGCGCAAAACTTTTTGACTTCCACCCACCCCTAGTGTCTAGGGATCATGATGAGACCCAATGATGAAGCATGCCACTAATAGAGTAGGTGAGTGCTGGACCTGGCCCTTTCTGCAGGGTTATCTACAAACTTTTTGCATTCTTTCTTCTATTTTTATGACCCTCATTTTGTTGGCTTTAGGACTCAGTGCACTTTACCACTCCTAATCAGTTAAATTGCATGTGCTCTCTCCTTTGAACATTGTATGATTGGTTTAAACCTGTTTGGCATATTTAATTTACGTGTATGTCCATTGTAAAGAGGTAGACCATATAGCCAGGTCCTGTAAATTAAATGCTACTAGTGAACCTGCAGTGCTGATTTATCCACCCACAGAAGTAGCCGTTCAAACCATGCTCAGGTCTGCCACTGCAGAACCTGCATACGGTATACACCCGTTACAACGGATCTTTTACTCCGCACTACCATTACAACGCGACTTTTACTCCGCATACCATTACAACGCATTGCGCTGGGGGGCGCTCTAGGATAGGGAATAAGTATAATTTACTATCCAACACCTTCCCTAGGGTCCACGGGGACTGGAGTTAGAATAGTAAATTATACTTACCACTATCCAGCGCCCCAAGGCGCTATGCGTTGTAACGGTATGCGGAGTAAAAGTCGCGTTGTAATGGTCTGCGGAGTAATAGTATGCGTTATAATGTCATACATCCCCCTGCATACTCATGTTACTGCCATTTAGAAAGCCTTAACCTCCTCTTTTACTACATATACCTCACCCCTAACGTAGGACCTAGGCAGCCGGGGATGTCTGGCTCCACCTTGGGGACTCCCAGCAAGGGACCATCCCACAGGGAAAGCCAGGACGGGTTCCCCAGAGTTATACAGCGCCGGGACGCCCCGTTGCTGGGGCAGCTGTGCGCTTTACAAGTATACTACATTACAAGTATACTACAAGTATACTACATTACAAGTATACTACATTGGCTGGGAGCTGTGTGAGTGAAAGGTAGGACATTTGCATGTATTGTGTGGCATGTCCTGTTAGTGATAAATTACATTTTTGTTTCTCACTACTGTGAGGCCTACTTCTCTCATAGTTTAGCATTGGGAATTCCCTTATAAATGTTTAAGTGGTGATTCTCAATCTGAAAGGAGTAGCGTTCCAATGTTTGATATGTTTAGAATGGTAGTGAGAAATCCAGCTTATTGGTGTAGTTGGATTCTTAATTATTATTTTCGAAACTCCACTTTTAGAAAGTGAGCATTTCTCGGTACTTATGACTCTTTGTGCTTTGCAGCTGACTCCAATCCACGTCTGGACCTGAGTGACAGTTACCCTTTCTGCACACTTTCCAGACAGCCACAATATGGGAAAGGATGAGTGTGACTGGAGAGACATCTCTACACTGATGGTCTTCCTGGACTCCGAGAGAGAGGGCATTTACACTTTACATTTGTGGAAGCTGTGTGCTGTCCAAATACAAAGGGCTATATTACCCCCTGCTGATGTCTATGGCTGAAAGGAGTGTTGTGCACTTTTAAGGTTTCTTTTGAAGTGCCCTCTAGATCAAAGACATTTGAGTATATGTACAGAGGTTCTGCCCCATGATTTTCCACATTCGCTGAGGTTTGTAATCAGATGCTGCTGGTTCTACATACCACACCAGAGGATTGCTGTGCTGCCAGGAAGAACCGCCCTTGAGAATACTAGCTCCGTTTTGCTGGTCTGCCGCCTACATTGCTGGGCTACACAAGGGAGTGACACCTTGCAGATTGAATTTTTAGCAGGCCTGCACTCTGCTTTTCCCCCCAAGTGTTCTCCAAAGAGCACTGTTTAGGTTACTTGTCTCTTTATATTAAGTATATGTTGCGCGCTGTTTTTGCTCACTGTCTTTTCAGCAGGGGCATAAATGTAAATGTAGTAAATGTAGTATACTTGTAAAGCGCACAGCTGCCCCAGCAACGGGGCGTCCCGGCGCTGTATAACTCTGGGGAACCCGTCCTGGCTTTCCCTGTGGGATGGTCCCTTGCTGGAAGTCCCCAAGGTGGAGCCAGGCATCCCCGGAATTGGTGGGGCCGTTGTGGAGATTAGGCAAGCTAATGCCCAGAGTTGCCGAGTGGAACCCCTGATTAGAGTAAGCACCGAAGCGAGAATTATCGAGTCCGCTGACCAAGGTCCACGACCCTGCCGCGTCGGGAATTGAACCCTGGTCCCGGGCTGACTTCTGCTCTCAGGCCTGCCGCCTCCAACCAGTGAGCCACACTACTCCACTCCACTTAATTTTAAATCCCTCTTTGACCCAACAACAAGCAAAATAGAGTTCTTTCTCCCTAGTAAACCAAAGAAGTTGTCTGGAACAGCGTATAGAGGGCGCTTTGAACCTTCACTTCAGTGGCACCGGAAGTGTGTGTTTAGCGCTGTGTTCCATTGGAGAGAGCTGTGCATTGCAGGAACATCGCCCTGAGCACTCCAGCCAGGGTGGGTGTTGCTGTGAGACAGTGTGGGCACTCTTTTCCAAAACGCCCCCTTGTGTGTGGTAAGTGTTGATTTCTTGATCTGTGCTTTGATTGTTTGTCAGGGATTGATGGTCTGGCGGATGCCTCAAAAACTAGCGGGTGTCCGCTTCCCTGCTTTTAGTTCCTGTGCTTCCCCACTCAAGCACCCGCCATAGGACAGAGCACTGTGGGGGCTTGGGCAGTGCTTCATGCTGCAGGAGGGAAATACTCTTCACTGGCTGTTGCCATGGTTAAAGTGGAGCTGCCATGACCAAGGCTAGCCCAACTTTCATCATTGCCACGAGAGGCCGCTGCACTCCCTGAGGGAGGCCTCGGAACCATCATCTTGGGCATTTCTTCACATTATTCTGCGCAACCACAGAGGGCTCCAGATGTGCTGCAACACCTGACATTATTGCTGGAAGCTGCGTGATACCTATAGCTACGTTGTATTGTGTGTTCACAGGTAGCTGCATTTTCCAACTTCATGTACGGGGTGGTCCAGCAAGGTCCCCCCGTTGAATTTGACAGGGTGTTTGCTCCCCCCTGCTTCACTGCTTCACTAACTTGGTATGCTTGGGTTGGGAGCATTTGTCCTACATTTTAGGGTGAAACGTCCGGAGAGGACCCCTGGAACAACGCATGGTAGTTTTTTTAAACAATTTGCACATTAAATTACTGCATAATGGGCACATGCACATGCGCTCCAGTGCCCTAGGTTCTCTGATTATTTACCATATTACACATAAAAGGAGCACAGGTGTACTGTGTCCTGCATGTTTATGGTGATAACTAGTGATGATTTGCATTCTATGACCTAAGTATTCACTACATTTACTGATGTAATGATGGTGAACTTTGGTAACTTATGTGTTTCATTCCTACATGCTGCATTTCATGCTCTAAATGTTATTGTGTACCATTTTTATTGTTGCATTGCCCAGAATAACAAGTACTCCTTCAGTATTTACATAATATGTACAGGATGTACCGAGCATCTATGATTTTGGTACTTATTATGATGACACAATGTAGCTTATGTCTTTACAATGGTCATTAGGTATCTACAAATGTATTTTTATTACCCAATTACTACATTTTATCTGATATCATAATGTGTATTATTTTGACTTTTGCAGTATCAGAATAACAAGTATCCTCTTTCAGTAATTGCTTCGTATGCACAATACTTATAATTTATGTTGTGTTGGTCTTATGATATATATAAAATATAGAAACATATTTTCTTATAATCTTGTGTGGAGTCACTTTTGTCATGAATTCCTTGTCTTACTGGTGTGTGTGTGTTGCACAAATACTTTACACATTTCCTCTGATGATAAGCTTTACTGCTCTGCGTCAAGCTATCATAGGATGAGCACAGGTTATCTTTGGTGTGCCCTGACTAGATTTGGGGGTGGGGTTTGCCTTGCTTAGATGCATACCCTTACCAAACAGAAACCGTAGGGGTCTAACAAAACATTAAAGTTTTTTAAAGTGGGGTTTGTTTTTCATGTATTCAATTGTGCCATACTCTATTCTGGCAGAGTATTTGTCAAACGATCACTGTTAAAAAGGAGGGTCTCTAGTTGGCAATGTTTGGCACATTTGTCCAAGTAGGGCCCCTTCTTCCTACTCAAGATAGGGTATACACTTCTAAAATAACCCCTGCTCACCACCCTGGTAGCTTGGCACGAGCAGACAGGATAATCTCAGAGGCAGTCTGTATTTGTGCATGCATACAGTAATACAGCGAAACCACTACAAATGGACACCTAACCAGTTTAGAAAAATAAGTAAAACTTTATCTAAACAAAAAAAAAAACATAACGGCAAAAATTCACAATACAATTCTGAAAAAAAGTTTCTTTGCAAGATAACCTTTAAATTGCAAAAATAGCTGAAAAACACAGTTCTTCTGAGTCAGTAGCTCGGTCTGAGGCTACCACGATGCTGAGAACAACAGTCTAACAATTCCAGCTGACCGCGTTGGTAAGGGTCAGCTAAAGCAAAGATGGGCACAAAAACAGTACATTTCTCATTGCGGATGGCACATTGGTATGAGCCAGTCGGGGCAACTGTCACAGTTGTGTTGTAAAAATGGAAGCAGTGCAGGGTAGGTGCCCTCAGAATATGGTGCAGGTCTTTTCTGTTCCTGAGACCTCTAGAACAAGTAGCAAGATCCACTTCCACACCCTTGGAAATACTTTCTCAAGCAAGATACACACACAGTTATTCTCCTTGGCAGAAACAGCTACTGCAGGCCAACCCCAGACAGCACACAGAAAAGGATCAGTACTCCACCTCCAGTTTCTTCCAGCTCTTCTCCTTGGCAGAGGTTCGTTTTGAAGCCCAAAACTGATCTAAAAGTGTGGGGTCTGGGCCTTAACATTTATAGTACAGAATCCTTTGTTCTCCAGTGGCAGAAAAGCCCTTTGCCCAGCCAAAACTAGTTCTGTCCTATCTAGTGCAGCTTCCTGGCAGGAGGCTGAGACAGCATTGTCCAAAGCAGACCAGGTCCATTCAGGTGTGCAAGGAATCTCCTCAACCTACTCTAAATGCAGCCCAGGTCTAATCAGCCTGGCCCTGACTACCCTTGGAAAGGCAGGACACACCTAAACCCCCCAAGTGGCTGTTTGAACAGAATGCACATCCCCAGCCACTGTCACTCCAAGTCAGACAGTCAATACAGAAAGCAAGCATAGGCACCCTGGATGGCTAAGCAAGAAAATACCTAGTTTCTAAAAGTGGTATTTTCAAACACAGAATGTAAAAAACAATCCTTACGATAAAATACATTTTTATATTTTGATTTCAGGTATACTAAACTTTATCTTCCTATCTTGTCCCAATCGGAAGGTATATTTATAAGATGTTATATATTAACTTCCATTCCACCCTATGGGACAGATAGCCTTTCAATAGTGAAAGACAAAGTTGGCAGTATTGCACTATTAGGACATGCCACACACATCCAGGCATGTCCTTCCTTTCACATGCACTGCACCCTGCCCACAGGGGTACCTTAGGCCTACCTTATTGGTGACTCACATGTAAGAAAAGGGAAGGTTAGGGCCTGGCAAGTGGGTGCACAAACTGAGCACAGGCACTGCTGTGGCAAGTCTGAGTTACCTTTACAGGCTGCTTATGTGGGTGGCACAATCAGTGCTGCAGGCCCACTAGCAGCATTTGATATACAGGCCCTGGATACCAACAGTGCACTGTAGTAGGGACTGACAAGTAAATCTACTGTGCCAATCATGGAATCACCAAACTATAACAACAATTTATAGAGGGAGTACTCACCCTTTGACGCTGAACAGCAGTAGCAAAGTATTCAAAGCGTATAGACCACAAAAATGAAGTACAACACATGGAAAAAACACAGGAGGTAAAGGCAAAAATACAGGGTAAACCAACACCAAGAATGTCAGGTCTAACGTCACCATATCAAAAGCCCATTAACCCCTCCCACCCCATTTAAACCAACTCAAACCTCCCAACCCCTAAAAACGAACAGAAGCCCCCACCCCCTTAAAACTCACTCAAACCCCTCACACCCCCTAAAAACAAACACAAACCCCTCCCACCCTCTAAAATCAATCACGATCCCTCCCAATCCATAAATAATAAATTGAACCTCTGCCACCCCCTTACAAATTAACACTAATAACCCCCCTGTACAATCTACTCCAAACCACTCCCACCCCCTAAAAACGCTCCTCGTGACTGCTCATCCCGAACACTAGACCGTCTTAGCCGGAACCACCCACATGCCTGGTTCTGGTTAGGTTCTTGTTTGAGCAAGTCGTTGTTCGGCATGAGTGACTCAGGAACTTGTTGTTCTGGAGTTGTTGTAAAGGATGTTTACCTCCTGTGAAAGGGGAGGCCCATTTGAAGCTAATTAAGTTCCTCGGCACTGAACAGCTGGCCATCTTGTCAGAGAAAGAGAAAGAACTCCATACACCTAGGCTTTTGTCTCCATTATGGGAGTCGTTTTCACACCTCATTTAGGGCTTGAACACTCAGAGGGGTGCAGCTGGAGGCTAATGAGTATTAGCCTCCCGAGGCATTAGGGAGGAAACAGCAAGTTTATAAAAGTATCTTTCACCTAAAATGTTAAAACAATATTAACCTAACCACTGAATTGGACCTTTAATGAATGTTAAAAAGACTCCTTGCATGATGTTCTAGGTGTTTTCTAGCCACCATTAGCATTACAACATTTAATACTACATTCCAGTGTTTCTCTATGGAGCAGCCTGACTGGCTACTACATAAGTGGCTTTTAGGTGATAGTCACTGTAAAGGTGTGTTTAGAATTACATTTCTATATGTTCTACACTTTGAATTCCATTCATCCTGCCTTATAGGCTATACAAAATTCTATTCATCCTGTCTTATAGGCTATACAAAGTGGTTCAAAAGTGGGTGATGATGGACGGAGCATCTGAACCAATCAAATACTCACACCCAGTCAACAGATCTGGGTGTAATCCATCACCATTCTTTAGCTCACTCTGCCACCCCAGTTTAGACATGGCTATATGCAAATCAGTCTTACCCTGTGCCTCATGGGAACAGTCCAGGCAGAACTGCCAAACCAGGGCTTCCCTGGACCGGAAACAAGCTTCCTAGGACAAGTTTCTGGCATTTCAGCCGTCTTCAGCCAGGCTTGCTTGAATCCAGTGGCAAAGTGAGCAAGGGACTCATGTCTGAGCATACCCTGCCAACTTATAGCGAACAAAGCGGTACAAAAAGGGGTGGTGGTGGACGGAGCATCTGAACCAATCAAACACTCACACCCAGTCAACAGATCTGGGTTTAATCCATCACCGTTCTTTAGCGAACTCTGCCACCCCAGTTCAGACACGGCCGTATGCAAATCAGTCTAACCCTGTGCCTCATGGGAACAGTCCCATGAGGCACGGGAGTTAAAAAAGACACCCTCACTGCCCTCCAGAAGGTTGCACTGTCTCTCAACATTACTGCTGAGTGTAGGGATTCCCATGCTTCCTCTCTTTCTTTCCTTTCTTTCCTTGATAGCAGTATGCAAATCAGTCTGACCCTGTGCCTCATGGGAACAGTCCATTTCGAACTGCCAAACCATGCCTTCCCTGGACTGGAGACAAGCTTCCTAGGACTGGTTTCTGGCATTTCAGCCGTCTTCAGCCAGGCTTGCTTGAATCCAGTGGCAAAGTGAGCAAGGGATTCACGTCTGAGCATACCGTGCCAACTTATGGCAAACAAAGCGATACAAAAGGGGGGATGGTGATGGACGGAGCATCTGAACCAATCAAACACTCACACCCAGTCAACAGATCTGGTTTTAATCCATCACCGTTCTTTAGCCCACTCTGCCACCCCAGTTCAGACATGGCTGTATGCAAATCAGTCTGACCCTGTGCCTCATGGGAACAGTCCCATGAGGCACAGGAGTTAAAAAAGGCTCTCTCCATGCCCTCCAGAAGGTTGCACTGTCTCTCAACATTACTGCTGAGTGTAGGGATTCCCATGCTTCCTCTCTTTCTTTCCTTTCTTTCCTTGATAGCCAGCCTATATTCCAGTCTAGCCCTCCTGACATTATTCAAAATTCTTGGCTGCCTGTATAGTTCAAGTTTCAAGTTGGAATATGCTTGTGTACACCTTGTATTGAACCAGACCATATCTTTAGCTTTGTTGCGGCGTTGGGCCGACAATTATTTCCTAAGCTCATTAGATATTTCTATATAAGATGCTATGATCCTGTCATGAGAGGCCAGTTCTCTTAGGCAAGTATCAATGGCAGATGTGCACTTATTCATTTAAGTTTTGTCATTGCCATGGGGTCCACCATTGACCATTTCAGAGTATAGCCGTCAGATTTGTCAAGTTCAATTTCACCAATGCCCGGTGAAGTAATCTTGCTTCTTTTCAGATTGTTTAGTGGCAAGTTAACCATTAAGCATAAGGGGTAATGATTGCTCTGGATGCATCATTGCATGAGACTAAAATATAATCTATTGTAGAGGCCAAACCCATTCAGTTAAAAGTATAAGGAATTGGTGCTGGTGACGAGACAAGCTCATTCACAAATCCCAGTTCAGTGCAAGTGAGGAATTTGTTAAACAGCTCCCCCACCATTGTATGACAAAAATGGGTGTTACTAAGACCTTCTTCATTCATGAGGCCACAAATTATATTAGCCTCAAAGGGACACAATGCGAAAATAAAATCTCCCATCATAATTATCATAACATGGAATGGACTTGTATTACAAATCATGCTCAGATCAGCACCTGATTAAGTTCTTCTGGAGGTGTGTTGTTATAGAAGTTGACTAAAACTACACATTGGTTACCCCTGTCTGGTAAACTCTATACCCCAGAGAGGCCACTATTTTATTAGTTGTCAGCTTATTGGAAATGTATGTACAAAGACCTCCTTTAAGTCTACCCCCTAACCCCTTCACAGCATGGGTATTGAAGGTTGTAAAATTGTTGATATCGGATTGTTCACTAGACCAGGTTTCCTGTAAACAAAGTATGTCACAGCTCTGGATGTAGTTACACCATACTGGGTTAGATATCTGAGGTGTTCCATGAAATTACTTTAGTATGAGGCACATCATTATTATGTGGGTGGGTGAATGGGGCAGGCCCATTACTAATAAAATTGTCAATACGGGCTACCGTTGGTGGTTGTGCAGGAAGGCTCCCGGGTACAGACAGGGGAGCCTCTTTTCTTTGTTGTTTTACCTCACTCGTACGTCCTCCTTCTGCTGTTGCTGATTTATATCCCTCTCTCGGTCAGACTGTTCCATGTGACAATTGTGTGCTGTGAACCCCAGACTGCTGCTTCCTGCTGACCCAACCTCCCAAGTTAATTGTGGGGCCTGTCGAGTCAGTCAGTCAATGTCTCCTAAGGTACTAAAAACATCAAATCAGTTATTAGTCGGAATGGCATACCTTTGTTGTCCCGCCCCAAGGACATTCTCTCCCTCTAAGCCATGGTGCATGGGCCTAGGGGGTTGATAAAAGAATTCCAAGGGGAGGATATTTATCCCCTAGTTGGTTAAAAACCTGGAGCCCGCCCTTTCTAATATAGTTTGAATAATTTCAGGGAGCTAAGCGTTAATACGACACAGTCACCTGGCATAGACTTGGTAGAGCTCCCAATCCATCCGCACAATGATCCTTAGGTTGGCTAACTAGTGTTCTGCATGCACATGGAATGTAGAGATCCAGTGGAATTGAGATTACAGTTTTCTCAAGATTATTTAGCCTCCCTTCGATTTGCATGAGTACTAACTTTAATGGACTCAAAAGACCCGCCATAGTTGCTTCCATCCTTTACCACTCCTTGTGTGCTCTAGGGCATTCGGAGTGGTATTTAACTTCTGGTTGGTTTCCCTCTCCTCCATTTTTGCCTTACCGCCCGAGCCTTTAAAATATGACTTTGTTTATTAAGACCCTGCCCCCTTTTCTTCTTAGGTAGGGGTGCAAGATTACTGCCTTCTTTGGATTTAGCTTTCAGTCCTCTGGTGGTCACAGTCAGACTTTGCGTTGTGTTCTAAGGCTCCTTGGCCACAGGAGAGTCATTGTTATCCAAGCCACTCTCCATGGGTTGAAATGGGTCAATTACAGAGCTATCGGTCTCCTGGGTGTGACTTGCTACTGGCGTGGTTATTGCGGAGCAGGCATGGGAAAATGTTGTCTCCAATGAGAGCCTGCGCTCTGTGAGCTGTATTTCATGTATCAATGCTGACTCGGCCCTGTTTAAAAAAGCATCTAGAGTCCCAGCCATTCCCTGGCCAGTAAGCGATTTACGTCTTCTCATGTTGGAGATCTCCTCTTGTTGTCTATATTAAATAGCTATTGGACTGTTCCTTTGAGCCTACTTAGTATTTAACAAGTATATAAACTCTTACTTTAAAATGTCAGTGGTGTGGCCCATACCGACCTCCTTCGGTCGCTGACACATGCAGACAGGCCCGCCCTTGACCCGGGCTTCGCCTGGGCACACCCGCGTGTGTGCAGAGCTGCGGGAGCCCTGGTCCGCTAAAAAAAGTGCCACCTGGCATAATGTCAGGCCGTCGTCGGCAGCGTCCTTGCTGCTAGGGAGCCTGGGAGCGGTGGTTCCTGCTCCCAGGCAACGCAGAGCGGATTGGCCTTCTGGACTCCCTGGCGCTGGCAGTGAATGTGGCAGAATGTAGGCTACAAAGGAGAGTGTCGGCGCCCATACCTAATTAAAATTAGAAACATTGACATGCCGTCTAAACCTCCAACAAGGACGAATTAACCCAAGAAAACCACCCTCATAATTAGGTGAGGAAGTTTACCTTTCATAAATGTGTTACAATATTTTGATATTCCAGCTCAAAATCGCAGTACTGTTGAAAAATTGAGCAAATTGCAGGATTGCCATTCATTGGAAAACAGGAAACATAGGTGAACAAACACTGAGAAAATAATGCAGGATCTACATTTCTGCTTTGAAACTCTTCAATATTCTTTCAAAATGATCCTGACGTTTTAACCGTTATTTCACATGAATTCACATGAATTGATTGCAAAGCGATCAGCAGAAAACCGTATATTGCTGTCATCCTAGACGCATGCATCTGCACGTTCAGCATGTCTCCATCACTTGTGAGCTTTCTGTTTTGTATCCACAATTATTTATAGCTGATCTTTGTCTTACACACCGTTTCTTGCTTTGTTAAATCAAATCAATCATGTTAAAGTTGCAGAAAGAATCAAATACACTTTGCCTGCAGTTTCTTGGTGTTATTTAGCAAACACCATTATAATCTCAATGCTCCCTAATTTCGGCCTGTCTGAAGAAGTTTATTTCAGGCAAGACTTCATTCTTCAAGGACATGCGTTAGGCTGCAAGGTTACTGTGAAGAGCAAGTCTAGGTGGCCCTGTCTCTCCCACTATTAACTCTGGAGTAAAATATACCCTGTCACCTGCTAAGATTAATAGTTCTGTTTTCCTGTTTTCACTATGTGTGCAGAGTTCCCATTACTAAAACAATTTGTGAAGAACTAGGGCTCTCAGTGGATTTTATTTTTTTATAACCCTCTGCTCTGCTGAACAATCCTTTTTAACGTATACTGTGCAAACTATTGTTAACATTTGTCTTTTAAATTTGGATAAGGGTAAGAAAAGGTGGTATAAAATGCCATGTATCATTTCAAAATTGTAGGCAATCTAATTCAGGCAATAGAATGTTAAATCTGAGAATCAAGCATCACTATTTTTTACAATGTTATAAAAGACATTAATAGTTGCATTAGGTAAAATTGTGTTTATTAATATTATTATTATGGAAATGATGATAGTATTATTATTATTATTATTAATAATAATAATACAAATAATAATAATAAAGACAAAAGTACTGATAGTATCACTGACACAAATAATTAAAATGAGAATATAAAAATAATATTAATGCTGGTTCTGCTGCCAGTACTACTATTACTACTAGTAGAACTACTAATACTAATATTAGTACTAATAATAACAATATTAAAAAGATGGTCACACAATTTCTGAATCACATTCAATTTGCATCATGTTGAGTTGAATTTTTTGTACCTATTTATAAGTGTCTCGCATTAGAGCTGCCCTGACAATAAATAGCTTGCATATTAGGGGGAAAATGTATCATTCTTGGCAGAATGCTGTGTCAGAAATAT
Organism: Lissotriton helveticus; assembly: GCF_964261635.1. NCBI lineage: Eukaryota > Metazoa > Chordata > Amphibia > Caudata > Salamandridae > Lissotriton > Lissotriton helveticus. The sequence continues at coordinate 650,796 of NW_027611923.1, forward strand.
TTGCGTTGTGTTGCAGTATTTCTCTGTGCCATAGATATGTGCATTAATGAATCGGCGCACCATGAAACAAGGTCCAGAGATGCGCCAAGTATTGTGACGTTAATGGCGCAAAGTGCTGTAACTTGTGACGCAAAGCTGATTTGTGTCGTAAAACACCTTTATATGCCGCAAATTAGCATTGCGTCACTCAGGAGTGCATTGCGTCGCTGGATTGTTTGAAAAAGCAAACTGAGTAAAACAATGTACAAAATCAATACCCACCAAAATATAGAAGAATGGTAGGGGCCTCAGAAAGCAAGGAGGGCAAAAACCCAACAAGACCAAGGGGAAAGGAAGGCTCACTTCAACAAGGAAGAGAACCACATATTGATCAGTGAGGTGACAAAGAATGACCCATTATTTGTCACATTCAAATTGCCAATAGCAAAGAAGGATGCGATCTGGCAATCCATAGTGGACAAGATAAGCTGTGTGGTGCACACAAAAATGACAGTTCTGGAGTGTAAGACGGGGTGGCATTATTATAAACATAGGATCAAAAAAAATCTGACCAGAAGCTTAAATGTAGCCATGAGGACCGGAGAAGAACCAATGTCTAGGAGGACCCCCTCAGCCTGGGATGACTCCTGGTGGCCGACCACACTGGGAACAGCACAGACACCCACCGACCATGCACGCAACCTAGGATTCATCTTAGACTCTTCCCTCTCCATGTCTAAGCAGGTCAACGCGTCTCCTCCTCCTGCTACAACACCCTCCGCATGCTTTGCAGTATCTACAAGTGGATCCCGACCAAAACAAGAAGAACGGTGAGACAGTCAGCAGCAGACTGGACTACAGCAACGCACTCTACGCAGGAATCCGAGCCAAACACCTACGACGACTACAAGGCATCCAAAATGCCTCCGCCCGACTGATCGTCAATGTCCCCCGCCGCGACCACATCACCCCCCACCTGAGAGACCTACACTGGCTCCCCGTCGACAAGAGGATCACCTTCAAGCTCCTCACCCACGCACACAAAGAACTCCACAACGCCGGACCAGCCTACCTGAATAGCAGACTCAGCCTCTACACCCCCACCCGCCAGCTCCGCCCAGCCAGCCTCGCCCTCAACGTTGTCACCCGCATCCAACGAACGACCTCCAGTGCCAGATCCTTCTCCTACCTCGCCGCCAAGACCTGGAACACCCTCCCTACCCACCTACGGCAGACCCAAGACCTACTCGCCTTCAGAAGACTCCTCAAGACCTGGTTCTTCGAGCAGTAGCAGCACCCCTCTCCCCTCAGCGCCTTGAGACCCTTACGGGTAAGTAGCGTGCTTTACAAGTACTCTGATTGATTGATTGATTGATAGTAGTTGAAATCATTGGAGGAGCAGGTGGCATCCCTCATTCCAACAGTGTTGGTAGTTGACGTGGAAGTTTAGGCTAGTGCCGATGGATATGACCAGTAAGAAGTACAGAGTGAGTTAAAACAAGGGCCCATATGTTTTTTTACTTACATGCAGCTTAATGCTGCAAGACACCTTGCTGTGCTGAGCTGCATGAAAGGGAAAGTTTAGGACTGCCTCCAATTAACCTCATCCTTCACTTAACTGTCCCTTCCTTGGGCAGTAGCAGTTTTTGCAGCCCATTGCCAATACAGGCCCCCATGCACCATGATGCAAGTGTGCTTGTGTTGGACTAGGCATCCAAAAGTGTAATGTAATGTGGAGTTGTAGAAGGTCAACTTGTCATCCAAGAGGGTATACAGGCACTGAATAGGTGTTTTATCTGTAGGTAGGATCAGTTGAAGAGGCAGGCGTACAGTTTCTTATACAAATACATACATGGCAGAGCTGTCCTAATGTGGTGGGTGAAACTTTCCAGGTGTAGCCTGTCATGTAAGAAAACACCCTACCTTCTATCTTGCTTCCATGGATATGGCATAAACACTATCACATATTGGAAAAAATAAAGTACAAAGCCAGGCTGGCAGAATATAAATTAGTCATTAGATCTGAAAAATCTGACTTTTATGCTCAGATGACATCATCTCTCAAGTCTCCTAGAGAACTTTTTAGCCTGATTAACTCATTATCGAACCCTCCCACATTGGGCATTTACGACAGCTCACAGGCTTTTTGTGATGGAATGGCTAACTATTTTCATTCCAAGATTGCCAAAATCAATTCCTCCCTGGAGAATCTTAAAACTAAGGGGTATATGTACAATCCACTATCGCCACCACAACGTTTATCGGCGCTGTGGTGGTAATAGGGGCTGCGCATTATGTACAAGGCAACGTTAAGCTACTTAACATGGCTTAATGCTTGCTTGTACATAAGGCCCCCTTTCGGTTCCACCTCAATACCCGTTTATTTTGACGCTGCCCCCGATGTACAAGGATGACGGTCATAAGAGGCAGTGCCAAAACTAACACCAGGTAAATCGTGGCCTTAAGTTGGCGAAACGAGAAGAAATGCATTATTTCCCCTTGTTTTTGCTTTTTCCATGTGTGCTGCCTTGTGCATCAACATCTAAAAACAGCACCTAACACTATCTAACCTATCTAACCTACACTATAATTAAAACTATCATGTGCTATCTGTTCTAATCCTTAACCTATCTTAACCACTATTAACAGATGACAAGATAAACATCACCTCCACTTAAAATGAATATGTCATTAGAATACAAACCTAGGTCCTGATTATGATCTAGACGGACAGGGTTACTTAATCACAAGCATGATGGATATCCCTTCCACTGCATTACAAGTCCATTATATGCTTTGGAACTTGTAATACGGCAGCCGGGATATCAGGAGTATCACATCTGCCTATATATTAAAATGAGCCCCATAAACTACATCCTAAACATATGCCACCTACACATATATCCCTCAACAAATATATATTATTTTCTTTTCAAAAATTATATTTTTAGAACACAAACATTCACCCCATCTACTAAATTGCCTTACTTCAAAAATATTACATAAAACACCTTACTTAACTTTAACTAACCTACATAATACCTAAACCTACACCAACATTAACTAACTATGAAAACTTAAAATACTAATTTAAAAGGTAGAAAAACAGTGAAGTGGTTTTTCCAGAGGGAGAATCTCTGGTTCAGATTTTTGTGGCAATGGTCTGGAGTACCTCCTGGCACTTTACAATGCTTTGGTCCATACAATACAACATTTTTACAAGGGGAATGTAAATTTTTTGTTGGATGCACCCCCTCTTTATTTCCTTAGCCCTGTAGCTTGCTGCTGCTGTCCACCTAAAGGTTCACTGGTGGGCTGAGACCTGCTTTGCAACTGAGTGGCTCCTGAGTTTATGTTGCCGGGGATATCTTTTTGGCCTAGGACTTGGTTTATTTTCCCCATATGCCTGCTGCCTTCTCCTTCTCATAGATTTGCCCAATCTTACTGAATACAGTTGCAATTGTGTGGACGCACCCATATTGTGCTCTTCTGAAGGTGACAGCTTTAGCCATGTCTGCTGACTTGAGCTAGGGAGAAAATTATACTTTGTATTAGGTGATGTTTTGTATGTACATCACGTATTGCAAAATTCAACCAACCTTGTCATGAAATTATAAGTGTCCGTCCATACCTTCACCCAATATTGGTACAGAGAAATTATTTATCTTGCCTCTTTCTGCTAATTTCTGACCTTTATTTTGCCTCTTTCTGCTTGTTTCTCACCTTTATTCTCCCTCTTTCTGCTCGTTTCTCACTTTTTTACCTTTTTCTGCTCATAGCAGAACTGGACCTGGAGGTTTTGTGCTTTGAAATTGGGTAATTTCGCGTTCCGCGGAGAATGCAAAAATGTCCAAAATTCTGCGTTACGTGACTTTGAGAAATTATTTGCTTGTTCGCGTTCTCAAAATGCGTGTTCGCAAGATATTTCCCCCCGAGCACGCAAACAGCAATTGCAAACAGGAAAAAAGCATCGCGAACAAGCAATTCCGCAGAATTTCTGCGTGTTTGCTGAGATTTTTTACCGTTTCGCGGAGATTTGCTTAACGCAATTACGCAAATTCTGCCCACCCCTACTTGCAACCCCGGCAGGCATTGAAATACTTAGGCACATGCGTGCATTGATTAAACACGTATCCTCTACTCATGCACTCATCTAGTTACTGAGGCAATAGTCTTTAGAATGAAGACTCTTGACAAAACAGTGTTGTGCATGAGGAGAAAAAACTGGGAGGAAAGATTAGCGAATAGAAGTAGCTGTTGCACACTTTTTAGTGAAGAATGGATGCATTCTTCTTGCTCAGAGTTCTTTAATGAAGAAAACTATCCTCAGGATAACAGATTAGTTCATGCTACTGATAAAAGAGGACGATGTTATGAAACTAAGGCCCAGATGTAGGTAAAATAGATTTACCGATTTTTAATTACCGAATCCTACCGATTCGGTAATTAAAAATCGGTAAATCTAAGGGGTGGAGATGTAGGAACATCCAGATGTTCCTTTTACCGAATCGGTAAAAATCGGTATTTACCGATTCGGTAAATACCGACCGTTAATGCCCCATTCATTCCTATGGGCTATGAAGCCCATAGGAATGAATGGGGCATTACCGGTCGGTATTTACCGAATCGGTAAATACCGATTTTGACAAGGGTGCAGGGGGTGTCACTTTGACACCCTCTAGCACCCCCAAAAAAGGTTCGGGGGCCATGTGGCAGGCATACCTGCCCTAAGGCCAGGTCTGCCTGTCATATGGCACAGGTGTGCATGCACACATGTGCATGCACACCGGAATCGGTTTTTTACCATGAAGTTGGATTTCATGGTAAAATACCGATTCTGTAAGGCTTGTGGGACTCAGAAGAGTCCCACCTACATATCAAAAATACCGAATAGGTATAAATACCGATTCGGTATTTTACAGATTCGGTAAATTTACCGATCGGAAAATTTACCGAATCTGTAAAATTCTGGGCCCTACATACCATTTACTAAATACCGGTCGGTAACGGCCGAAAATACCGATTTTCGGCCGTTACCGACCGACCTACATCGGGCCCTAAGAATGGTAGTCCTAAAGCAAAAGAGGTGATGGTACCTAGAAATGTTGAAGATGTTATTGCAGAAGATGTACAAGGAAGGTATGGTCAGGGTCCTGTATGCAAATGGAATTGCAGTAGTGTTTCCATCATTACACAGCAATCCATTGATATATGAGGAAAATTCCAACGTGTCTTTCCAAGGCGAAGTTTAAAACACAAAATAAGTAATACCACTCAACAATGCAAACTTTAGTTACGAGGCAGTATTATGTGAAAACTCCTGATTCATGTTTCGGAGAAATGAATAAAGCACTTTTGCATGGTAGTATGGCAGACATAGAAAAGGTTTGTGGTGATGTGCAGTTTTGTTTCTTTGGTCCTGAGCAGGATTCTAGGGAAATGCAGAGTTATTAAGAGAAGGAATTACAGAACATAACACACATATGACAGTTTTAGAAAAGAGATTACAAAATTAACACAGTGTTATCTAAAAAAACAGAGTATGTTTGTGTATGTTGTCGAAACACTTCCTAGAAGACAAGCATAGACTGTTGACTTAATTTGAAAAGAGAAAAAGTAAATAATGATAACTGGCAAAAGTTACATGTATATTTATTTGTAGAGGGACGGTTTGACTTATCTATATGGCAAGTTATATGTATGTAGTGTTACAATAAATTAGTGAATAATTAATTGAACAACACATAGATATCAGATACCCTTTTTTAAAGGTAATAAAATGCCTTCTAATGTAGAAAAACTATGTAAGGCCAAAAATAAAAAATCAACATTTATTAATTATTTGCAGCATTGCGAAGGGCTGTTATGGACAGTTCTCCAGCAATCACCACAACTCCACAATACATGCAGTATGATGTCATCAGGGAAAACTGTGGAGCCAAATCTTGAAGTTGAGATTAGCCTTTTGAATGGACTCTCAGCTTCGGTGTTGCTGTACTGCTTTTGAAGTCGAGGGACCATAAACTTTGCATTGCCTTCTTGCTTCTCACTATGAACTACTGTTATGAAATGTGCAAAAAATATAAAAGGTGGGAAAAAATGACCATTTATGGTTTTTGGCAGCATTGCAAATAGCTGTAACATACTGCTCATCAGCTCTTATAACAAAACTACAGTCAATGCAATATGTGGCCATTCTTGAAAACTCTGGAGTCATATGTGTTGTAGTAGTTGTACCTCAGAAGGGACTTTCTGGCCATGAATTGTTGCTGCTGCCACTGATGTAGATGGTCTTCCAGCTACCCTCTGCTTGATCGGCAGTTGGAGATGTTTTCTATTATAAGTTTTAAGATAATATAACATGAACGTCGCCCCACATGAGTCCAGAGAAAGTATCCAGCCAAAATCTACCACCTGTTCACAATAAACTTCGGTTAAAGAAGATTCAAGAAGGAGGAGTAAGTATACACTTCCTATTCATTTTACTGAAAAGTATAGTATCCAATGATATTCTTAACTTTTCCAGTCATGTGATATTTCTAGATTGTGCATTGAACTAGCTTTACAGCAATGTTTAATTCCCCATGAGTTTTGGTAACAATCAGTAGTTTGATGGGTGTTTAGCAGTTATGTTCTATTTGTGAGTTCTGATGTTGGGTCATTTTTTGAAAGTTTTTTCTTATAAATATGACAAATGTGTTGTTAAAATAAAGTTAAACCAATATTTTACTAAACAGCTAGACTCAAACTTTGTGTAAAATATATCTATATATCTAGTTTCCCTTTGTCATTTGTATTTGTCACTACTGATGTCATTGCAACCTCTGGTGTTGCTGTGAAGAATGAAAATGCTTTTTTGATTTAGTTATTTTGACAACTGAATACAAAGGGGAAAGCTAAATTAGTATCTTATCTTATGTAAGAGCTACACTGAAACCGTATGTAAAATATGTCTATATATGTGTTTTACACTTTGTGAAAAACATCCGGTATTCACAATCATCTAGGGCGTCCTTTCTGCACCACTTTGCAAACATGTCTCCAGGCACATTACTGGTTGGGGAATAAAGTTGTGTTGGCTGTCTCTATGACCTTGGGGACCAAGAAGTCTTCCTGGTACGTTCTAAAAGTTCTACTCAGTGGAATTCCTGAGAACTGGTCAGAAACCCTGCCCCCCTTTCCACACCATTCTGCAAACGCTATTGCTACTTAAAAAACCATAGAAATTCACTGAAAAAACAACAAAATACAGGTAAGTTATAGTTAGGAATTAACATTTAAAAAACCTTAGAAATTCACTGAAAAAAAAACAAAGGTTACCGGGCTGTTATAGTTAGGAAATAGGATTTTTTTAAAACGTAGTAATTCACAAAATAAACCAAAGATTACAGGGATTTTATAATTAGGGTCAGATTTCACAAGCACAAAACCAGAGAAATTTAGCAGTTATAGTTAGCTGTGCTACCTACATCTCCCCCCCCCCGCAATGCACTGCTTATGACCTTACATTTCACATCACTCATGACATGGTCAGTGACATCACTCGTGACATCACTCATAACATCACTCATGACATCTTCTTGAAACCATTGCCTCCCTTTGATACCACCAAAAATCTAAATATTGGTGACAGATGGACTACTTGTATCAAAACCTTGATGAGATCATTGATGTGCTGGAAGAAGCAAATAACAAAAAGCTTGTTAATTATTTAAAGAATTTAGTGACTGAAGGAGTAATAGAAGTGAAAGAAGTGATAAAGAAAATATCACACAGTGGTGAAGTGACTTACTGTCACATCACAGAGGTGCCGAACGCCAATTTCAATCCAATGCCAACAGTTGACTATGAAAGGTACGTTTTCAACCGAGCAAGTTGGTGAAACAATGGATGACTTGATTGGCTAATCAAGCATTGCAAGTTCAACTAGTGCAATGATGAAGAGACCATGAGTCTCAGAAAAATAGATGATTGTCTCTCTGATTACTCCAGACAACAAATGCTGATCAAGATACTCAGCTTGGAGTGAGTACTCATGGCTGCCAGAGCGGAAGAAAGAGCAGACAGACAAGCAGCTAACATGGAGGCCAAAACAGCCCAAAATAAATCAGCGGTGAGTGTGAAAAGTGATTTGAAATACAAGATAGAAGGGCATAGAAATGTCTCCACTCCAAAAACAGTTGTGTTTTTTTATATGGATTTTCCTTTCAACATGAAGATAAATGTCTCGCCATTGGACAGATATGCAAATGATGTGAGTAAGAGAACTATTTTATAATGGTGTGCAAAGCAAGAGACAGATCAAGTGTGTTACGTCGAGAAAACAACATGGATGCCTGAAATTTCCAGAGGCATTCCAATCACACCCACAAGGCCAAGAGGCAGTTGAGGCTGGTAGAAACTGAATGACGTTGATTGTCATCACACTCCTCATCTAAGAGTTCATCATTGTCAAGTGATAGTGAGGAAGATGGGTGTGTGATGTTAATGTTGATGACATTTGCATATATAGGATTAGCTACTTCCAAGAAAGAATGCCAGTGGAAGCTAGGCCAACTTGTGAAAATTCAAAATTCACTCGGACACTGTTCCAAAATCACACTGAAAGTGATTGGTGCAAAACACCTTTTATCATAGAAGGTGGCATGTCGATAAACATTATGCCAGCAGAAAAATACAATGAACAGTCTTCAGTGCCTCTTTTAACCTTGTTGAAAACCAAAGTGTATATGTGGGCTGCTTCAATGCCACTGCAAAGTCAAGGTTCATTCAACACATAAATGAGGACATCCGTCCTATTGCTCAACAACATTGCCGATTGCATTTCAGTTACAATAGACTGTTGAGAACTTGAGAGACTGATAAAAGTATGACAACATATGGTGATCCACTGTCTAACCCCATGTGTATCATCCATAGTGGTAGGGCCAAAGGATAGTGGAAGAGTCGTGTACATCTATGTTGATATGCGTCAAGTGAACAAGGTCCAGGTCCGCACATTGCTGACATGAGTGCACAGCTGAATGGAGCTAAAGTGTACTTGCCTGGATTTGAACAAAGGGGATAACCAACTTGAACTGGAAGAAAATCCCAGGTACAGTACTACATTTTCCATTTTAAATTTAAAAGGCTATGTTTTGTGGTGTCACAAGCTGCAAAAGTCCTTCAGGATGTCATTTGTTGCATAATACAGCCATTCACAAATGCTTTTAATTACAGTAATGACATACTCGTTTTTGGATCATGATAAAGGTCTTACACAAGTGTCATGCTCTCTGGGGAGCACCCATCATGCTCCATAGTTGAGGCTGCTTCCGGGGCATTTGTGGGCATCACTAAGATAGCAGGCTTGTAGTGCACTGTGTCACACTGCATTTCACTGCTGTGAAATTTTCATCTGAACAGATCCTCATTTGGTCCTCGGTCTGTTGCATCCAGACCTAGCATGGGGCTGTTTTCAGGCGTGGTTAGACCTGCATGCCTGTATCTCTGCTCCCCACTGAAATTGGAACCTCGAGCTTCAATACCTGGCCACTGTCACCGGACCAACCTGTCAATCAAGATTGCCTCCCTCCTGTTCTCCTGCCTGTGCTTCAATCATTGTCGCAAGTTTCTTTCTCCTTAAACAAAGCTACATTGACAGAGCTACAACAGAAGTACTGGGACAATACATTCAAGCATTAAATATAAGTACTGCAGCATTGTTGCAGCCTTAGACTGTTTACATTTTTTTCAGCAGGTGGGCAAAGTAGTTTGCCTGGGTTGGCAAACAAGAGGAGGTCTTTCTTCATACTCCTAAGTAGAAGAACGTCCATTTTGGCACCCACTAACCGCAACAGTATTTGAAGTTAAAAACTACAATAGGCCAGTGGTGAAAGCAAAGCAAGCAGGCCATAAGCAAGGCAAAGAGGCTATATCCATGTAAAAGGGAGCAGTAAACATGGACAACTAACTGTTCCAAGGCATGCCTCTTAGCCACTTTCACTTTATGCTGCAAGCTTGACAATTGTGGGGATTAGGGCAACCTGGTCAGGTTTACCAGGCACCCTCCCAGGTGGAGGGAACCCACAGTGTTTTGTGTAGGTGGATCGTGTAGCAGCAGATACAGCATGTGACCCTCTGCAGGAACCCTCGGTATATACTCCCTAACCCCGTTTGAACACTCATCACTGAGCCTTCAGTCATTGTCTCTCAAACTACAAGTATTACCCTCAGTATCAAATAAAGTGACTTTTACAGGACATCCCAGCAAGAACTCATGCACCTGGCAAAACTGCAAGGGCCACCGAGCATCGCATCGGTAAAGCCTCCATATCGTTGCAGGAGGGTAGGACCTTGGAGGAGGTGCAGCAGATCATTTCTCACCTTTCCCTATCATCTGTCTCAGGAGATGAATATTCAACAGTTAGTGAAATGTAAATACCAGGAAGCCTCGGGGGAAAGTCTAAAGAAGCTTAACTTTTCTGTCCCTCAAAGCCAGAACTGTCCCACGATATATATAATATAAGAGGAGGAGTGCAAGAAAAGGCCCCAGGCAACAATACTGAGGTGCGTCCCAATTTGGAAAGTGTTCTTTGTGAATCCTCGCCTAGCAATGCAGCAATACAGGAAAAAGCTACCAGCGTTTCCCAAATTTTCAACTGCTGGCTCCAAGGGACTGCAAAGGGAGGTACCAGATCCAACTACTGAACAAAGCAAGTTGTACAACATAAGCAACACTACTGATGGCCCCGAAGGACCACATCATATTCCAGTAGCACTATCAAACTCTCTGCATGGTGTTGCTCCATAGAAGGCATCCGTAAACCCTCCGGGGGTGAGCAGAACTCTTGTTAAAGTTCCTAAGCCCCCTCATGCACAGTCTGCAGTAACAGCTCAACCTTCTTTGATGTGCTCAATCCAGGCACCACTGCTAAGGAAACTATACACCAAATACTAGGAGAACTTAGGAAGATGAAAGTTGCTCAGGAGGAGACCCATACAAAGACAAACAAACACTTGGGCCGGATCAATGTCAATGCTCAGCTGCTTACTTCTCTGGTTACTCAAGTGGAGCAAATAATATCTGACCTACAGTTCATTAAGCACAAACAAGACTAGACAACCCTAAAAATTCAATCCGAATTGGCCGAGTTATAATTGAAACTCAACAACACCGAAAATAGATCTCACTAATCTAATCTGCAGATAGTTGTAATTCCCGAGGGCAGGGAAAATGGCCAGTCATCAAACTAATCATGGATCTCATCAACAAGCATTCATGGCCAGAAACAGCAGACAAGGACATGGATCTTACAATGTCGCAGCCACAAGCCATCCCTGTATTTCAGCCCCCAAACTCTAAATACCCACAATGAAAGAACATAGTTTGGTCACTGCCATTAGAGACAAAGTGTACCATCCTCCAGAAAACTACTCCTTCAAGAATATTTCAGACATATTGTTTTCCGCGGAGTTCGAAGGCTTGAACAACAATTTCAAAAAAAGCAGAGGCTTCAGCAGGGACTGTCCAGGAAAACAAGTTGACTGTTTTTTTATAAGGGGCAATAAAGAATCGTTCACACAGTTGAACAGCCCAAGGACTTTGATCCAAAAGCCCAAGACAGGAGTTGGGGGGCAGGCAGGAGTGGGTAATCCATGGAGTAATGTTCCCAAAGTTACTAAAGTGTGGAACTCAATATATGTTCAAGCTTGCTGTAACTGAGTTTAAAATATGTTTTACTATTTGACAAGTCCCATGAGGCTACTTAGCTGCGTGAGACATCCTTAATCATGCCTGCTCGCAGTCTCTCGAGTGCTATGTCATGCCACTCATTTAGGGGGAGGGGGCAGGGGAAGGGGTGGAAGGGTGCACTAATGGGTGGGTGAGCAGTATCTTCTCAGGGAGCCCAGAATGGGTGGTGCTCCAGGGCGGAAGGGGGTAGGTTGGGCTATAGGGTGACTTCAGGTCAGAAAAATGCAGGCAGAGAAGTCAGGAAGCTTTTTTGTTACAATGTAGAGCTTTTAGTGAAGAGTTACAACAAAACATTTATAGTCGGGGTTGCAGGAAGTTTGGGATAAATGTATCCAAGTCTTTATGGATGAGTTCAGTGGGTTTTTAGCAGGTCAGGGTGTGGTGGTGGGCATCAACAAGGCCTATCAGTGCTAGGGGTTCTCTCTTCTCTGCACAGAGTCCTCAGACCAATAGGAAGAAGTTGGCACAGAAACTGGAATAGAAAATACAGAGTTTATTAAACCTCATGAGGTGGAACTACATTCACACAACACCCTTCGGCAATGTATGAAGTAGCACACTGAATGGAAGGAGCTTGGTCCTTTTATACCCACAAAGGGGCTCAAATGAAGGCGGTATAAGTACAGAATGATGGTTGTAGGTACATATTAGGTCATACAGAGAGTGTACAGGCAACAAGCGGGAGGGGGGAGGGCTAACAGTTAGCTAATTCTGGTGGGCACATCCTGACAGTTACAAGTTGAGGACAGCTGTAAGCTCAACTGAGCATGTGCGAAGCAGAAGATGCTAAATATATCTCGTCTCTAGGCAGATTTCAAGAGCAGTTAACAGGAAGGTAGGACAGAGCACATGGCTAACAAAATGGCTGCCAGAAACATAAAATGGATTCCACACAACCGATAAGATAGTCTCTAAAAACAAGATGTCTTCTGCTAATGCTTAACCTAATCGCTGCTAAATTACAACAGACGACCCTTTCAGCATTAGCTGAAGACATTCGTTTATCTGGGGTAATCTAGATATGCATCCTGTACATTGATGTTCATCATCTCAGTAATTTCATTCTTTGACATTTGCTGTGCTTTTATAACTGCAATATTTCTTTTGGCAGGTGTACAAGCAGTGATACACATGGAGCAAAGCATAGGACCACATTGTATACAAGTACAGCATGTAAATAGTATCACCAGTAGTATACATAGAATAGTCAGTAGCTTCCAGCCTCAAGTAGCAAAGAGTGTCCATATCCAGTTTGAAAATGTCCATGTACCAGTCTCTGTGTGAATTTCTGCAGCAATCTTATGCAGTTATGAGATTGCATCATATACTGAAGGTGAGTGATCGGGTATAAATACACAGCAACTGCTACCAATTGTGCGACATGCACAACTTCGATCAGCTAAAATCACATCAAGCACCATCCTATTTTGGAGTGCTACAATCCTTGCAACTTGTAGTTCCTCTGTAATGTTCTCAAGTGCCATAGCTGTTTGATTGATGACAGCTTCCACAACACAAGTTAATCACCTTATCTTTCTACTATTCAATGCAGCACCCACAAAGAAGAACAAACCCAAATTTAAATCGACATATTGTTGCAAAGTGGTGTCTGTCTGGTCAACTTCTTCTGTACTTATTGTTCGTTTATAACTATTCTTGGAAATGTCATTGTACAACTTTAAATTCAGGTGATATGATGGAGGGGCCAAGAACACAGGTGGTAACAAAAATGATATGTAACATACCCCGGACCACCCAACAGGTAATTGATAGTATCCTTTATTACCACATACAAAATACGAATTATGCAAAGGCGTAAAACTACTGTTGTTAGATACTTCAATATTCAATGTCAAAATACATCCACACTGTCCTACTGGAATTCTCCCAGCACTACTTATACACAGTTCTGCTTTAGCTCTAGTCACAGAAATTACAAAAGGTCCATTGTCTTTAATGTTCCTCATATTCGTGAAGACATATGGTGTTGAAATATTGTCCGATTGGTGTTCTTCCCATTCCCATTTAGTCACATTGGCTTGAGGATAACCATATTAATCTTGATAGCATACTTTATTCAGACGAAAGATAATCCGTCCTACTGAAGGCTTTCCGAAAGCAAACAAAAGAGAATACCAAGCTTGACAAAAACCATTCTGGGAAAACGGTAGAGGAAAAAAAGGTGTCCCTCCTTTCTTTTGGTGTGCAGGTATCTTTCCACACACCCAACAGTTGGTAGCATTCGTAGCATTGTGTGTATGGTGCAAAATCTGGATAAATGTGTTATTTAAGAAAGATTGTTGATGTTTCTGCACATGGTAGGGAAGTGTAAAATAATTATGCTCCACTGAAGCTGGAGTAATGGCAACAAGAAGCTGTCGAGCAGGAGCCACTTTCTCAACAAACCAGGTGATTATCGTCATAACCACCAGAGCAACAACAAACCCTATAGCACACATGATTCTTTTGTTATTCATTTCAGCAACAGCGATAATTGATCTTTCTGAAATTCGTTGAAAACAATCGTTGTAGCTCTCAGAAAAAGATGGCATCCGGGAGGGACGAGTGAGAGGTTAGCTCCAAACGGCTCCTCTCTACTCTAAAGAAGAACTCGACAGAGAGCGGTAAAATGCGGCAGTAACCCCAGTCTTTCTGTTTGGCAGTACCGGAGGCATCAACATTAGACAGGTAACATCGGAAAATATTGAGGAGCTGAAGCGCGGAGATACTCACAGCTTTGATAGCGGCGATTCACGGGAGAAGCCGTGGATGCATGACCCGGTGAAGACAGCAGAGGTTGGGCGGCTATGGGGGAATTCGATCACGGCACTGGCTCTGACGGCAGCGGCATTGGTGATACGGGGGAAGCCGCGGACCTGATGAAAAGCCGCAGTGGTATCATGGACTTATCAAAAGCTGACAAAACTGACATCCACAATAATCTACAGATGCATTGTGGTCCCTGAGGTTTTCTCATACGGACTACAGCAGTAATGGCACTACGAAGGTCCTACCAAAACTGATAAATTAACACACACAGCGATTCACAAGTGCATTGTGGTCCTTGAGGTCTCCAACAGTTGTATAACCGCATGGTGGTTCCTGTGATCCCCCTTTGTGACTGGAGCTGAGTGCTGTGACAACAGGCTGAAAAGTTTGGACTGCAGATAATTGGGGTAAGCTGATAAAATATAAAGGCATGAAGATAAATATGCATACAGACTGTATAATGGTATTGAGTAATATATACGATTTGATATTCTCAACATTGCACTAGAAAAGTCTAAAAGAGGACATTGCAGACTGAACCCTAGCAAAAGTATCCTCAATTTTTTTTTTTTTTTAAAAGGGCGGACAGACTGCTGAAAGATACTGAACAATACTAGAACACATATTATAATCTACAAGACATTTGGGATGCCGCCAAAAACTGCACAAGGCGGAAAGAGTAGATGAGGGATGGATACTCCACTGGGCAATCGTCTTCAAGATCCACAAATAGGTGGTAGCAATAAAAAAAGAGCTCTGGAAGGGGGGTTGGAGAGCTGAACCCTGTGAATCCTAAACTAGACGTGAACGAGGGAAAAAACAAGAAAATACCTCAAATGTTGTCATCGAGGCAAGATAAGAAGGATAAGAATAAAACATCACAAGATCTAGAGTCCCAACGAAGTCGCATACCGGGACTTGTAACACAGTTAAAGAATACGATACCAACAGAGAAGCGGCACACTGGGAGCCTACCAGAAAAAGAGGATCTGGTGACAAGGTCAACATCGCAACCCACAGAGGCTCTGGACTCTGATAAAATGGAGGAAGTTAGTATTGAGCTAGTAGTAGGAAAAGACACACAAATGATTTGTTAGAGCGACTCAAGTGAACATTTCCTATCACTCTCAGACCACACAGATACCTCAGAGGAGGAATATGATGAATCAAATAAGGCGAAGTCATTGGATGGATCAATAAATAGTCTAGTAAGTGAGCAAAATGACTCGGCTATGGATTCAACATTGAAAGAGAGGACTCCTAATGTTACCTTGGTATACAAGGAAATGATGGCCAAAGAGACTCAGAGCCTAGACATCGCACAAGCTGGGGCAGGTAAAAGTCTAACTTGGGAAATATCTCTCTCTCCAGAAGCTTGCAATGACCCTGAAACCAGCCACGAAACTGTAGAAGGAGGAGAGGGAGTAATAAAAGGGGCCGCTGCAAACATACCGGCAGTCCCTAGCAATTCTAATGAGATATCACTAGAGGCAATTTATCAACTTATAGTAGAACATAGAGCAGAGACTCGCTCCGAAAGTCAGAAAACACAAGTTGCCTGCCGCAAACTGCAGAATGCAGGTAGAAGGGTCGCTAAGACCTGCAGTGAATTTTCAGAGAGGATAAATGTGGCAGAAGAAAGAATATCAACATTAGAAAACCAAGTGACGACACAAAAAACAGATACAGACATGATCTCCGCGGATCATGAGGATATGCAGCTAAAGATTGCGGACTTGGAAAACCGACTCCGGAGAAATAATCTCAGAATACTAGGGATACCGGAGGGGGCAGAAGGATCGGATATTCACAAATTTGTACTGGATCTCTTTCAGGAGGCATTCCCTGAGTTAACAATGTGGGACTGGACTACGGAGCTACAGAGAGTTCATAGATTTCCTTTTAAGATCTCTGAGAGGAAAAAAGGATCATCGGTAACAGAAAAATTTCCTAGAGCTATTCTGATCAATTTGAATAACTTTCTAGCACAAGATGCACTATACGATCTTGCACAACC
The DNA here is from genome assembly GCF_964261635.1 of Lissotriton helveticus. Lineage (NCBI taxonomy): Eukaryota > Metazoa > Chordata > Amphibia > Caudata > Salamandridae > Lissotriton > Lissotriton helveticus. The sequence goes on from NW_027611923.1 coordinate 667,295, forward strand.
CAATAAAAAACGACAAGGGAAAGGGTTCCAGTTCTTTGTGAGACCTGATTTCTGTCACCATACAGGTGAGAGGAGGTGGCAATTAAGACGATTGATTTCTCCTTTTCAGAACAAGGGTGCACAGGCTTTTCTGCTAAATCCTGCAACTTTAAAGATAATCTTTAAAGGTCATACCCATTTTTTTTATATCAGAGATACAAGCCCAAGACTATCTGGATACACTCTGAGACATTATGAGACATAAGAACTAATGTGCGTCTGATAACAGAATATCAAATCATTAAACCGCCTATGTATATAATAGGGGTTAATACAATGTGAAATGTATAGAAGATGGATATAAGTAGGAACATGAAGTATAATGTTACTGGTATATACATGCAATATCTAGGAGGCATTCTAAAAAAATAAATTAAAAAAAATAGAGTAGAGAGGGGACTGGATCAAAGTCTCTTTCCATCGACAAGGGCCATAAGCCCTTTTTTCCATAGCTATGAGGTGGAGGGTGGGTGGGGGGAGGGGAGGGGGAGCACAGGTGGAGGTGGTGAGAAGGGGGAGAGGAGAGGTGGGGTCATGGAAGGGGGGAGAGTGGGTGGGCAATAGGGATAAACGGGGCGGTGGGGCTGGTCAGAGAACAGTAAAGAAAAGGAGAAAGTCAGACAGATGCAGGTGGAGGTAGAAGTGGGTATGGTATATCATATAAAGATGGCATATATACTGATGAAGGAAAGACAAAATATCCCAAACAGAGAAAATGGCTAAATATAGAATATGTTCATCAAATGTGGGGGGTCTAAACGATAAGGCAAAACGTGCAAAGGTTTTTGAATTCATTAACACAGTGAATCCTGATGTTCTATGTTTACAAGAGACACATATTCCATGGGGGAACAAAACGTGTCTTGAAATTAGAGGGTACAACTTAGCAGTATGTTCCACCCAAACAACAACAACTAGAGGTGTAGCCACATATATTAAACATCAGAGCGGAGCAGTACATAGAACAAAAGCAGATAAGTGGGGTCGCTGGGCCATAATGGAGCTATCATTTGGATTCTCTGTAGTTAATATATACGGCTCAAACCTAGACCACCCTAATATATGGAAGGAGCTAGAGGTGGAATTAGCACAATGGTCATGCTCTCTGATTATATGTGGCGATTTTAACATACACATGGAAGGGGATATCACTAGTAATAGGTACACATGGAGGAAACCTAAGGTGTTTAAAGCAGTCTCCACACTTAAAAGTACTCATGGGGTTACGGATGTATGGGCAGATTAACACCAGAATGACCCAGGCTTCACATACTATTCATATCCCCATAAAAAAGTTTGTCCGTTTGGACTATTTTCTGGCACCTGTACAATGGTTAGATAATATAGACATAGAAAAACTCCGACAACTATATTCCGATCACAATCCACTAATTCTGGAAATCAAGGAAGTTCAGGGTTTGGGTAGGCAAACCCCATGGACTTTCGATAGGAAACTTTTACTAGATGATAAATTCTGTATATATATTAAACAGTGGACGCAGTCTTTTTTTATTGCAATAGATTTAGCGCTTCCCGGGTATCAGTGTGGGATTCATAAAAGGCTGAACTGAGGGGGAAAATTATAGGGTTTGCTGCTCATAATCGCAGAGAACAGAAAAAACTAACAGATTATCTAGTCCATAAATTGGGGAAACTGGAAGTAGAACATGTACAAATAATCTATAACGGGGCATCGGAAGATGTATTAAAAGAGCATCTGTCTAAAATTGTACTGGCTAAAGCTGATATTAATCATTATTTTTATGAGAAAGCTGCTCAAAAGTTTCAGATATATAGTAAGGAGCTATATGAATATGGAGAGACAACGGGAAAGTTACTCGCGATGAGAACGAGACAGAAAGATGTTAGAAATAATATATCAAAAATGAAAGATCTAGATGGGACAGTGACATCCGACTCTGCAAAGATTATCAACATTTTTGAGGATTTCTATAATAAACTATATCAAGCAGAACTCCCGATAGAAGATCAAAGGGAGCAAGATGATCTACAAGATATAGATAACTGTGGTATACCCCTTCCCAAGATAAGCAGGGAAATGACCCAAGAACTAGAGCAAGAAATCACACTAGAGGAAGTAAAGCTGCTGGGCCAGATAAAATCCCAATTGAGCTGTATAAAATGGTATCAGCACAAATAACACCTTTTATGCAAGATTTATTTTTGGATATACAATATCGTGGAATACCCCCAAGCTCATGGCAAGACAAACCTCCAGAAATACCCTCGCCGTATCGCCCAATATCGCACATGAATACAGATGCAAAGATCTACTCGAAAATCATGGCCACCCAATTACAGAAAAGCATTGCTGCAATTATTTCACCATGGCAGCACAGCTTCATCCCAGGCCGTGGGACCACAGATCACACTCGACGGGCAATATCTATATAAGACATAGCAGAGTTTGAGGAGAGAGATGTGGCTGTGGTCCTCCTAGACGCTGAGAAAGCCTTTGATCGGGTGACCTGGAGGTATCTGTGGGATAAACTAGCTGAGAGAAATTTCGGGCCAGGATTTATACGGGCTATGCAGGCTATGTATCATAATCCGTACGCCAAAATTCAAATAATGGGGAATACATCCAAAAGATTAAAGATAGAGAGAGGTACTCGCCAGGGCTGTCCTTGTTCCCTAATCCTTTTTGCATTTTATTAAGATCCTTTTATTTCTTTGATCTTAACCAACCCCACAATTAAACCGGTAATATCTCATAATCACGAGACAAAAATATTAGCGTACGGTGATGATATTGCCCTATTAACACCAGCACCACAAGAAGCAATCGTAGAAGTAGAGAGGTTGGCAGAAAGATTTGGGAAGAGATCAGGCTATCTGTTAAATAGCTCAAAGACACAAATCATCCGCTCATCTCACTGTATACTGGACGATCCCCGTGTAAAAGTCTGCAGTATACCTAGGAGTTAGATTAACAGGAAAAATGGGGGATATCTGGACAATAAATATAGACCCAGTTATGACCTCTATCAGTAGGGAAATGAAACAATTAGATCACTTACATCTTACAATAATCAGCAGGATAAATGTAATCAAAATGAAAATCTTTGCAAAAATCTTGTATCTAATGCGGGCTATTCCCATAGAATTAATGGCTAAAAAAATACGGAAAATTGTTTACTAATTTTATTTGGAGCTACCAAAGAACTCGTCGTGCTTATAAATACTTAAATCAAACGATCTATCAAGGTGGCTGGAATGCCCCAAATATACAGCTATATTATTGGGCTATGGCCCTGCAAAGCCTAGGTATCCTATATTATCATAAGAAGATACAAAACGAACGGACAGAAATACCTACTATCTATGAATTAGCAATTGGGGAAGCCACAGCTGGGCTATTTCAGCGCCACAATGACATGAGGAAATATCAAAGGAAAGGATATAAATGTATCGATTGTGTAATCAAAAATTGGAGAAAGATAGTGAAAACATATGAGATTAATAGATTCACCAAATATATATCACTGTGGCATTCTGATCTCCTGCATACAAATATATATGACAATATGGCAAAAAAATGGAAAAAAAGGAGATTGTAATGCTGATTGATGTTTATGCAAACTCAGAAATGCGTAGTTTTATAGGAATTGCACACAAATACGATTTACAAAGTGACTCATGTTTTAAAAGCTTACAAATTAGGAACTGTATGAAAGGTGTCCCAAAAGAGAATATTAGTATTGATCCTATACCAATACTTCATCTTATGGGTAATCCCAAAAGTAGAATAAAAGAATTTTATCAGGAACTGCAAAAATGTATATCCAGTGATCAAGAAAAAATCAGAAGCGAACTGGTCAACCAAACTAAATGATGGGGATGTTGATATAGATAAGGTGCTGGAAATAGGTAAAAATGTATTCAAGGAATCTAACCTTAAAGCTCAACAATATAAGACGGTATGTAGCTTATATTATACACCAGCGAAGCTCTATAAATGGGGGAAGAGAGATTCGGATAGATGCCCAAGATGTCAAAACGGACCAGCCAATATGATACATATGTTTTACTCCTGTGCTAAATTAGACGAGTTAAAAATTGGAATTGAGTCATTTATGTTACAGACATTGGGGAGGAACCTTAAGATCACCGCTACACTAATGTTACTGGGTTTTGATGTAACACTGCAAATTGATACGCCACAAAGAGATTTTATGTTTTTAAGTTTAGCAATAGCACGTCTTTTGATTGCCACAGCATGGAAGGACTCTGAACCACCAACTTTCTATCAGTGGTTAAATCGATTAATTTGTATCGGGAAACAAGAAATTGCTTTATATAAATGTAAAGGCTCAAAAAATAGAAAAAAAGGTATGAATATCTGGAAACCACTTATCGTCTGGATGGAGGAACGAAATAGGCAAGGAGTAGGGTAAATAAATAGATTTAACTTTCTGTTTAAACGTCAATTAATGGACACCTGTAAAGAAGTATGCTATTTTCTTTTTGCTTTCTATGTTCTTCTTTTCATTATTTATTGTATCTAACCTACCCATTGTACAGTGCTATAATCCTATATTTTTCATTTGTGTACTCCAATGCATCATGTCTGATTTTCAATAAAAAAAAAGAAAAAAAAAAAGAAAAGGAAACAATCGTTGGAGCTCTTATCCCTTGGGCACCCGCTGATTTCTTCACCACGGGCCAAGACAGGTGTCACTACACTAACGCAGGGCTGACCCCACCCCCTTGCCACATCGGCTCTCCGTTTCGCTAACCCAGGGCGGTAGCTCAACAGGTCTTTTTCAATACTGCAGATTCTTTCCTCGGTCTCAAATGATATCGTGATGCTTCAGTGATCGTGTGGTCCGGGAAGTCTTCCGCAGATTCGTCAGGTGAGATAGCTTGACCTTTCTCCGTCTCCAGAATCTCTCGATGGTCGGTCGGCACAGCCGTTTCCACCAAGGCAGGCGACACACGCTTACAGTGCGTGCTGTGGACCCAGTTCTTCTTGTTCGTCACTTGAACTGCTGTCCTTGTCGCAAGGAGCACCTGCTCCGGACCACGCCACCTCGGTTCCAAGCTGTTCGATCTGTTGAAGACCTTGACCATCACATAGTTGCCAGGACGGAGTTCGTGGGCCTCACCTGTAGATCTGTCAGGAAGCGCTTCTCAAACCTGTTGATGAATAGAGACCAAACTGTCGGTTAACTCTGCCAAATAATCATTCATCAGAACACAAGGAACATCATGTATGGGACGTGGCCTAGGAACTCCGCAAATATTCATTGATCTTCCAAAGACTACTTCGTACGGGGTGAGACCAGATCGTGAGTGTGGCACCGATCTTATGGACAACAATGCCAAGGGTAATGCATCTGGCCACTTCAAGGACGTGGAAGCCAGTATGTTCGTCAACTTTAATCTTAATGTAGCATTGTATCTTTTCACTAATCCTGCTGATTGCGGGTGGAAGACTGTATGAAACTTTTGTTTGATCCCTAATCCTTTCAGGACATACTCAACAACGTGCCCAATAAAATGAGGTCCGTTGTCACTCCACAAAAGCTTACAAACACCATATCTAGGGAAAAACTCCTTTAGAAACACCTTTGCTGTGGTGAGAGCAGTATTATCCTTCGTAGGGTATGCCTCTATCCATTTGCTAAAAGCACATATCACCACTAGGACATATTTTAGATTATTGCAGCATTCAAGTTGGATGTAATCCATCTGCAAGACTTCAAAAGGTGCGGTTGGTGTAGCAAACCCTCCTGTAAGTAAGTAAGTTTATTGGCATAGTTAATTAAAACCATTGCAAAAGGTTACACTATAAAATTCATAATCCATGGTTAAAAACATTTTAAGAATTAGAATAAAATACTGCATTGTGATAATACATGGTCAAATTACGGTGTTTGGAGTAGTCAATGGGTCACGCGTGCTTGGATATCATGGCGAGATTGTCTCTGCTTGTTTCGGTTAAGTTCCCGCCATAGCTCCTTGTCCACTTCCGGTAGCTGTTTCACACGCAGTCAGAGAAGAGACTTTAGCCCCGTTTTTTTGTTCGGCCATCCTTAGATATTTTACCAGTCTGCAATTTAATTGGATGTTCGCTGGGTTAAAGCAGGCCAGCACTGCTTGCCTTCTGGTGCGGATCCCTTTCTGGTTGAATGAATCTTTTAGAAATTGAGACCGTACTTGACGCAGTTCTTCACATAGGCAAATTACGTGCAGAATGTCACCATTCTTGTTGTTACACAGTCTGCAGGCAGCTTGGCCTTTGGTCCTCAACCATGGTGGTAAATGTTGAGTACATGGAAGCATCCCCAGTCTGTACTTTAGGAAATTCATTTTTGTCACCCTCGAGTAAGGCTGATTGAAATATGGTTGTGGGGTGAGCGATTTGTACGAGCTGAGGGTCATCCAGGCGTGGGATCTTTTCGAGAAGGCTGCCTTGTCGTTAAGTAAGGAGGATAGTTTTATGCTTTTCCACACCAATTGTTTGAAATTATGTTGGCCGAGTTGCGCCTCCCATAGTCCAGACAATTTGGTGGAATCTAAGGCTGATTTAAGGTAGTTTCTTGCTTGGGAAAACTCCCTATGTTGTAAGTCTTGCCAAAGCAGATAGTTCAATGTGTCTGGATTGGCCTTGCTTATCTTATGCCAGCATATGATGTAAGCCCCGTATCTAGCCAAGGCTTGTTGTTGGAGGCCAAACTCCAGCCTTATTTGTGCTGCTGACGTATAAGACGGAAGACAAAACATAGTTCGATAGGCTTTGACCAACGTCCTATCCAGCTCTTTAGCATCTCTACCCCTCATTGCCTCACTACCATAAGTTAGCGAGGGAAGAAGTTTAGCCTGAACTGCCTTCAATAGTGGGGTCAATGTCGGTCCCATTAGTTTGTTTGCCAGATTTTTCATCGTTAAGGCAGTTAGCAGACCTTTCCTTTTTATTTCCTCTTTTTGGCGCCAGAATGAGCCTTCTCTATCGAATACAACCCCTAAGTACTTGTACTCGCTTACATGTTCGATTTTGATGCCACCAAGGAACCAGTGTTTCTGTGAGCTTTTTTTGCTGTTAATTGACATTGTCTTTGTTTTGGACAAGTTTATTTTTAAGTTGTTTTCTTTTGCGTAGTTTTGCATTTCAGTTAGTAGATGTTGCAGGCCAACGTGAGTATGACTTAGCAAAACTACGTTGTCAGCGTACATGAGGTTGGTTATAGTTTTCCCTCCCAACCTGGGGGCGTGGGAGTTACAAGCATCCAGCCGATTAGGAAGGTCAGCCATGAATAGATTGAACAAGGTTGGAGCAAGCACACAACCTTGCTTCAATCCCCTCGTAGTTGGTACTTTCGAGGAGAGATGAGTCCCTCCACCTAGTTTTACCTGCACCCAGGTGTCCGTATGTAGGAGCATTAAGATGTTTAGAGTAGACTGCGGAATGCCCCATCGTGTCAATTTCTCCCAAAGTCTGCCTCTCTCGATGTTGTCAAAAGCAGCACTAAAATCAATATAACATAGATGTAATGGTAAGTTGGAAGTTTTTGCTGCGTCAATTGCTAGAGAAATTGCGAGGATATTTGTAGCTGTGCTGGTTGCTTTACGGAAACCAGTCTGATTCAGTGGTATCATATGAATCGTCTCTGCCCAAAGTGTAAGCTCCTCTAGAATAGTTCCCGCAAAGTACTTCGCTTCGTTGTCAATTAGCGCAACTAGGCGGTAGTTGTTAGGCTCGGCCTTGTCTCCTTTTTTATGTATTGGAACTATTGTTGAGCCCTTCCAGGCTTCTGGTATTCTGTTTTGCAATCTAATTTCCAAAAACAGTGGTTGTAAAATATCTGCCCATTCTTTGCTCTTAGCTTTGAACAGGGCTGGTGGTATGCCATTTGGGCCTGGGGCACCTTCTTTCCTCCCTTTAGCAATCTGTTTTTGTATTAGGAGTGGTTGCAAATTGTTTATTATTCCCAGCGATCTGCTTCCTGGGGCTGGGCATTGCTGCACCTTTAGCTCAGGTGTACTAGCTAGAGGTATACAAACTGCAACTGATTTCTTTGAGAGCCCTCGATTGGCCGTTCGTTCTCCTGCATTTTCCATACAGTTGTTAAAGTGGCTGGTGATATATTCTATCCAGACTCCTTCTGAGATATTTGACCCAATATCCTCGGATTTTGGACGCAATATCCCATTCACAGTTTTCCAAAAGCGTGCGCTATCATTGCTGTTTATGTCATATAAGAGTTTTGCCCAGCTATCATTCTCGTAGTCTCTCTTGATGTTCCATTTTAATCTTTTTAGGGCTGCCCTCTGTTGATGCAGGGAAGCTTGTGCATTAACATTTCCTGGCGAAGTTCTCAACCTACGCAGGCTTGAGTTTACAGATCTTTTTAGTGACTTGAGCTCTTCTCTGTACTTTTTCTGTGTTTTGTTTCTTCCCCCTTTCCCTTGGGTGTTGACTTTAGTGGGAGTAGTGCCTACAAGCTTTTGTGGCAGTGTTGCTGTGAAGACCTCCCAGTGTGCTATTAAGTCATCTGAACTCAAAGTTTGCAAGTTGTGGAGATTTATTGCAGCTTCCGACAGCAGATTGGCATTATGCAATGTGCATTTAATTCTTTTTTGATCTTGGGTGTGCATGGGTCCCAGGGGTATGTCTGGCCTTATTGAAGTAGGAACAATAGCTGTTATCTGGATTTCCTGGGGGCGGTGATCGCTATCCCCCTTATCCCCCATCCTAAACCCGAGAATATAAGGGAACAGCTCGAGACTGACAAAAGTATAGTCCAGAATGGAGCATGCAGAGATGGAGTAGAAGGATTCAACTGGGGGGCAGTCTTCTGGGAATCTTCCGTTCAAGGCTCGGAGATTGTGATGTTCTAGATCCTTGAGGAAGTGACTACGACGGACTTTCTTCTTTGCATGCTGTGGCTCCGATTGTTTGGGAATATCAAAAATTCTGGTTAAAGCTGCTGACTCCTCCCCTTCTGCCGAGCCAAGGAGATGTTGATTTAGGTCCCCAGACAGAATGAATATTGGATTTGCCATCTCTGCTGCATACTCAGATAAGAGGTTGGTGATTTTAGTAGAGTCCTTTGCTTTTCGTTTAGGATGGACATATGAATTTATTATGCAGACCTCCTTTTCCTCTTTGTCCAGCTTGATCCTGATTCTAATTGCTAATGTCGTGCTTGGCATAGAATCCATGAGGGTTGCTGAGGGTATGCTTGTTGCAGAGATGTAAGTAACCAGCCCACCCGAGCAGTGGCCGTATCTGCTGATCTTTGCAGCTGGGGTGGCGAAACATATATAGCCCTTGATGTGCTGTGGCTCTGTGAGCCATGTTTCTTGCAGCAGAATTATGTCGAAAGTAGTAACATAGTTCAAAAAGTCAGGATCCTCTATTTTTGTTGCTAGCCCATTGATATTCCAAGAACATAAGCTAAGGGGCAGTTCCATCGACCTACTATGGACTTTATGTCGTATGTTGCGTCAATCGTCCTGTGAATGCATAGTTATTGTAGGGGATATTATTTCCCTGCTTGTGCCTTGATTTGGATAAGAAACTACTTCCAGCCGTAGATCTGATAGATCCCTCTGGCTGATTGTGTTCTCTTGACCCGTTCTTCCCTGTGCTCCTCTAAGCACACTCTTAGCATATGCTTTATATTTTGCTGATGCCAGGCTTGTAGTACTCAGTAGCGGGAACGGATAGGGTGGTTTCTGTGAAGGGGTAATGTCAATACCCCAGTTTAGGAAGACCCCTTGTTCAGCTAGAATCGTATCTGCAATTCTGGTTGTGGACCATATTTTCTTTGTAGCCTCTCGGTTAGTTAAAGTAGTGGGAGGTATAAATTCTACAGACAGTAGGTCCTTTGATGATATACTAGCCAAGTTTGGGATGGACTGCATTAGTCTTAGAATGTTTCCTCGATTAAGAGTATCTTGGTGACCCTTTGAGGTAAATAGCGGATGAAAGACCAAGGCCTCTATTTCTCGTTGCCTGGTACTTGGTACTTGTGATGACAGTACATTTGTAGTCTCAATTGTTCTTAGTGAGGATGTAAATATGTTTGCTTTTGCTGGTTGAATCTCCAGTTGATTACATGTTCCTTCTGCCATGTGGTCCATTTTAGTCGGTTTTAGTATTGTAGATGTATTGCTTATTTGTTTTGACTCTTTTCCCCCCGTCTGGGCCCTTTTTTCCAATGATTTGTGTCTAGGGCTCAGCTTAGTTGGTATACAGAGCTTTTTAATCTCCCTGGCCGGTGAGGCCTTGTCCAACAACTCTGTCATTCCTTGCTTTTTTTTCCTTGGCTCGATAATGGGGCTCGTGTTGGTAAATATTTGTTTTCTCTCTGTCAGATTTGAGGCCCTTGAGTCGTGTCCTGCTCCACAAGCCTTTTGAGGTGTTATAGTTTCACTCCTCAAATCTGATCTGTTTATTGTCTGACTATTGGCAATTCTTGCAGATGGTCTAGATGGCATGCTAAAGGTAGACTCTTGTTTTTTTACTTCTATTTGGTCTATATTCTCCCATTGCGTTTTTATTTCTATTTCCTCTATATTCTCCCATAGGAGTCCGTGTCCCTTTTCCAGGATTATACTGCCAACCGATCAAACAAGACTGTACCACTCTTTTAGCTGTGCTGGCAATTTCAGGATGCTCCCAAACTTGAGTAAGCAATTTAGTTATTACTAGAGCTCCAACATGTGCCAGCCCATGTGGCATTTGAACCATAGGTTGTAAATAGGCTGCAGGCAATTTCCATGTATTCATTTCTTTGTTACGCCAACAGCCCCTATCGTCTAACATTCCTTCTTTAGACCATTTCTCAAGCTCTTCCACAGAGGCAGATCTCTGTATATCCAATACTTCCTCTCTAGCGTCATGCCAACGCTCAGCTTGTGACTTCACTCCGTACATGGATGTCGTGCGTCGCTGCATCGCAGTCTCACGAGCTACGCGATCTGCAAAAGCATTGCCTTGTCCTATTTTGTCAATGATTTTCTTGTGTGCGCTACACTTCATAATAGCAACTTTCTTTGGGTATGTAAGTGCTGTCAAGAGATTATGTACTAATTCTCTGTGCATTATGTGCATCCCGTGGGTTGTAAGAAAGCCTCTTTCCTTCCAGAGTAGGCCAAAATCTTGAACCACTCCAAAAGCATAGCGGCTATCCGTATAAATGTTCACACACAAGTCAGTGCTAAGCTCACACGCTCGTGTCAAAGCTATTAGTTCAGCTGCTTGAGTCGACGTCTGTGGTATGCGAGCTGTTTCCACTACTGTCTCAAGTGTTGTGATTGCATATGTGGCTGAGGTCGTGCCATCTGGTAACTTCAAACAGGACCTATCAACCCACAGTCCCCCATCTACATCTGAAAGGGGCGTATCTTGCAAATTGACGCGACCCTTTGTCTGTTCCTGAGTAAGGAATATACAATTGTGAGGCTTCTTTGACTAGGACTGAGTCGCAGGATATGGCAACAAAGTGGCTGGGTTCAGTGAGGTGCTAACAGTGTCAATTCGTATCCTGTCAAGCGAGCACTAGTTAAGGGCTGTGTCTTAGTCTGATTCAAAAGGGCATCTACTGCATGGGGTACTAGCACCAACAGTTTGTATGACAAAACTATCCCTTCGCTCTGACGTATTGACACTGCTGTCACTGCAACTGAATGGAAACATCCAGGCAACGTATGAGCAACAGGATCAAGAACTGCAGAAAAATTTGCACAGTATGTCTGTACTAAAATTGACAATGCACATCCATCTTTCTCGTGTACATAGAGTGTAAAGGCCTTCGTGTAATCTGGTGTGCCTAACACTGGTGCAAAGCAAAGAGCTTGTCTTAACTGGCGAAAAGCATTTTGACATTCATCTGTCCGTGGAAGGGGGATCGGAGTGTTCTTAGTCAAAAGTGCTAGCAGAATTTTAACAATGTGTGAAAAGCCCAATATCCATTGCCTACAAAACGAAGTCAAACCAATACATGCACGGACATCTTTCTGTGTGGAAGGTACTGGGGTGTCTAACATTGCTTGAATGCGATCTGGTGTCAGTGCACGGCCCTCCTTACACTGAAGGTGTCCTAAATAGGTCACCTTCGGTCTACAATATTGCAATTTCTTCTGTGATACTTTATGGTGGTGTGTAGCAAGAAAAGAAAGCAAGGACAAAGTACATTTTTCACACTGCTCAGGCGTATCAGCTGCCAACAAGATGTCATCGACATATTGTATGAGAGCCACTCCTTCAGACAGAGTAAAGGAATCGAGTTGTCATTTTAAGGCTTGACTATAAATACTAGGACTCTCAGTATAGCCTTGAGGAACTCTACAAAATCTATATACGATTGGTTATTCAAAGTGAAACCGAACAAATATCGGCTTTCAGGATGAATAAGGATCGAAAAGAAAGCGTTCTTCAATTCCATAACAGAGAATGTAGTTGCTGTCAGAGGAACCAGGGTAAGCAATGTCGTTATGTCAGATACTGCAGGGTACTGCGGTACTACAATCTTGTTGACTTCTCTCAAATCGATGATGAATCTATAAATCTTAGTGTCAGTATCTTTTTTCAAAATGGGAAGAATCGGACTATTACATACATTGCAACTACTTCCACAACCCCCACCTCAATCAAATCATGTACAATACGTGTAAGTGCTTCTCCTTCTCAAGAAATGTTATACTGAGGCAGTATCGGCAATAAGGCACCCTCCTTGACACTGATATCTACTGGTGGAATGACCATTGGTCTTACATCGGTGTCTGAAGAAGCCCACAAGGTACTAGGGAGAGAAGCTAATGCAATGTTCTCTTTAACAAAACAGGATCTCTCAATCATGGGGTAGTTGTCATTTAAAATAACCCGTACTCCTTCCGGAGAACATCATATCATAGCCCTGAAATATTTAAGCATATCAAGACCCACAATATTGTCTGGTGTGTTTGGAGAAAGCTAAAACGGACATGGAGCAGTAAACTTATCAACATGGAGTGCAAGTGGCTGTGACAATGGGCTAAGGGAAGGTGTTCCATCGAAACCTATTGATGTAATAGTTAAGCCAGACAGGGGAGCCCTAGGAACCAAGTGTTTAAACAAGGCGCTACGAGTAGCTCCTGTATCAACCAGAAACTGATCAGTAGAACCCAAAACATGTGCTGTAACATAGGGACCCCTCTGATCTACTGGAACTTCAACTGATTCCTTACCCCATCCTAGGCAATCCTACGCATAAGCAGAATCTTGCAAATCAGACGGCACATAGTCGGACATTTGATATTGGTTCCGTCTTTCAAAAGTGTTAGACCCATTTTGTCAACGTGTATTAGCATCAAACCTAGCACAATCATTTGTGCTTCCTCTAGGCCCTGAATATCCTGAACAATTTCTCATTTGCCCCCGACCACGTGAACCCTGCTGAACACGCAGTACTGGACAGCCAGAATGCCAATGTCCAAATTTCTTGCAGTTCGCACACTGATCAAAAGACAAATTCGAACGAGTATAGGGAGGAAAAGACTAACCATAAGATCAACGTCCGCCTCTATCAATACCTCTAAAAGGTGGGCCATAAGCTTGAGTTAACATAACCTTTGTTTGTAACTCTTTATACTTTTTATCCTCATTATTTTTAGCTTCTAATTCTTGTTGCTCATAACACTGAGCCGTAGTAAAGAGAGAAAAAGGAGAAGAGGTAGTACATGAAGTCTCACCGGCCTTTAGGCGCCTAGCTATTCCTGGCAAAAGGTTTGTGACATATTTATCGACAAACCGATGCCGACCTGTGTCATCTGTCAATGACTGGACACTAAAATCGTGGAATGCCTCTTCAAAGCATGTAAAGAAATCTGAAACCGATTCATCTGCCTTTTGCTTACACGACACTAATACAGTACAATCTATCTTTTTAGGGGGATTAATCGTTTTTAACTTAACTAATATAGATGCCGGAAGATCTAAAATTAACTGACATAGTTTCTGTGCAGGTTCGCTGTCTTCATCTAACTGTTCTAAATCTTTCCATAATGCTCCAAATGTCGCAGGGTCGTCAATTTTACGCACAGTTCTCCATATATCAGGCGGTAATATTAGTCCAAAAAACAAATCAATATCAGGCAAACTCATAGTACAAGAACTAATTGCGCCCTCAACTTCCTCATAAAAGGCTGCTGGATTATTTCACGGATCAGGCAATGCATTTTTAAGGGCCATAACATCTGCTCTATTCCAAGGAGTGTAACTTCAATTATAAATAAAATAAACGTTTGCATATTCAGAAGTCTTATCATTATTTGTACCCATTCCTTTAGGAGGAACATATAAAGGAGTGGCTTCCCGCATGGGTTTCACATTAATTACAACATTCTTATCTGTTTCAAGAGTAGAAGATTGTGCCATGCTGATCTGAGATGTTGGTGCAGCTGCATCTGCTGCCTTTTTCTCCTCTCGCAAACGGGCTGCTTCAACACGCACTTTAACCAAGCGTCTGATCGTATCAGCCACCTGGGAGAAGACCTTCGCGTAATTGTTTACAATCAGCTGCTACATCATTGGGCTCCATTTCTACTGAATGTTTCCTAAATCATTCAATAAACTCTGCAACAAATACCTCAGTAAAATATATCTGCTCCCTTTCCTGCCAACCTCTTATACTATCTAAAAGTTCAGAAGCAGTGGCAGTACTACGAATGGCTTTACGCGCAGCAGATCTAATGTCAGACGCATGTTCAGCAGATAACATTGAGCGAGTTTCTCTAGCTTTGTCCTGGTCTGTAGAAGAGTCCTCATCTGACTCATAAGGAGCAGAAGGAATTGTATACAGAGGTGGACAACAATCTAATAAGAGAGAGTCATCTTGGGGTTTATTAAGAATAAGATAAAGAGGTCTACGAACAGCGTATTGGCCATTTACCGGTAAATGACGCTCCCTATCTTCCCTCTCTTTAATTTCTTTCATTTCCCTATTTTTCATTTCCAATGCTTTTGCATGGATGTTCTTTCGCTTTTCTTTTTCAATCAAGGATTGCTCACGCTTCATTCGTTCACGCACTTCTTTCTCCCACATTCGTACACTGTCAAACATATCTTGCCTAGCCTTTCGCTTAAACATCCGTTGTTCCACATACTGAATCTTTCTCAAATCAAATAACCCATGCATAGGCCAACACAACCCAGGATCTTAACTAGTATATTTATTCCATAAAGTGCTGTACATTATGGAAGAAATACCATACTTAACATACATGTTCCTATTAGGCATCCCCTCCGGGGGGGGGGGGGCGATTGTGCTTCGTCGAGTCTCAAATTGGTACCACTACAAAAGCAACACATCCTACGAAGTGTGCTAGAAACAGGCATGCCAAAAATGGATCACTGACATTATATCGACCACAAAAATATCGAGATACAAAAATATCGAGGAGAAAATATCGACTCCAAAATATCGAGTTACAAAAATACAGACTGTCAAAATATCGATTTTTTAAATGTCTTTAAATTAAGTTAAAACTAATATAATAATAAATATATTTAATATAAACTTAGTAAAAATTATTAAATAAATGTAATATTAATAAATAATTAATATAAATTAAAAAAATTATATCACAAAAATAATACATATATATATATATAAAAACATATTATTAAATAAACATATATAATATTTGTACCGTAGCATAGCAAAATGGTTAAAATGTATTGTTACAACTCTAGTGAGTTCAACTGTAGCAAAAGCGTTGGATAGTGTAGGGGTAAAATGTACTATTCCCACTCCAGTGGGTGCAACAGTAGGGAAAGCGCTGGATAGCGTAGGGGTTAAAATTACTATTCCCACTCCAGTGGGTGCAACAGTAGGGAAAGCGTTGGATAGCGTAGGGATAAAAATTACTATTCCAACTCCAATGAGTGCAACAGTAGGGAAAGCGTTGGATAGCGTAGGGGTTAAAATTACTATTCCCACTCCAGTGGGTGCAACAGTAGGGAAAGCGCTGGATAGCGTAGGAGTTAAAATTACTATTCTCACTCCAGTAAGTGCAACAGTAGCAAAAGGAAAAAAATCATACATAAATATAATTAATAGAAATATTATTACCAATTAAATGTAATTTCCAATACCAATTACTTTTATTTACCAATTAAATTTTATATAATGGACAATTATTATTTAATTAACAATTTTAATTAAGTAACATAATTATTTAATTATTATTAAATTACTTACCACCCTATCCCCCTATGAACTCACAACCCACTACAGAAATTAATTTACTAAATATTAATTATTAATTAATAAAATATTTATAATTAATTACCAATTATATTTTAATTAATTACCAATTAATAATTAATTAACAATTATTATTAATTTACATAATTAATTAATTACAATTAAATTACTTCCCACCCTATCCCCCTATAAACCCACAACCCACTACAAAAAATAATTTAGTAGAAAATCATTATTTATCAATTATTCAATTATAATTATTTACCAATTATATTTTAATTAATTAACACTTAATAAATAATTAACAATTACTATTATATTACAGATTTAATTAATTATATTTAAATTACTTCCCACCCTATTCCCCTATAAACCCACAACCCGCTACAGATTTATATTACACAAATTATTAAAAACGTACCTTATTTTCGATATTTTTGTTGTCTATATTCTATCTAGTCGATATTATGTCTAGTCTATATTTTTGATTCAATATTTTGGCTATTAATATCGATAGTAATCGATATTTTTGTAGTCTATATTATGTCTGGTCGATATTTTGTCTAGTCTATATTTTTGCCTCGATATTATGTCTAGTCGATATTTTTGCATCGATATTATGTCTGTTTACCGCCAAAAATAGTGCAAAATATGCAGTATTATGATCAAAGTAGCACTTAAAGTACTCTTCGTACGTTGCGCTGTTCAAACAAAGTTAAATAGAGAAAAATCTCCTCTTTACCTGCCTATATGAATTGCAATACATATATAATTATCTAACAGATTTCAATATTGGCCAATCGTACAAACAAAGCCGCAGTAAGTGTTACTAAACTACCATACCAATCAAAGGCGTCAAACCAACAGCAAGTGCCGCAAAACGGCTCTTACCAATCAAATGGTGTCCAGGTTCCAACTATCAAGTTCTCAAATCGACCAAATGGTCACTGCACAGCGAATCAACAGAAGAGATCTCAGTTGAGGACCGGCGCCACCTGGTGGTCAGATCAGAAAGAAAGGAAAAACGCCGGGGGTGCCAAGACTCTGGTCTCCTCAGGCAGCAGTCCTTCGGGCATCCGAGTCGCCGATGAGCCCCACGTTGGAAGAGCCAATTTGTGGTGGTGGGCCTCTGCAAGGCTTATCAGTGCTAGGGGTTCTCCCTTCTCTGCACAGAGTCCTCAGACCAATAGGAAGAAGTTGGCACAGAAACTGGAATTGAAAATACAGAGTTTATTAAACCTCATGAGGTGGAACTACATTCACACAACACCCTTCGGCAATGTATGAAGTAGCGCACTGAATGGAAGGAGCTTGGTCCTTTTAAACCCACACAGGGGCTCAAATGATGTGCGGTACAAGTACAGAATGCTGGTTGTAGGTACATATTAGGTCATACAGAAAGTGGGGTACAGGCAACAAGCAGGAGGGCTAACAGTTAGCTACTTCTGGTGGATACATCCTGACAGTTACAAGTTGAGGACAGCTGTAAGCTCAACTGAGCATGTGCGAAGCAGAAGAGGCTAAATATATCTCGTCTCTAGGCAGATTTCAAGAGCAGTTAACAGGAAGGTAGGACAGAGCACATGGCCAACAAAATGGCTGCCAGAAATATAAAATTGATACCACACAACGGATAAGATAGTCTCTAAATACAAGATGTCTTCTGCTAGTGCTTAACCTAATCGCTGCTAAATTACAACAAGGGCATCAAGAAAGTCAAGAAACAGTCGCCTAAGTAAGTGGGAGCTCTGAACCATGATTTTGAGGTCCTTTAGGGTAGTATCCTGCAATACCAATGTCATTTATAGCCAGGCCAAGTTTAGGTCAATTTTGGGGTGGCACAAAATTTCCAAAGCTCAGATCATTTTTGTCTGGAAGAACCAGCTCAAGGTTTCGGCCAGGCAACTAAAAACTTTACGTTTTATTTCACATGCAGTTTAAGCATCGGCTACAGTGGCAGTTAAGGGGATGGCTATCTTGATCTTGTGGGATTTTCCAAGATATTCCAGGCAAAGTGCTATAGGAATTTAGAGACCCAATGCCAGGTGCATTCTAGTTAGCCTTGTGGTGCATAACACCTTATCCACCTTATCAGTTTCCGTGGCCCAATCGAGGATGATATTTTTCCTCTCAATGAAGTTTTTATTATTTTTCTCCCATTAAATGAATTTCTGATAATAGGGGGTGGCTTTAATATTATATAGGACATTAGAATGGATTGCTCCCGTAGTAATACAAAGGATAATAAGATGAGGGCAGCACACTTTTTAACAAAGAAAAGTAGCAATCTCATTTTTGTTTACCCCTGGTGGATCGATTATCCTCAAGGGGGAGAAAATACCTGTTTTCCTAAACACTTTGTCTGCTTCGAGAATTGATTTATTTTTGGTATCTCATAAATGGGACAGAAACAGATTACATGTATCATTGTACAATCATTGAGTTGAACAGCTTCTTTGGTCGCTCGACAAATCATTGCTAACAGAGGAAAGCAGGGTTATAATTATGCGTTTATCCATAGGGAAATTTTTCCACCTTTGCAGTATGGGGGGCTTTTATTCTGGGTGAGGCAATCTCTTTCAAAACCCAAGTTAATAAATTGAGGAGAGAAAAGGTATTGGCCCTACTACGTGAACTTAAATAGGCCACACTTGTACATTTGACACTTCACACTTTGGCCTCAAAAGCCAAGGTCCCACAAACATGCCAAAACTTAAAAGACCATTATATGTCCAGAGAATACATGCTTTCAGCAATATTATGAGGAAAGTGAGCCCGCAAGGTGGTTTTTGGCCTGGTCTATGAAGAAAAAACAGAACTTCAAGACCATTAAAACAATCTTAGACGAGGTGAAGAACCAAATGGTCATTCATCCTGACCAAATTGGCAAGGTATTTTTTTGATAACTACAGGGCTGAATGCCTCCCCTTACATCACTGCATCTGAGCAGATCAGGAAGTTCTTGCACTCAATTAGGTTACCTGCGCTAGATAGGGATCTACAACTCACAGCTAGAGCTCCCATCACACAGGTTGAAGTGAAAGATACTATTAAGTCAGCACTCAATGCTAAAGCATGTGGAAGTGATGGTCTGCTGGGCAAAATGTACAAGTTATTTGAGGCACAGAGAACAACATTTCTAGTTACCCTATTCAATGAAATTTTGGATGGATGTGAGGTACATATCTCCATCATGGTGGTTGCGATTATTAGCTTTCTAAAAAAGGACAAATCATCTGAGAAACCTGGCTTTTATCATCCTATCTGCTTAATAAACAGCGACTACAAGCTGTTTACAAAAATCATAGCAGCTAGGTTTGCCCCTGAGCTTAAACTGTGGTCCACAGCAATCAAAGCACATTTTTGCCTTCAAGATTGACTTCAGCAAACAATAATTTCTTGTTGCAGGCACTTTACTACTCAAATAATACATTAAAAGCAGCAATTTGTATGCTTGACACGAAAGAGGCATTCGATCTAGTGCAGTGGGAGGTGCTGTTTGCTATAATGTTCCACTTTGGATTCCCCTTGAAACTGGTCAAATGATTAGGAAAACTATTTATAAAACAGTGGCATCAAATACAATCAACTTGCAAGCTGTAGGGCATGTTTCTATCAGATGAGTTACATGGCAAGGGTTCCCTATATTTCTAGACCTCTTTCCCCTCTATATAGAGTCTTGGCAGCAGCATTAAGGAAAGATTCACAGATTAGGGCTCCCCTCCATGAAGCATCAAAAATCAAGCTCCTTGCAGATGATATATACTCCATCTAGCCACAGAGGAGAAAAATATCCTCAATGCAGCCATACATTTATGGACATCGGGGCTATAAAATAAACCAAGCTAAATCTGAAGCCCCATTGTATAATAGTACCACTTCAATTCTACCAGTTGGAATGAGGTCACTCTATTCAATTTCTTGCCCTTTTATATATTTGGGTATTTATGTTTCACATGACATTGTAGATTGATTTAAGCCTAATTACACTGTCACCCTCAAATAATTTGCACGGTCACCTAGTTCAGTGGCAATAACTGCCCTTGACAATTACACGACATGTAGCTCTAATCGAGATGGCTCTTCCCCCTTCTATTCATTTTTATTTTATTCAACGATGATCAAAGTCCAAAAATCTTTTTTTTATGAGATAGACCAAGCATTGCGCCATTTCCTGTGCAGGGGAAGAAGACCCCGACCAACCTGAAAACTATACAGCTAAATGTAGAGGATGGCAGGTTGGCACTTCTGCACATTAGAACCTATTATCAAGCAGCATTTTTTGACTGGCTCATTCGAGCTGCTGCCAAGAATAACCACTTTAATTGATTTTCCCTTCAGAAAATGTTGTGAAATGCCAACATTAGGCTTCCTATTTTTCTCAAAATCCCCAAATTGCCCAAGTGTACCAAACATAAACTCCCACACATTTTAGATTTTCATTATCGAAATTGAAAGATGAATAGCAGTTCCTCCAAATTCATACCCACATTCACACAAAAGAATGCATTATTTTAGGAATTCACTTCGGAGTCATTAGGGGCTGGGAAGAAGCAGATTTTTATAGGCTTAGCTATTTCATACAGACAGGGGTAGTTAAATCCTGGGAACATCTGTTCCCCATAAATTCCGCTGGCCTACCTGAAGTCAATCACTACATACGGAACAACAAGCAGATAATCAGCTCACTTGCAGAAGGTATCAGCAAAGGCTACTTTTACAACTATCTCTTTGAAATAGGCAGATTGACAGTCCTGCACTACAAATAGCAAGCAACATATCAGCACCTCCTCCAACCATATGCAGGAATGAAGGTGTTCTCGCCTGCTCTTCCCACATTAGGATACTCCAATCCTCAAGTTAAAGAAGTCGGTGGGTGCCCTACTGAACAACAAATGGTTAGGCCCAGGTATGAGAAACTAACAGGCCAGCAGGCCCCGGCAGTCCAAGTTCAACCCCAGCCTGGTGCAAGGGCTCCCAGAAGTTCGACCCCCATCTATCATGCCAGACACATTGAACACCAACAGAGTGGAGAACACACACTTCCACTGGTTTAGGCGAATACACAAAAGTGACAGGGAGATTTTTGGACCTTCTAGACAGTGATACAGGTAGCAGGAGTAAGGCAGGGGGCATCAGTCCCCCAACGATTTGATGATGAGGGTTGAGCTACAGGATTTGCACAGGTAGCCGAGAAAATTACAGAAAGTGAATTTGAGGGCAAAGCCTAACCAAAAAGAACAGCGCATAGCTCAGAGCTAAGGAGGCAACCCAGACAGAATGCTGAAGAAAGGGAGTTAAGGAGAGAGAGAGAAAGAGCTCACCCCCGGAAAGAACAGCGAGAAAACAGAACAGTGCAGCCCCCACACGAGCAGAGTGCGGGTAAGCACAGGGCACTGATCGGGAAAGAAGCAGAGGTAGAATTAGATGAGAGGATTATGGCTGGGATCTAAGCCTCACTAAATTTTCAATGTAGGAAAGGGGCTGAAATAAGAGACCAAAGTAGCCTGGTGCCCAACCAAGACATAGGATAAAGAAGATGGCACCTTTGCGCGTGCAAAAGGGGAGCAGCGACAAAGACATATGCTGATCCATTCAAACGCACATGATAGATAGACTGACCCCAGGAAAAAAAAGTGGCCAGAGAGGAAGACAAGATCCTTGCATGGCGATTCTGCCACCTGCTGGCCCATCGGACTGCAGGAAAATGACCAGTATGATAGATCTAGGTCTGAGGAGGGATCCTTTGACCCAGAGGACATGGAAATAGTGGAAGGTTGCATCTGGCAAGGAGGAGGAGATCCCAATTGTAACTTCCTGTACAGGCAGGAATGCCTAAAAAGTTGGGACGTCATGTTACGCAGAAACCAGAAGAGCTACCCAAAGTAAGAAAGTAACACCTACTGCAGAAGGGCACGTTAGAGACTATCTATGGGCATGGGGCTAACACGATAAAGAAGGGCTAAGGGAAAAGTTACTGCAATTGCTGGATGGGGCAGGGATGGAGCAGGGAAATAGAGCTCATGTTTTGAGAACACAAAGGATATAAACTCAGCGAAAGGTGATATCAAAAGTCCGCTAAGTAGTCTTATCGGAGAGGAGACTAGCACAGTGTTCACCCAAACTCGTATACCAGCAAATACGCTGACAAACATCGAGCATGACAGGCTACATTAAATTCATACAGGCACTGAACATGGATGGTCCTGAGGGAGGTCCTCCCTGACTGCCCCAACATAGCAGGCTTAATGGTGAAGACTACGAAGCCAGGGAAGACAATAACCAATTTTCCAGATAGGATGAGGGAATGAAGAGGACAAGACACAGGACAGCTGTGGGCTGATACAGGCCCACAGGTTGCATTATTTAACAATATTCTCAAAAAGAGGCTGCCCACCAAGATACGAAGGGGATTGGACAGTGTGGTTGGGTTAGACACCAAACCCTGGCTGGAGATACAAGCCCTTAGGATAGAGAAAAATATGATGAAGCTCAGAGAGACATTGCTAAATTGGGTCTTGAAAAATTCTGCTCTGCAGGGGGTCGCATTGGCTGTGAGTATGCAAATGGCACGAGTCTTAAAGGGAGCTCCACCACAAAACCCCAGGAGGTTTCGACCAGGCTATTGTGACAGAGGCCAGGGAGATTAGCTACATCCAGAACCTAGTCAATGTTACTATTGCCATATGCTATGCCACCTGGAAGACAGATGCTGGTTAAAGCGTGCCATAAACAGAGATCAATTGGCCAATGCCAGACACCACAATCCTCATCCACAGAATCAAGCCGAGGGAAACTCGAATGTACCTTACATTCATCCTCATGGAGGTCAATCTTACGCCACACCACCGCAACAGGGATCAGGTAGTTGGACAAGCACATGGCAACATAGACCACAGACAGAGTACACAACCCAACAAGGACTGGGGCAAAAGCCTTGACAGGGAGGGATAACTGACTGTAGAGGTAATGCCTTCACACAAACAGAGTCTAAGTGTGCAGTAAGATAAACTCCCAGAGTTTCTGTATTATTAAAAAATTCTGGTTCTCTGTTTGCTTAAATAACAAAAAAAAAATGTTCTTTTGTATAGGCATTATGTCTCTTCTATGGATTGCACCTTGTAATTATGTGTTTCTGTTTCTTTGTTATCATGTATAGCCCTGAAGAAGTCCCGTAACGGACGAAACGCGTTGGCTTTTTGGCTATCAGCGATTGTTTTAAAAGAAAATGAAAAACTTAATAAAAGAAAGAAAATTGAAGATCTAAAGTCTTTTTGTGTATATATTCATTGGGAAAACAAGCATGATATTATATGTGTCTTAACAAATACTGACACATCGTTTGTCAAACACTGTGTATCTTACTTTGAAGGGTGCTGTTCATCTGTTTAAAGTCAAGTTTGTCAGGGAAGCAGGGTTCCCCTATCTTCCTTGTTGGGTTTGTATAGGGATTACATTCATTGTCCTAGCACCTTCACGTTGGACTTAGTCATGGTATTTAAATAGTGGTGCAAACATTGTTGCCTTAATCCCTAAGGTTAAGAGGGTCTGCCTGAGTCAAAATCCTGCTTGTCTGCTGCTCCCCCTGGGCTGGGTTGGCTTGCCATCATTTATTTGCTGTAACACACACCAGGGGGGTGGCAGTCTGTTGAGGAGGCTGGTGGCTCCCAAACAAAGGGGCAGATTACGATGGCGTAATAATCACCACCACCGGCGGTGGTGACGTCACACAATCATAACGTAAA
The DNA here is from genome assembly GCF_964261635.1 of Lissotriton helveticus. NCBI lineage: Eukaryota > Metazoa > Chordata > Amphibia > Caudata > Salamandridae > Lissotriton > Lissotriton helveticus. The sequence goes on from NW_027611923.1 coordinate 691,299, forward strand.
TTACCCACCGCCATATTACGATGGCGGAGGTTTCCCTGCAGACGGAAATTCCATCTATCGCTTTTCCGCTTGTCGGCAATAATTACGATTGTCGGCAGGGCGGAGCTGGGGCTCAAATATGGTGTGCATATTAGGGTGTACATATTTTAAGGCCCTGCCATGGTAGTTATGCTGCCATGGAAAAGCCTGCCGGGGATTTGCTCTGGGGGACTATTGTGGGCCCCCGGGGGAGTTGGGGACTGAGGGGGTGCCCTTGGGGGCTACATGTCCATGCACAAGGTGGCAGGCACCGCGTGGTCCCTCCCATGTTGTGCATGGAAATGCACAACATGGTATTTTACCATTGCCACGGGTACTGCAGCCAGTAGCCCCCCCGCAATGTCAAAATGCCAGATGCCACTGCCGCAGTGGCAGTCGCATCATGATCCGGTGTGCGGGACCCCCACATGGCAGGCGGGCGGTCCCGTTCCCGCTAGGAAAGCGGGAAAACTCAGGTCTGCCCGCCATCCTAAAAGGACCCAAATTACTTAAAAACAGGGCCCAAAATCCAAATTCAAATAGGGACAGTTTCCGATCAGTAAATCCAAAGGTCCCCATTCTCAGCCCGGGATGCACGTTTTCTTTGTGGTATGGAGCACCAACAGTACCCCAAAGTACTAGAAGCCTCGGGCCAAATGGAGGCCTGCTTTCAGTTCTAAAGCAAATCTATCCTTAAGTGATGGAATCTTGGTTTCCCGTACGACTGGAATAGTGAAGAACCCATAATATCCAGAGCACATGCACAAGAACCAATAAGTTGTGAGGCGCACGCATGGTGTTGAGTCAGTCGGGAGGTTCGCCAGGTTGGCCAGATGTGACACACAATTAGGCAGTCCCAGTCCAGGCATTATCCCTAGACAAATTCCGGTGAGGGTTCATGGCCTGGGACCCGGGCTCCCCCCTTTCCTATAATCCCGGTAGTGTTTTCTTTTTTATCCTTCTGGTTTTTCAAATTTCCAATGTCTGGTCCCCATGCCATATTCCTTCAAAATAGAGTCAGGCACAATCCCTCTAGTTAGAAGCCCTAGCCACAGGCCAGGAACTGCTGATCCAAATGCACTGAATAGACATGGTCTTAGGGAGAGGGGGGTGCCTGAGAGAGGGGAGTCCACAAATCCCATCACAGATCCAGGTGAAAGTAGAACGCAGAATGTGCTAACCCCCATATCAGACATAGCAATTATTCAACAAATCAGGCCTTACATACACCATCTGCATAAAGCAGTAAAACCTGACTTCGGAAACCTCAAGATGGCATAAGCAGGGTTACATGCGGTTAATGCAACATCTTCTGACTGTCTCTGCCTCATGATAAGTGAGATAGCAGATCATCCCAGATCTAGGGAAGCACCCAAAAACCAACAGAAGAAGCCCAAAGTTAGCCCAAAAAGAAATCTCTACAGAAAAAAGGTTGAAGTCGAGATATCTGGCACCACAGGGGAGGTGCATGTTGCAGTCTGCATGCCAAAAATAGGGAAAAATACACAAGTGTGATTTCAGGGTACATTGCAACCACCAACAACACTTAGCAGTGACACACCCACTCCTCGCATAGTCCTGGGCATGAGTATGTTGAGTGTAGCCTGCACCAATGATGCCCCTATGTACACACAAGGTCTCAGAAAACTGGCAGCACCCATAAAACCCTATATCAAAACTACGATCAGAAGAGCACTCCATAAACATTTTGCACTAATCCAAGCATATAGTTAGGTAAGAAGAAACATGGAAGGGCTAAACAGATTTTAAAATAGATTAACTCACCTGATTACCAAAAAGCTACCTTTAAGTTTTATTTATCAAAAAGAGACCACATTCGGGGCCACCTTCTAGTGCCTCCCTAAAGTTTGTGTAAATGGAGTTTGGAGAGCATATCCCTGAGGGATCTGGTAGAAAAGATCATTAACTATTGCGCACATGCAATATTTTTCTAAATTAACAAATGAACTAAGTACTTAGCCAACAGGTATGCAAGCACCTCATCTTTCAGCTGCCACATCAACACCCCAAGGTGGATCTAAAGTAAAGAATCAAAATTGAACTGCAACATGAACTTTTTGTAACTGTTAAATGAGAAAAACCAAGCACCAGAGAACCACAGACAACTCCCCATGATCCATACCATGATCTGCAATGTTCAATGACAAGTTATGTATTATTGCACTTCTAGGTACACTCTGTCTATGTTGGGTGCTGCCACACCTATTCACTGGTAAAGAGCTACCTTACCAAATGAAGTCTGTTCAAAAACTGTCATAGGGCTTGTGTTGGGATACCTCCCATGTCACTTATAAGGACAACAACCCCAACACTAGCATTCCACATGCACTACACTGTGCCCTTTTACAAAACAAGTGGTATTAGCACATGACCACTATGCTCTCTAAGACATCTGCTAGATTGTGTTATGTCTGTACACTGATATGGCACACAGTAGGCCATAGATAGACTTTACTTATTCCAAGAGGTAGCACCGTGAATGCAAAATGCCTTTGTCACTTATACTTATGCAGAATAAGGTCCAAAATCCAAACCAACAAGGTCGAGAGTGGTAGTGAATCTTATCTAATACGACACCAACCCATCAGCTCTATATTTTGTCACTGAGCCTAGCGATATCAAAACTGAAATAGACAGGATGTGCAGAAATGGCACTACTGGGGAGGATACTGTTCGGCCCAAGACTTTCCAGAGGCGTGATTCTTGGAGTTAGCAGAACCCTCAACTCAATGCAGAAATACCACCACTCTTGCCTCCATTTGTGTTCCAAGGGTGGTCTTTAGCATATCTGGGGCAGTCTTCATTAACAGCAATTGAACCCCAGACATGGATTTCTGTGTAGGGCCAGCCAGCCATTTGATACGAAGGGGAATGGGTCTCATAAGGGAGGGTTGACCAAAAGCATAGACACCTCATGTCAGGAAATCTTGGATACTGAAGTGGGTGGATGGGGAATCCCTAATTGTATGGAAACTTAAACTGTATGTCTTATTTTTAGAGGTAAAGGAACACTTCCACTGGGCACAAATGAAAACTGTGTCATAATTCTGCACCTCCATGCTGAGGATATGTACTGGCAATACGGTGAGTTTCCCTACACTCAGCTCGTCCCAGGATGGCATGGACTTTTTTCACTGGTATCCATGCACAACATTAGCCAGGTCATTCGTGGAGAGGTACTGTCAGACTTGTACCAGCACGCACTAAGGAAGAAAACAACATAGCTGCATCAGAGTCATGAAAAAAGAACTGTGGATCATTTTGGCTGGACTCAATAGAAGGGCATTCTAGAAGAAATCAGACTGTTCTCAGGCATACAAGTATTAGTGGGAGGGGCCATACCCTTCTTCACTGTGCAGATGACAACAAAGGCCAGCTGGCTTCGACTAACCAGGTCCGAAATGCTTAAATTGATGACTGAGCTTGGCCTTAATTCAATCACGGAAGAACTAAGTGATGCAGCGTTTCTATGTGTTAGACTTAATAACCACACTGGATGGAGGGGTGTGTGCCATGATTGGTGCATCCTGCTGTGTGTTTATCCCACGGAATGGCCTGGATAATGAGACAATGACTCTTGTCATCCCAACACTGCTCCATTTACAAAGAGACATGCATGAGGAGGGAGGTGTCCCTGAGCAAGAGTGGTTCTCGAATTGGTTCCCCTGATTCCCCTAGCAAATCTCTAGTTTGTGTTCATCATTGTCAGTTTTCATTGTAATCTTGTTTTTGTGTGGATCTGTGTAATTGAGGATTTCCAGCTGTTAAAACGCAGTCCTCAAATAGGGCAGAACGCACGTAACTAGGAAAGTAGTAGTTGTCAAAACTAAAAAGTACAACAGGCCCCCAATAGAGTAACTGTCATGAAGTATGGGTTAGCTAGTGTAGTTGAAAACTCAACTAGGTGGGGAATGTTAATATTGAGAAAGTCGATGTCAAAATGAATAATGATACATTGATGTATAAAAATGAAGTTGCATCTTTATTTGATGAACTCGCCCTTTATGAACTCCATGTCCACCCCAACTCAGAAATACGTAGTCAGGCAGGTGCTGAGACCCAGGCCTGAGGTCATGGTTTGAAAGATCACAGGTGGGGTGGCACGAAGCCAGCAGACAAATGTGCCAACAGGAATCCCCAGATCAATCCCAAAGACAGGTGCAGCAACACCACAATGGTCCAGGGAGATTGGCCCGAATAAAGAACACATGGCTGGAGGAGTATATGTGTTCTTAAAACACCATAAAGTCAGATGGCACATGAAGGTAGGAACACATAGGCAATTAGATCACAGCTACACAGTACATGCAGTGAACATATGATCTCCTTACTGGACATCCGAACATATTATACACTCGCCACATTATATCGATGCAAGGTTGAGGCCTACCAGGATCTCTCCTCAAATACATTAGTTTATGGCCCGAAAGACAGAGGTTCACATTCCTTACTAAAAAAGGTTCAGCAGAACTATTCTATGGCTTCAATGAATTGTATAAAAACCCATGTCAGATCAGTTGTAAGTTAAGACAGTCCTTAGACCCTATGCCTGTAACTATTGCCCTGGCCACACTGTTTAATTAAATGAACTGTTATTGTTTTGTCAAAGGCCTCTTGTTTTTTCAAGGCCTTTCATGTTCAAGCAACAATGTGAAAAGTTAAACGCTCTAAGAATTGGGGACCTTCAAAAATTCAGGGAAATTTGGTGTGATGTGTCAGACTAATTGTAGTTTTACGACTTAGGGCATTGGACTGTGCTTGTGTTATGCAAGAGCACTCTTGTTACATTCAATGTCAGTGTGCACTGGAGATCCCCCGTATGAAAAGTTTTTTGGCTTATAGTCATTATGCTAATTCATACGGCTTTTCTTTGCACTGCATAAATGTTTGTGCTATATTTTGCTAATATTTATTAATTTGGTAGCATGGCAATTGTTTTATAATGGACTTCTTCTACCTAATCAATAAAATAAAATACAAAATAAATGTGTTTTATACTTGCCAATGTAGGTCTCACTTTAAAAGCAGCAAAGTGTGAGTTTCGTAAAACCAAACTAACGTTCTTCGGTCAAATCCTTTATGTTGAGGGAATGGCTCCAGAGCTAACAAAAGTACAATCCTTGTTATCCACTTCCCCCCACAAGATGTAACTATGATGCGATCTTTCCTTGGTATAGGCAGTTACTATCCAAGGTATATACGTGACTTTGCAAATGTATGTTCCCCATGGGTAGACTTAACAAAACTAAATTCTCCATTTCAATGGCCACATTAATGTGAATAACATTTCAAGAAAAAAGCATGCACTTGAGATTGCCCTTAAATGGAATACTTTGATACAAAATTAAAGACTGAGGTTGTTCTTGATGCTAGCACAGTGGGGTTTGGTGCCATCCTTGCCCAACACACTGGACATCTCAATGCCCCAAGACACATTGGGCCTCATTAGGATGACGGGCGGACTTTGCCCGCCCGTCATCCCATCGTAAATCGGGACCGCCCGCCATAAGGGCGGGGGTCCCGGGGGTGCTATTAGGATGTGCCCGCCACAGTGGCGAGCACATCCTGTATTTTCAGCATTGTGGCGGGCGGTGCTCTCTGCACCGCCCGCCACATTGCTGAAAATGCACTTTCACATTGTCATTTTCAAAGCGGCAGGCACCGCGCGGTGCCAGCCACTTTGTAAATGACAATGAAGGGGGGGTACCACAGGTACCCCCCCATGTGCACCCCCACCTGTACTTCACTCTGGGGGCCCACAGGGGGCCCCCAGAGTGAAGACTGGGGGCCTTTCCGTAGCGGCATCGCCGCCGCGGAAAGGCACTGAAAACCAGACATCATAATATGGCTGGCGGTGTCTGTTAGACACCGCCAGCCATATTATTCCTTTTCGCCCCTGCCTCAAGGTGACCGGGGCGGAAAAGCGGCGGACGGTCTTTCCGTCCGCCGTGGTCCCCCCCGCCATCCTAATATGGCGGGGGGAAATCTGGTAATGATATCGGGCAGAATGCCTCCTCCAGGCTGGCGGTGGCTACCGCCAGCCTGGCGGAGGCAATCCGCCCAATATCATAATGGACCCCATTGTGTTTTATGCTAGGTGATGTTTGTCATCGACGGATCGTTCCTATTCACAACCTGAAAAGGAAAGCTTCACTGTGCTGTGGGCTTTTGAGCATTATCATGTGTTCCTATATAGAAAGCATTTCCCAGTTATCACCCTCAGCCAAGCATCGCTCAGCATTTTCGGGAATTCTAAAGCCAAGATGTTTTCTCGCATTGAGTGGTGAGGGTTGTGATTATACGTTTGTGCATCATCCAGGAAAAGATCAAAGCCCTGCTGACTACTTCCCATGTTTACCACTACAGTGTTCCAGCACTACTTCTAAAGCAGCTAATGCTTATGTTAACTTCTTCATGAAATTCAGTACCCTTGATGCCCTATCAGTGGAACAAATCATGGCTGCTGTGAGAGATTTGCTAATATTTGAAGACATTACTGTACATCAATCATAGCGAAAACATACTTGACCTCTTCATGATGACCTTGAATACTAGAAATTAAAAAATGGACAGGAAAAACTTTCAGCTACCACAGAAGACATCATCTTACGAGGGTCATGAATTGTCATACCAGAGAGTCGGAGAGAACAAGTTACTGAACTGGCGTATGTGGGACAGTGTGGAATTGCTACTACTTAATGAGCTCTATGAGACAGAGTGTACTTCTCTTGTCTTGATGAAAGAGTTGAAAAGATTTAAGGGCATGTTATTATCATCATCATGTCATTTGTGCAACTGCTTATCATCCAAAACAAACCTGCATCCTTTAAACATGTCTGATCTTCCAAAGCATGCATGGGAGAAGATTCAAATTACATTTTTGGGACTCCTTGACAATGGACGTCTTTTACAAGTAATTATTGATGAATATTCCAATTGTTCCCCTTGTTTAAGATCTGTCATCAACTACTCATGGCAGAGTCAGTGAGAGATTAGAAAGTATTTTTGTAACATGGGGTGTTCCTTTGATTTTGAAATATAACAATGGACCCATTTCAATTGTTGAAAATCCAAAGATTTTCTCACTCATTCAAATGTTAAGCATCAGAAAAGCACACCTCTCTGGCCACGAATAAATGGTGTTGTTGAGTGATTTAGGAGCACCCTCAAGAAGACCATTCAGAGCACTATGCTAGAAAACCTTGAAATCAAATAAAAGTTTCAGTCTACACTTCGTGCATACAGGTCAACTCCCCATTCTACCATGGGTGAAAGCTCTGCTACCTTACTATTCGGGAGAGCCATAGGAATGAAATTGCCACAATGGACCACTGAGGGATCTCTTGACTTTGATAAACTTTGCACCACTGATTCATTTCACAAATGCAAAATGAAGGTCCATGTGGACCAATGCTGTGAGCTTGAAGCACTGCATTCAAAATAGGAGCCCAAGTTATTGTCAGGCAGAAAAGGTTTGATGCTACTTTTGATGTTAACCTATTGAGGGTTGTGACTTGTAAAGGACACATGGTGACTGCTCACAAGCCTGAAAATTTCCTTACATTAGAATCTTTGCCTTTCAAGACCTGCCTCTATATTAGCCAACTCAGGATGTCAGGAGGGAGACTTATCTACCTGAGAATGCAGAGAGCCCAACCACAGTACCAATGTCTGTGTCACCAGTGCCAGTCAAGGACACTTCTCCGGTATCTCTGCAGACTTACATGATCAGGTTTCAGCGATTGATTCGAACACCAAAATGACCTCACTGCTGTGTTGCAAGGTGTTCCTTGCATTCAATTCTAAAAGTGGTTGTAACACTTGGGGGCACTTTTACATCTATTCTTGCTTCCATATCTTCCATGTGCCAGCCACTGCACTGATAATGCTGATTACCATAATTTCCAATTTCACAAGACATATATGCTTTTATAAAATAACAAAATGTAATGTAACATGACATTCCAACATAAGATAATATAAAATTTTCAGGAGACACGTTGCTGTTGAATGTGCATTTAGGAGTAGGGCAAAGAGAAGAACACTTAGCAAGAAAAAGCATGATTAGCAGACACCTGGTAAAGCTCATGCTCTCTTTCTTTCACCACTATAGCATCGAGAAGGAAGGAATTCACATCAAAGCCATTTCAGAAATTCACATCCAAGGCAGTGCAGGATAGTAATGGAAAACCAATAGCAACTGGCAGGACACAAATAACATCTCAGCGGTCTGAGCACTCAATCTGGATTGTATCACTGTAAAGACACACAGAACTTGGGGGACAGTTTTACTTCCTCTTCCTAAATTGGGTTGCCTCAGGATCTTCCCTTGAGAACTCATGTTCTGAAATCTCAGATGCCGTTTTGGGTGGGGCTTCCTTAGAAACAATCTGCCCACAGGCAACGCCTCCATCATCACTTTTTTATCCTGGGAACGGAAGAAGCAGAACCCAAATGGCAAGCAGTGGATTCCTTTTCTGTAATGCAGAAGAGGCTACATGGCTGCCATAAGAGGCTCAGTGCTAACTTTTTAAAACATGGTAAAATAGGACTACACTTATTGGCACATTTAATTTACTTGTAGGTCACTAGAATATGGTACTACATAGTATCCATGCTGTACATGAAATGCTACTAATGGGCATGCTTCACTCATTGTGACACTAAGTAAAGTATTGACTATTTAAAATTATGTATCAGGCCTGCTATTGCAGTCTGTTGAGCAGGTTTACAATGCCAGTTCAACCTGGTAAAGAAACCTTTTGCCAGCCTAACCTTCTCTTTTAATACATATGTCATCCCAAAGGTACTCCCTACACAGCCCATATGACGTTTTGTATTTTAAAAGTGGGTCAAGTGTTTTCAAATTTTACATGTCCTATTAGTGACAAAAGTCCTAAGTTCATTTTTCACTACTCTACGGTGTACCTCTCCCACAGCATAACCTTATTACTGTTCATAAGTGTTAACTTTCGATTGTGAACAGGTAAAAATGCCACGTTTAGGCTAAAATGAATTGCTTTTTAAAATCCTCTCTAATGCTGGGCCATATTACCTTGATTGCAAGGGGCATAGCTTTTCCTTGAAGAGCTGCCTCCAGCACACACCCAAGGGAATCTAACACTAGTCTTTTGTCATCCCAGACTTCTTGAAGACTTGACAGAGGAAGGGAAGAATTTTCTAGAACCAGATGTGGGGGTATTGTGGAAGATTCTTCCACTTCAAAGACTGGTATAAGGTATAAATATTAGATCTCAGATAAGCTCTTCAGTATGCTACAGTGGAAGACATCAGGAGAACTATTTGGACCCACAGAGGACTGCCTTTCTGCTAGAAGCCTGCCTTGCAGCTTGAAGGCAGGACTACCAGTGTAGTTGGCTAATCTTCGGTGTTGGCTACAGGGCCATAACAAGCTCCAGAGACCTTGACCCCTGTCCCGGGTGTCTACTGAAGTGAGGCCTAACCGCCCCCCTCCCCTAACTGGTGTCCCCTCAAGCCCTTGAGCCTTGGTTCTGGTGTTAAATGTGGTGCTTCTGCCTAAACCTAAAAGTTGGACCTTAGAACCGTTAGAACCGACAGTACACCAAGACCTGCCTGTGTTATTATTATTATTATTATTATTGAGTTTTATATCGCACCTGGTTACCCTTGGGCATCCCCGCGCTCATCCAGAGAGATACGCCAAAGCAAGAGACACAGGAATTAGGCAGGGAACAAATGAGTTTTTAAAAGTTTACGAAACCGCAGGGTGCTTGTTTCCAAGCGCAAGTGCAGCGGGAGGGAATTCCACAGTGTTGCCACATTTATGGAGAATCTTCTGCCACCGGTTCTTGCCTTCCTGACCCTCGCAACTTGCAACAGATGTAAATGATCTGAACGAAGGGCACGAGAGGCCTTATAGGATTGAACCATAACCCGCAGGATAGGTGGGCCTTTCCCTTGCAAAATTTTGTGGGCCTAACAAAGTGCCTTGAATTTCACCCTCTCTCTAACAGGGAGCCAATGTAGCGCCTTCAGCGCAGGGCGAGCTGACTGACGCCTGGGAAGGTCCGTCAGGAGCCTGGCGGCCGCATTTTGCACTTGCTGCAGTTTGTTTAAGGTAGATTCTGGGGCCCCCAGAAACAGCGCATTGCTAAAATCTAGCCGTGAGATAATGAGCCCCTGGATGAGTAATCTCCTGGCGGCCACTGGGAGGAGAGGTAGAATCTTCCGGGCTGACCGAAGCAGACCGAAACACACGCCTGCGGTCTTTTTCGCGTGTGTCTTAAAAGAAAGGTCCTGCTCCAGCCACACCCCCAAGCTCTTGATCTCCTGTTTGGGGTGGGTACAACTCCCAGGCAACTAGGCCAACTACTAGGTGACAGGGAGGGAGGGGAGTTCCCCAGCATCATCAATTCCGTTTTTGAGCCGTTAAGTTTGAGTGCTGAGCTACACATCCAAGTAAAGATATTAGCCAGACACGTGTGCAGCCGGTCGGGTTGATTTGCCGACTGGGGAAGCCCTACCACCAACTGAGTATCATCAGCATAGCTGATGATCTTGATACCCAGTGGCCGTACTACACTCTCCAGTGGGGCCATTTAAATGTTAAATAAGGTAGGGCTCAGCGATGAGCCCTGCGGCACACCACACTGGAGAGGGACCGATGGTGACTTCTCGTGGCCTTCCCACACCTCAAACGTCCGGCCTTCCAGAAAGGACGCAAACCACTTCAGGGCCATCCCGGAGACCCCTACCCCCGACAGCCGTTGGAGTAGCACCTGGTGGTCTACGGTGTCAAATGCCGCACTGAGGTCCAGGAGGATCACTGCCACTGATCCCCCTGAATCCAGAATGCTCCTGGCATTCTCCACGACTGCCAGCAGGGCAGTGTCCGTCCCCTGCCCGGGGCGAAAGCCCGTTTGAGAGTCACCCAGAAGGGAGTTAGACTCCAAAAAACCCGATAGGCGACTATTCACCAACTTCTCCGCCACCTTACTAAGGCCAGGGAGCAGGGAGATAGGCCTAAAGTTAGCAAGGTCGGCGGCATCCAGATTAGGCTTCTTCAAAAGGGCCTTGACAACCGCTCCCTTCCAGCTGGGGGGCACCACTCCTTGGGTGAAAGATAGATTTATGAGGTCCGTCACTGGACCGCCGATGGTAGAGGCTACCTGCTTCAGATAGTTCATTGGTGCAGGGTCTTTCGGAGATCCACTCTTCATGGCCGCCAGGACTCCGAGGACTTCTTCCATAGTGACAGGACCGAAAGAATCCAACTCCACTGACCGCGCCCTGGGCTGAGACCCTGGGTTGCCACCCAAGGAAGTCTCCTGGGCTGGCTGAGGGAGAGATGCCAAGATGTTATCTATTTTGGTTTTAAAGAAGAAGGCGAGTTCTGAACATTTCTCACGTGGATTGTCGTAAACGACCTGAGGTTCGGGTGTTTTCAAGAGTTCTTTGATAACCCTAAACGATTCTTTCGAGGAATTAGAAGAGGAACCTATTCTCTCCTCGAAAAACTCAGATTTCGCTACCCGGATTGCGGATTTATAGATACTAAGAGCCGCCCGATATTCTCTCCGGCTAGTTTCGCTCCAATCTCTCCTCCATGTCCGCTCCAGCCTCTTACAGCCCTTCCTCAGTGTCCTCAGCTCTGGTGTGTACCAGGGCGCCGATCCCACTCTCTTACCCCTGGTAAGAAGTCTCTTCTTGGGGAGGATGGCATCAAGCGAGTTAGTCAGCCAGGTGTTTAAGTTCTCATCAGCTACTAACGGATTAGACCCAGGGGTAGGCCGGGACGCCTCCAGATGTGCCGCCCAGGTGTCCACTGGGAGCCTGGACCAGGCTCTTTCCACAGTGTATACCCTAGGAGTTGATGCCCCTGAGACATCAAATTGCCACTGGGCAGGCACCAAGAAATGGTCTGTCCAAGGCAAACCCAGAGTGGGTAATACTTTGAGGCAATCCAAGTTTGAAAATATGGGATCAAGCAAGTGTCCCTTCCCATGCGTTGCACCCGTATTAAGCAAGTTAATCCCGAATGCTTTAAGATCGCCCTGAAGGTCTACTCCCAAAGAGTTGGAGGGGTCATCAAAATGGATGTTAAGATCACCCAATGCTACAAAGTTGGCAGTAGAGGAGGCCAAGAGCGCGACCGTTTCTGAGAAGGAATTAAGAAAATTACCCAAGGTCCCAGGAGGACGATAGACAAGAAGGCCGGCCAAGGACGCAGTAGGCGACAAGCGAAGAGAGAACTGACAGCTCTCGCAGTCGCTCACCCCTCCATCCTGAGCCTTGCAAATTAACGTGTCTCTATAAAGGATGGCGATTCCTCCTCCCCGCCCCACAGGCCTATCAAGATGGAATATAAGAAAGCCTGGAGGAAGTGCTCTAACCATGTCCGGGCCTGAGCAAGAAGAGATCCAAGTCTCTGTTAAAAATAACACATCCAACTTATAGTCAAGAATAAGAGAGTTAATTTCTATGGCATGGTTGGGTAAGGACCGGCAGTTCAGCAAAGCTATTGAAAGCACGGATTTATCAGAGGCCATATCCCGACCTGGAGTGCAGACCCCGCAAGGCAGGAACGGATGCCCACCTTCGTGGGCAAATCTGCAAGGAGTAGATTCAAAAACCGCCAGGACATGAGTTCCTCCCTACTATACCTACTACGAATGTGAGAAGGCTCCAGCGAGTCGGGCATGGAAACCAGCCCTAAGCCCGTCTGGGCCCGGACGGGCACAGACGGGCTGAACTCTGGCGTAACTCCGGCGTCAGTCCGGCGTCCCCGCTGCGCGTAGCCGCTGCGCGTCAGCATGGTTACCTATGTACTCTCCTAACAAGATAGAGAGAGGACTTGCTCACGCGCTAAGACCCACTCACCCAAGATGGCCACCACGAGTCAGGGGCGAAGGACCCGCAAAACGCGGTGAGATGCCAAAATTAAGGTGCGAGTGTGATGGCAGAGGTGGGGGTATGCGAGGCCAGGCTGATAAAAACAAGGAATAAGTGTCTAAAACAGAATTACAAGCAAAGACAAAAACGGGTAATTTAAAAATCAGGAGCTGCCACAAACAAGCGCTGCATGAATAGCGCTCACGCTGGAATGGAATGTTCAAGCTGCTTCGCCAGTCCTCCTTACTTTGCTGTAGCTCTAGCTACGTTCTTCTGCGCAGCAACAAATCTTGTTCAGCCAGACCTCTTGGCAAAGGTCTCAGGCCTTGTGGAGTCCTTTATGTTTACAGCCTGCAGCATTGTCCTGCTGGAGATTTTCAACTTCCCAAAAAGTGACAAATCCAAAGGTATAAACCTTCACTGTGATGCTGACCAACGGCTTACCAACTACCATTTCTCCTGCTAAGACACTGCCAGCTCCCTTGCTTTGCTGACCTTTACCTTCTCAGGTACTTTTTTTCTGAATGTCTTCTAAATCAGAAGTAAGCCAAAACGGGGCCCAGTCCACCTTGTGTATCTAAACCACACTCAATCACATTCAGCCCTAACGTTTGACTTTGTGCAGGTCTTACGCGACCAGATACTCACTGTTGGCGCTTTGATCTTTTAGATGCTATTTTGCACCAATAGCTTCAAAAATTCATTTCTATTGTTCTGCTGGCTGGAATTAATATGCTTTAGTGTCATTTTTTTCATTAATTACATTTTCTCTATTTTTCTAAATTGGTTTGGGATTTTTCATGTTTTGTGTTTTCACTTTGTTACTATTTGAGTAATGCATAAATACTTTACACAGTTACTTACAAGAGGCCTTAAAATAATCACTCATCTCTCAAGGAATAGCACTAAGGAAGCCCTGTGGCCAGGATGCAGCCCCCAAGGACTGTGTGATTCTCTCCACTCTCAGTTTAGATACATGTAGTCACTGGAGGGAAATGTTTGCTGGAAGATTAATTCTACAAGAAAGGAGCTCTGAAATCTGATCTGGTCAGGGCAGAAGATGGAACATTATTTATTATCTGACCTTCCTTACTTTCAGTAAGGAGGTGTAAAGGGAAAGAACATATGAGGATGGCCTGGCACAAGTAGAAAGTCCAAACTTTTTAAGACAACATTTTTCACTTAATTATTCATAGCGCACCTTCAAACTACAGTGGCCTTTTATATAGATGTCAAATACAGTAAACACAACTCCCTATCCCTTCCTCTGCGTTTGATAAATTTAAATTGTGACTAAAACGACTGACCCACATATTGCTGTAGATCTGAGACAGGGTAGTCATCTATCTCTATATATGTTTCTGTTCATATTCAGAGATTTCAGAAGCGCTAAGAAGTGGTACTTCAACATGAAAATGTGTAAAATCCCCTGTATTCATCGTCAGTTTTCAGTGCTGCCTCTAATTGCTTTTATAATCCTTTCATGGTAGTTTAGACATTGGTATAGAGCTTTTAAAATAATTTATTGAGCTACTTGATGTTTTCAGTTTATCATTCAAAGAGGAAACACAGCAGCTTCTTGCACCCAAATTTTACCCCACTATATACATGGGTGGTATCCTGTTTAAAGTTAAGGGGCACAGAATTGGAATGTGGACAACTGCCTACCAGCTCCCATCAGTAAAAGGTTTGTTTCCAATAACTGGGATAGTATGCCTTCATTGTGTCTGGGACATGCATGAAGGATGTATGTGGTATGTATGGATCTGTCTTTGTGATGAATGGACTGTGAGTGCTTGTGTCAAATAGACTTAACATGTGGGCACTGTACACAATGATTGTTTCCGCTGTACAAGGCTTTGTACATAGTGGATGGAGGATTTACTCTATTCTCTTTGATATAGCCCAGGTTACCCCTAGTAGGACAAACCCCGTCCTCTTCCACTTCTTGTGCTGTGGTCATAATCTGTGGTAAATTCCCTCCAGTGAGAGCCGATGAACATCAACTTGGAAATTGGTATCAGCACCGATAGGCAAGCAGGTCTATGAATTTTGCTCACAGAAGAAAACATACCCACCTAAGATTGGAGGAACCATCGGATATTTGGTCACTGCATCCTCATTAATTAAAGAGGAGGATAAGCACTGCACTCTCACTCAATACTAGATTCATATCTACTGAAGTGACACAGAAGAGACTTGCAAACTATATTTGGTTGCAGTTCACCCTTCTCACCGGGCTTAAACCCGACAAACTATTTGCAGGCACATCCTTGTTTTACCAGTGAAAGACAGGCAGACCTACCTGTATGCTGGAGATGGCAGAAACATCTGCCAGGACTAGTATCTAATCCATATAAAACATCTGCCAGGAGAAGTGTCTGTTCCACGATAATAGTTCAAGATCTACTGCATTCACAAATTGCAAAGGTTAAGCTTCCGCCATTTTCATCCTTCAGCATATCTCCTTCGTTCGCCTGTATCTACTTCCATTGATATAATGTGTAAGCTGGTGGCATCTGGTCTTCATCCTCTTCTACCTGCTGGAGGATGATGTCTTGTTTACAGAGCCACTGGAATATTTTACCTAGCTGCTACATTCACATAGACATCACCAATTGAATCCACAGCCCTAACCACATTTCAGTTGACCAGTGATCACTGCTATCTTCAGATACTCTTTTGGGTTTGGCGACCTCCACAGTGAAATCTTGACCATGGCCTGTGGTTTTCATGATACAGGCTCTTACTCTTAACTAACACTTGAAGGGTTTTTGGTTAATGAGTGATTTCTCATTAACCAGAATACCCAGCATCTGTTCCCAACAGGGGATAACACATAAAGTGTGACCTGAAGCACCCACAAATGTTTTCAGCAAGGGTGGAATCATACCCTGTTTGATTGGTAGCTGTGAAGCTTTATTTTTTAATATTCATGCTGACATTCCTCTTCTTCAAATCATGCCCGTACATCCAGAGGCCCTGACCCATCAAAGCAATGGTTGTTAAACTTGATCTTTTTTTGTGGCATTACAGCTTCATTCTCTAAGCTCCAAAACGTAAGCACTTCAGAAATCACTCAAATCAACCCAAAGCATTCCCCATTACTCAACTTTGCCAATAGGGTTTAGAGTAAACTGTAAGTCCAGCACCTAGCCAAGGGGGTATAGACACTTGTGGGGTGGTATCTTGCATCTGGTAGCAGCTTGGACCTTCTGACTTTCTTTAAAAATGCATTTTTATAACTATATATTCTACATACCTGTGATAAAGGTTCTTTTCCGTCTAAAAGGTAAGCACTGAATCATTCCTTTATGTGTGCTGTTGGCTTCCACTGGACACCACAGGCACTTTTTCTGCCCATTGTGACTCTCTAAGCCGTCCCACAGGTAGTAGTCCCAGTGAGAGGAAAAAAACACAGAAAGTGCCATTGCGCTTGCAGCCTGCCTCTGCCGACTCCTTTGGCATCATCCATGAAAAGAAACTGTCAAATTAGTTCAATGCCCGAAACAAATATAATAGGTTAAAAAACACTCATGCAGATCTTTGATTGGAGTTTATTAGGCATGGCCATGTGTTGCCCTGACCATCGGTGCTTTAAAAGAGTGAATCCAGCACCTGCCACCAAGTGAAGGGGGTCCTCCGCTGCCCGCCTGCCTCCCCTGCCCTGGGTATCCAATATCTGTCATTCTCCTGCCTGCCTTGTGGATGGCACAGTCGATTCCTGATAGTGGGAGACAGCCATACGCCCAGTGATTAAAGCGTCACATCCGCTGGTGAGCACAAGCCTGTGTGCATTCCCTTAGAAATGAGACGGTGATCCTCCAAGTACTGAAGCCCCACAGTCCTTCTGTCCGCTCCCGTACCTGCTCCCCACCATGATCCAGCACCGGCATTCAACTGTTGGCACTAGTGTAACTGCTGGGGCAATGCCAGTACAGTACCAGCGCTCCTGCCAGAGAGCAAGGCAGGTGCGCATTTAAGAGGAGATGGCAGAGAGGTCAGGTGGGCTGGGCAAGTGGGGGAAGCAGACAGGACCTCCTTAAAAACATTTTAGGCACCAGCGCTTATAATTTAACAAGTTAAGCACTAAATTAAATGGGACAAAAGTTCCAAAGTGAAAGATGCAGCTTTGAAAAACAAGTGATGCATCACTCCTGAGACCCTGGGGAGGCGATGCAACAGCCCTGCTGGACGCAGCGGGCATGTTGTGATGAATCCGGTCTGTATGGGGAGGGAGGCGATATCTTGTATGGATTCCTGTGCGCAGGTTCGGTAGGAAGCGTCTCGCACAGGCACGATGCGACGATCTTTGGGACGGTGACGATTTCAGATGCGCAGTGCGGCGTCGATCTTCTCCTCTCGCGGCCTCTCAATGTGATGGCTCTGCGACGATGTTCGCAGCGACGTGATGCGGTCCGCAAGCAAGCAGTGCGGCGATCTCACCCAGCGACGACAGGCTCTGCGACGATACTCGCAGCAACAGGAATCTTCGCGCACTGGGGAGATGCATTCCGCAAGCAAACAATGCGTTGGTTCTTGCAGCGGCAGGAGGCGCTGCGACGATCTCGATCTTCACGGCTGCAGAAATTTCCTCGCACTGTCGGGGATGTGCTCCGCAAGCAAGCGATGCTTGAAAATTGCAGATCTTCTTCTTTTCTTCTTGCCCAGCTCCCTAAACAGCAGGCACAACTTCCAGAGGCCCCACCATTGGATCAAGCACTCTAGGAAGGGTAGAACTCATACTGCAGAGTTGAGGGGGGAAGCTGGGGTTAACTCCTTTTGTTCCTGGGACTTCTTAAGAGGAGGCCAGCTTTCCTCAGGCCCTTGGAGATCTCTTCAAGCAAGGGGACACCGCAACAGCAAAGTCCTTCCCCTCTCCTTGGCAGCAAAGCAACTGCAGCAGGACAGTCCTTCCTCTTCAGTCTTCCCGCTTTCTCCTTTGCAGAGGTTCCTTCTTGATTCCAGGCTGATCTAAAGTTCAGTGGTCTGGGATCCTGTACCTATACCTCAAAAAGTCTTTGTTCCCTTTGTGTAGGAGGGCTCTGAGCCCGGTACAAACAAGTTCTGGAGCACTCTATTTACATGACTCCTTCTTTCCTTTCACAGTGCAGAGCAGAAACATCAGGAGCCCCACAGGAGGTGGAGCCAGCATTGTGAAGGGAAAGCACAGCCCTGGAGCACTTTCTTGACATGATTCCTTCTCTCCTTTCACAGTGCAGGGCAGAGACATTAGACGTACCACAGTGGGTGGAGCCAGCACTGTGGGGGCAGGCACAGTCCTATTCAGTTCCCAGGTGCAAATCCTCCCTCCCATCTAGATGCAGATCTCTCTATTCACCACTGGGAGGACTCAATTGTCTCCTGGAATCCCCCAGCCCTGTCACTCATGCTCCAGCGCCCCTATGGAAAAACTGTCTCACCAACGCTACCCAACTCCACAATACTCACCATTAATCATAAAACACTCACAAGGCCCATTAACAAACAAGACAATTTTTGGGCGACTGAATCATGTGACCTAATTAATAAAACCTATTCACAAAATATTTACAATTTTATATACAACTGCAGTTTATCATTTTTTACCATGGTTTTATGCAATTATCATATTAATTAAGTCACTTAGGCAAATGGATCAGCTGATGGTAACTAGACCATGAATAAACAAGACCAGCTTGTCGTTTCAAAAATCTAATTTTATTAATCTTTATTATTCAAGAATGAGCATTTTATTAAGAATCTTTATTTATTAGCAAATTAAGCAGCATCATTTAAGGAAAAAGAATCATTGAACTGACATCTTCAAAGCAAATCAGCATGTATGAGTTAAAGCATAATAACAGTTTTCCAATCCCTAAATCTATTTCCCTGACTAAATCTCACTTTACCTAAAAAAGTCATTTAACCCTATTATCCTTACGTGCGCCAAAATGTCCAACAGCACGACACGCCCTTCTGGAATCGGACAGCGAGAAGCGCCCTCCTGTCAAAGGGGCCAAGTTTTATACCTTTTCTGCCTAGCTAATCTCACTAAAAGTATATTTTTTCTCTGCCAACCAGTGTTCCTATTGGCTGATCGATGTCAGCTCATATGGTGTCATCACCTTTCTCCAAGTCTAGATCGGGCTTTCTTAGTGTCCATTGTCTCTCATTCTCAAGTCACGCAGCTTCCTCAAAAAGAAACATTTTACAAGTCACAGGCCGTGACTTCCTTAGCTTGTCAAACTTTGCCTCTTCCTGTCCTTGGGTCAGTCTCACCAAGAGCACGTAAAACAATTTTCATTTGAGCTTGCAAGTATTTTTCAATGTGGTAAAAGTTTCCATGCAGGGCTCTTGATCTCTCTGGACAGGATTTGTCAACGCCATCTTTTTTCAGATTACCCTTTTTAGGCCTCACTCGAAAACTATTATTTAAACAAACACAAGACATCAATTAATTAGAGGATTGAGACCCATTCTGTTACCCACCCCCTTTGCTAATTATTAACCCGTTAATTTATGTTACCTAGCTACGCACACAAAGCTGCGTTTCATATCAACCTTCTTCTTATAGGCCGCAGGATTCTCCACGTGCTTATGCCACATAAAAGACGTAGGACATCACTTAAGCACACAAATAAGCACATGCCTTTAATTAAACAGCCGCATTTAATACTGACAAAGACAATAGACAAGGTTAGTTTATTATTTTCAACACACTTGCTTTTGCAACATAGATCACATAAGTTAGTCCCTTGTGTCATGTAAATGCATTTTAATCTAGGTTGGTTAATAATTCATCACAAATCAGTTAATACGGTTATTTTATTATGGAAGTTTAACTTTGCGAGTCAAAACAAAATATTATTCTGAATCTCGCTCCATCACTCACAAACCAGACAGTCAATTCACAAACAGCCAAAGGCACACAGAAAGGTCACACAAGAAAGCAGCCACTTTCTAAAAGTGCTGCTTTCAAACAGAGTATTTCAAAACCATCCTTCTTTAAAGATGTGTTATTAAATTCTGAGTTCAGGGATACCAGACTTCAATTTTCCATCTTGCTCCTATGGGAAGATATGCAGGTAAACATTATACACAGCATTCCCCATTATAGCCTATGGGCAAGATAGCCCTCTCAATAGTGAAAAACGAAAATGGCTGTAATTCACTACTAGAGCATGTCACACACACTAGTACATGCTCCACCTTTCATATACACCGCACCCTGCCCAGGGGGGGTACCTAGGTAATTCTATAGGGGTGTCCAATGTGTACAGAAAGGGAAAGGTTTGGCCTGGCCAGTCTGGACACTGGACAGGGCAGCAAGGCAGTTAACAATGACACACAGTCACTGCGGTGGTAGGCCAGAGACCCCATTTTAGCGCTACTCATGTGGGTGGCACAATCAGTGCTGCAGGCCCACTAGTAGCATTTGAATCACCAGCCCTGGCACACTCAGTACACTTTACTAGGGACTTCCTGGTAACACAAATATGGCAATCATGGATAACCAATCACAATAACAATTTCCATAGAGAGCATATGCACTTTAGCACTGATCAGCGACCCCTGACCCTCCTGGTAGGTCGCTCCCCCTCCATGCAGCTCCGACTGTGTGCCCCTGCTGCCGCCATCGACTCGCTGGTAATTGTACTTGGCTACTGTGCCACTGCTCCCCCTCTGTGTGACCCCACAGAACAAATTTTGTGCTCTGTGCCACTCATTTTTCCCCCTTATGCCCCTTTTGTCTGTGTGCCCCATTTTTGTGCTCTGTGCCACTCGTTCTTCCCCCCCTTTTGTGCCCCTTTTGTGCTCTGTGCCACTTGTTCTTTTCCCCCCCTCTGTCCCCTTTTGCCTTCTGTACCACCCTTTTTCCCTGCCTGTGCCCCGCCCCCAGCCCACTCGCTGGTCCCGCCTCCCGCCTCCCAGCTGCTCCTCCCTCCCACCTCCCCTTATATGCCGGACACTGCGCGGCCACGCTGCTGGTGCGCCGAAGGCGCGCCTAAGGCAAGCCCGTCTGTGCCCGTCCGTGCCTGGACCGCGCCCAGTGCCAGAACCCTTCGACCCCGCGAATGCCACAACACCAGACTCCGCTACGACACCAGCAACCTCCATGCACTCAACGTCGGCCAAAACCACACCTGCTTCCAGGCCGCTCCGAAACGGACCCACGGACCCTTCTCCTGCCGCACCTGCAGCTTCATCTGCAACAAAGCCTCCAAACCTCCAAGGACTGGACCCAACCACCTCCGCTGCTTACTCCTCAACACCCGCTCTGCACGCAAACACGCCGTCGAGCTATGGGATATGCTCGACACCTCCGCCCCAGACGTGGCCTTGCTGACCGAGACCGGGTGGAACGACTCCTCGGCGCCCGACATCGCCATAGCCATCCCAGACGGCTACAAGATCACCCACAGGTATCGGCAAATGTAATCAGAGGAGGAATACAAATCGTCCACTAGTCCACCCTCAAGGTCGTCACCTACGCAGACGACACCCTCAACATCGCTGAACACCTGCACTTCCGGATCCACACCGACCCCAACACCACCCTCAGAGGAACACTTGTCTACAGACCCCCCGGACCCTGGGCTCAGTTCAACGACTCCATCGCCGACTTCACTAGAACTCACTCACTCACCTCCACGGACTACGTCCTCCTCGGGGACCTGAACGTCCACCTCGAGAATAACAATGACACCAACTCCGCCACCCTGATCGACAACCTCGCCAACCTCGGCCTTAGACAACACATCAACGCACCAACCCACGCTGCCGGCCACGCGCTGGACCCCACCTTCTCCACAAGCACCCACGTCACCTTCAACCACACCACCGAACTCCACTGGACCGATCACCGCTGCATCCATTTCACCTTCAAAAAACCAACCACTGACCACCGCACCCAACAGCTGCCTCGCCGCTGCTGGAGCAAAGTCACCGAAGACCAGCTGATCACCACCCTCGCCCAGAACCCACCCACCGCCCCACCAACCCAGGCGCTGCAGCCCGCAACCTCAGACAGTGGATCAACGACTGCGCCAACACCCTCGCCCGGCTAAATAAACCCTCCAACAACCACGCCAGCAAGAGAGCCACCTGGTTCACCAACGAGCTCCAGACCACCAAACCTCCAAACGTGCATGCCGGAAACTGGAGAAGAAATGGCTCCACGAACACACACCGGACAGCCACGAAGCCCACAAGGACGCCACCCGCATACATCACCACCTCATTAGACTAGCCAAGAGATCCTCCTTCAAAGACCGCCTGGATAACAATGCACACGACAGCAAAGAGCTCTTCAGCATCGTAAAGGAACTCTCCAACCCCAGCACCAACGCCAACGACATCCTGCTCTCACAAGAACTGGGCGACTCACTGGCCACCTTCTTCCACCGCAAGATCGCTGACATCCACAACAGCTTCAACACCACGACCGCCCGACTACACCAGACTCCACCTCCTCTGCGAACACCACCAGCACCAACCGCCTGACCTCCTGATCCAACGTCAACGACGACGAGACATGCAAGGTCATGAATACCATCCACTAAGGATCTCCGTCAGACCCGTGCCCACACCACGTATTCAATAAAGCAGACTCAGCCATCACACCCCAACTACGGAAGGTCATCAACATCTCCTTCGAAACAGCGACATTCCCGGAAAGCTGGAAGCATGCTGAAATCAACGCCCTCCTCAAGAAGCCCAAGGTAGACCCCAAGGACCTCAAGAACTTCCGGCCCATCTCCCTGCTCCCGTTCCAGGTGAAGGTCATCGTGAAAATAGTCAACATGCGGTCGACTCCCGCACGGAGGACCTAGAACAGATTTGGCAGAGAGTGGCGACCCTCGAGGAACAACATATCCAGCTCCAGATCAAGCAGGAAGATTTGGAAAACAGGGGACGCCGCAACAACCTCCGCATACGGGGTGTGCCACTCGGAGAAGAGGGGACTAATACCATGGCCTATGTGGCCCTACTCTTGCAAGCGGTGTGGGGTGAAGAGGACGCCCCCCCACCGCGCCTGGACCGCGCGCACCGTGTCTTCGGAGCGGGGGGAAAAGCGGGTCTTCTGCCCGACATCGTCACCAGGCTCCACTACTTCACCGAGAAGGAGGCCATCTTGAAGGCGGCTAGGGATAACCCGGACCTGCGCTACGAAGGCCACAAGATCCAGATCTTCCAGGACCTGGCCCCCACCACACTCCACAGACGGCGAGTCTTCCGCCCGATCACGGAGAAGCTCCGGACCCTCAACATCTCTTACCAATGGGGGCATCCCTTTGCACTCATCTTCAGATGGGAAGGCAAGCGCAGGTCACTTAGATCCTACCGAGAGGCGGCACAACTACTGGACATGCCAGAGTCACCAGATCACAGCCCGACGCGCCCTCCCCCCTCGGGGAGGGCTCCTCCACGCTCTGAATGGTCCACTGTGCGCAGACGACGGCGGTCCCCTCCGGTGGACACACTCTCTACCTCGCAAACTAAGCAGGACATCATTGCCCACATCCGCTCCCTCGAGGGCGATCGCGAGGAGCGAGCCTCCCAGCCCCCTGCTTCAGGTTCTGAGGGTGGGGATCGCCCCTCAACTCCGGCTGACCATTGAACGTTGCCACTGTGACTCCAGCTACCCCGTACACACGCTCGCCTTCTAGGCACCTCAGCGTGTCTCCCTGCTCCATGATGGCCTACCCCCACTATTCGCGGAAAAGATGACGCCCCTTGCCTCCCTCAGGTCATGGACTTCATCGCAGGGCCCCTGCGCCCCACTGGCGCCTCAACGGACTGAGTGACCCCGCAGCCTGACACACCCCCGGACTACCTCTGGGCAGCGGGGTGGACGGGCTCTGGGACGATTTGATCCTACTCTACTTGCCCGGAACTCCGCTTCCTCCCCTTGTCCTGTAGGAAGTGACATTCCTGGATTCATCCAAACCCTCGGGTAGAGGATGTCCGATACCTGGGACATTGTATGCTGGCCCTGTTGGCCTGTTTTGATTCGATCTCTTTTTTGTGCCTTTCTTCTTTTTTCTCACTTTCCTCTTCCTACTTTACTTTTATACTGCCCCTCTTGCGCCTGCGGTGGGGTGGAGGGGTGGGTTCTGCGGGGGCTGCCGCGCTGGAGGCGAGAAGCGGCTGCCGCTGTGCTGTCTACGGGAGGGTCTGCTACACTGGGTCATGCGCGACTCTACTCCCCCTTAGTGCTATGACAGCGAACATCCCTACACCCTTGAAAGTCCTCTCTCTCAACGTCAAAGGGCTCAACTCCCCCAACAAGCGGCAGCAGGTATGGCGCTACCTCCTACACCACGCCCCTGACATTATCCTCCTCCAGGAGACGCACCTTCTCAGGGGAGACACCAAACGCATGGCCCACCCTAGATACCCTACACAGTTCTGGGCATCCTCTGACACCAAGACAGCGGGGGTGGCAATCCTATGCAGGGCTGGCATTAGGCGGGGATCCGTGAAGCCTTTCAAAAGTGCTGACGGGCGCTTCCTCCGAGCCACGGTACAGCTGGGCCGTGCGCAGTTCACGCTTGGGTGTGTCTACGCTCCCAACCAGTCGCAGGACAAATACCTCCAGACACTCCTGCGGGAGCAGTTCCCATCGGGCGATAGTAATGTGATCCTGGGCGGCGATTTCAATCTTGTTTGGGACCCCGAGCTAGATCGGGCGGGAGCCCTCTTTAATGGAGCGGGAGCAATGTCTTCCACTCTTAAATCACAGCTACGGGACCTGGGACTTGTGGATGTGTGGCGCTACCACAATCCGGGGATCCGGGACTACTCCTTCTATTCACACTCTCATAGGACATACTCCCGAATCGACCATCTTTTCGCCTCCCTTGAGATGGCCCGAGACTCTTTGGCTGCTACTATCTCCGACATCTCCCTGTCAGACCACGCTCACGTGGAGCTCTTACTGCAGGACCCCTTGTCCCACGCCGTTCGTGAACGCCGATGGACGCTCCCCCCGAGGATCCTTCGGGACCCGGACGACGTAGCCAGCATCCGTGACGCCATAGACTCGTACTTCGCCGTTAACGACACCCCTGAACTGCCGTTCCACACGATCTGGGACGCCTTCAAGGCCACCATTCGGGGTCACATCACCTCCCTGGCGGCGGCACGGAGGAGGGAGGAGTTCAAGATGGAAACCGACCTGGCTAGCGAAATCAAGCTTGCGGAGGCCCGAGACCGGACTTCCCCCTCGCGGGCGTCAAAGAGAGCTCTAGCTAACCTACGGGGGCAACTCCGCATCCTGCGCACCAACAAGGCGGAACACTCCCTGCTGGCACTCAAGCAACGATATTACGAGGGTGGGGACAAGGTTGGCCGCCTACTGGCCGGCAGGCTGCGGGCACGCACCGCTAGGGCCCACATCGCCAACGTCAAGCAGCAGGACGGCACTTGCGCCACTGCCGAGAGGGCCAAGCAGGCCGCCTTTGTTGCTTACTATTCCTCCCTATATGCCGAGGAGCCCACCTCCCCGGAGGCCCGGGAGGCCGTCCTCGCAGACTATGGGGGGTCTACCCTGTCCCCGGCATGTGCGGCCTCGCTGGAGAGCCCCTTACAGGAGGAGGAAATAACGGAGGCTGTTAAGGATCTCCCCGTGGGGAAAACCCCGGGGCCAGACGGCCTACCGTTGGCCTTCTATCGTCTGTTCTTGACCCAACTCCGCCCACATCTGTTGCGACTATACAGCTCCTTTTCTGACACCATCGGCCCCTCCCCTGACATGGGTCTGGCGGAAATAGCCCTGATTCCCAAACCTGGGAAAGACCCGGACCTGTGCGCCTCCTACCGCCCCATCGCCCTCCTTAACACTAATCTTAAAATTTACACCAAGGTCTTGGCCAAACGACTTGACCCACACATGCCGGGCCTGGTGAATCCGGACCAGGTGGGATTTATCCGAGACCGCCAGGGAGCCGACAATGTCCGCAGGCTGGCGCACTTGGTGGGAAAGGTGCACCACTGGAAACTACCGGCTTGTCTCCTCTCGCTGGACGCAGAAAAGGCCTTCGACCGGATCGATTGGACCTTCCTGCGGGCGGTCCTCAAGAAACTAGGTCTTGGCCCTATCATGATCTCCAGGTGCATGGCCCCCTACCTAGGACCGCATGCCCGAATTCGGGTCAATGGCCAATTGACATCGCCGCTTTCGGTCCACAGGGGTACGAGACAGGGATGCCCGCTGTCGCCGCTCTTTTTCGCCCTTGCGGTTGAGCCGCTGGCGGAGCTGATTAGGCGTACCCCTGATATTCATGGTGTCCCCCTCGGAGGGCGCACCAATAAGGTAGCACTCTTCGCCGACGACCTGATTCTTACCCTCACGAACCCTCGGGTCTCCTTCCCCGCGGTGCACGAAGCCCTTTCCCTGTTTGAACAGGCGTCCGGCCTTAAAATCAACCATGCCAAGTCCTGGGCGCTTAACCTCACAGTCCCCGACGAGGAGATCTCTTTCCTGCAGGGGGTCACGCCCTATCGCTGGGCGGACAGCCATATTCAGTACCTGGGCCTGGATCTCGCGCCCCATCTTGACTCGTGGTCCTCGAGGAATTGGGCCTCTTGCCGCAAGGAAGTCCTGGCTGACCTGCGCAAATGGAAACCCTTGATGGTCTCCTGGCTGGGGCGGCTCAACGCTGTCAAGATGTCCATCCTTCCCCGCATTCTGTATGTTTTCCAGTGCCTCCCCACCCCGATCCCGATTCACTGCATCAGAAACCTTCAACGCGACCTTACGTCCTTCATATGGGGGGGCAAAAGACCCCGGTTCTCGCAGAAAGTCCTGATGGAACCGAGAGACAGGGGCGGTCTTGCCTGCCCGAATCTCCTCCACTACTATTGGGCATCGCACCTCCGGTACGTGATCGAATGGGGTGCACGCGAAAGCGACAAGCACTGGTTCCACATGGACCGATCGGTCACGGGGCGCACCATATGGGACCTGCCTTGGTTGCCGCGAGTGGCGCGTTCCAGAAGTGCATATCTTGCGGTCCCCACGAGGACGGTTCTTGAGATATGGGACAGGGTGGCAGTGGCCAAGGGTCTCACCACGTTTCCCTCTCCGCATACTCCCATTGCGGGTAATCCGCACTTCCCTCCAGCCGCCCGGACCCGAGCTTTTGAGAGCTGGACGCAAGGCGACTGCAGAGTTGCAGGAGACCTTTTTCTTGGCGGATCGCCTAAAACATGGCTAGACTGCAAGGAGGAATTCAGGCTCCCCCCCACCGCCCACTTACAGTACACGCAGCTGCGCCACTGGACCTCAGGGGAGGACATGTACCAAGCTGCTACTAGGACGTATACCCCCTTTGAGAAGTTGGCACGATCCCTCGGGGGGCTGAAACGGCTCATCTCCCAGATCTACAACATCTTGCAACACCCCACCGCCCCACCTGTACACCCCTATCAGAAACAGTGGCAGTCGGCGACAGGCGCTGACATCACGCCCTCTCAATGGACTCGGCTCTGGAACGACATCCCCAAAACCTACCGCAGCATCCCGCAAAGGGAAAACGCATACAAAATGCTGACGCAATGGTACTACACCCCCCTGCGACTCAGCAAAATGTTCCCCACTACCTCGCCGTTGTGCTGGAGGTGTGGAACTGCGACTGGCGACTTTGTACACATCTGGTGGTCCTGCCCTACCCTGGCTGTCTTTTGGAAGGAGGTCCTCAGTCACATCAAGAAGGTGTTGGGTTTCCCCCTCCCTGAAGAGATTCGCACACTCCTACTGGGCATCCGACCCCCCACACTTAGGGCCCTCACGCGCAGCGACTGGATCCTCACCCTCCACATGCTAGGTGCTGCCAAACAGCTCATTGCCCTGTACTGGAAGCGAACAGAGGCGCCGCCGATAGCATCCTGGTTCGTGCGCCTCTGGCAGATCCTGACTATGGAACTACTCACAGCGCGGATACAATTCAGGGGGGTGCGCTTCAAGGCAGTGTGGGAACCCCTAGTGCGCCACTTGTGCTCGATTAGCTATGCCCGATACATGCCTCCCAGGCTCCGCGCTCTGCAATTGTTCGAGGACGCCCTCATCCCTGCTGACCCCAGCAGACTAGACTCTTAACCGCTAACCCCAACGCCGCTTTGTGCTCTGCACTCCCTGTTTGTTGCCACGGGTGCGCCCCTCTACCTCCACTTCACCTTGTCACTGCTAGCTCCTTTCCTGACTTTACTTCCTTCCTACTTGCCACTCTGGCTTCCACCCCTCTCTGGGGCAGTTAGGTCCCTGTTGGGCCTGTTGAAAATGTGACACCATTGCTATTCCTCACAATTACGTGCCTACCCCACACAACGGCGCATTGCCAGCTCATGGCCACCTCTTGCTCTGCTCTCCCCTAAGCCACGCGGCCGGCCCCCCCCTCCGGGGGTTGTAGGCAGGGCGCTGTGTTAATAACTCCATCTCCCCTGTTTAGTTCTACCCACTGGCTCTTCCATGCGCGGCCGGCCCCGGAAAGGGGTTGTAGGCTTATCGCTGTGTTCACAATAAAAACAGATTTGAACAAAAAAATAGTCAACATGCAATTGGCCCGCCACCTCGAAGACAACAACTTCTTGGACCCGTCCCAGTCTGGATTCAGACAAAGCGATGCAAAAGCTGATGATGGACGGAGCGTTTATATAAATCAAACACTCACCCCCAGTCAACTGATCAGATTTTAATCCATCACCATTCTTTAGTTCACTCAGCCACCCCAGTTCAGACATGGCTATATGCAAATCAGTCTGACCCTGTGCCTTATGGGAACAGTCCAGCCCGAACTGCCAAGCCATGTCTTCCCTGGACCGGAAACAAGCATCCTGGGACCGGTTTCGGATTCATAATCCTCATCAGCCAGGCTATCTTGAATCCAGTGGCCAAGTGAACAAGGGACTCACGTCTGAGCATACCCTGCCACACTTAGGGCGAACAAAGCGATACAAAAGGGGATGATGGACGGAGCGTTTATATAAATAAAACACTCACCCCCAGTCAACTGATCTGGGTTTAAACCATCACCATTCTTTAGTTCACTCAGCCACCCCAGTTCAGACATGGCTATATGCAAATCAGTCTGACCCTGTGCCTTATGGGAACAGTCCAGCCCGAACTGCCAAGCCATGTCTTCTCTGGACCGGAAACAAGCATCCTGGGACCGGATTCGGATTCATAATCCTCATCAGCCAGGCTATCTTGAATCCAGTGGCCAAGTGAACAAGGGACTCACGTCTGAGCATACCCTGCCACACTTAGGGCGAACAAAGCGATACAAAAGGGGATGATGGACGGAGCGTTTATATAAATCAAACACTCACCCCCAGTCAACTGATCTGGGTTTAATCCATCACCATTCTTTAGTTCACTCAGCCACCCCAGTTCAGACATGGCTATATGCAAATCAGTCTGACCCTGTGCCTTATGGGAACAGTCCATCCCGAACTGCCAAGCCATGTCTTCCCAGGACCGGAAACAAGCATCCTGGGACCGGTTTCGGATTCATAATCCTCATCAGCCAGGCTATCTTGAATCCAGTGGCCAAGTGAACAAGGACTCACGTCTGAGCATACCCTGCCACACTTAGGGCGAACAAAGCGATACAAAAGGGGCTGATGAGGATTATGAATCCGAAACCGGTCCCAGGATGCTTGTTTCCGGTCCAGGGAAGACATGGCTTGGCAGTTCGGGCTGGACTGTTCCCATAAGGCACAGGGTCAGACTGATTTGCATATAGCCATGTCTGAACTGGAGTGGCTGAGTGAACTAAAGAATGGTGATGGATTAAACCCAGATCAGTTGACTGGGGGTGAGTGTTTGATTTGTTCAAACGCTCCGTCCATCATCACCTTTTGTATCGCTTTGTTCGCCCTAAGTGTGGCAGGGTATACTCAGACGTGAGTCCCTTGTTCACTTGGCCACTGGATTCAAGATAGCCTGGCTGATGAGGATTATGAATCCGAAACCGGTCCCAGGATGCTTGTTTCAGGTCCAGGGAAGACATGGCTTGGCAGTTCGGGTTGGACTGTTCCCATAAGGCACAGGGTCAGACTGATTTGCATATAGCCATGTCTGAACTGGGGTGGCTGAGTGAACTAAAGAATGGTGATGGATTAAACCCAGATCAGTTGACTGGGGGTGAGTGTTTGATTTGTTCAAACGCTCCGTCCATCACCCCCTTTTGTATCGCTTTGTTCGCCCTAAGTATGGCAGGGTATACTCAGACGTGAGTCCCTTGTTCACTTGGCCACTGGATTCAAGATAGCCTGGCTGATGAGGATTATGAATCCGAAACCGGTCCCAGGATGCTTGTTTCCGGTCCAGAGAAGACATGGCTTGGCAGTTCGGGCTGGACTGTTCCCATAAGGCACAGGGTCAGACTGATTTGCATATAGCCATGTCTGAACTGGGGTGGCTGAGTGAACTAAAGTATGGTGATGGATTAAACCCAGATCAGTTGACTGGGGGTGAGTGTTTGATTTGTTCAAACGCTCCGTCCATCATCCCCTTTTGTATCGCTTTGTTCGCCCTAAGTGTGGCAGGGTATACTCAGACGTGAGTCCCTTGTTCACTTGGCCACTGGATTCAAGATAGCCTGGCTGATGAGGATTATGAATCCAAAACCAGTCCCAGGATGCTTGTTTCCGGTCCAGGGAAGACATGGCTTGGCAGTTCGGGCTGGACTGTTCCCATAAGGCACAGGGTCAGACTGATTTGCATATAGCCATGTCTGAACTGGGGTGGCTGAGTGAACTAAAGAATGGTGATGGATTAAACCCAGATCAGTTGACTGGGGGTGAGTGTTTGATTTGTTCAAACGCTCCGTCCATCATCCCCTTTTGTATCGCTTTGTTCGCCCTAAGTGTGGCAGGGTATACTCAGACGTGAGTCCCTTGTTCACTTGGCCACTGGATTCAAGATAGCCTGGCTGATGAGGATTATGAATCCGAAAACAGTCCCAGGATGCTTGTTTCCGGTCCAGGGAAGACATGGCTTGGCAGTTCGGGCTGGACTGTTCCCATAAGGCACAGGGTCAGACTGATTTGCATATAGCCATGTCTGAACTGGGGTGGCTGAGTGAACTAAAGAATGGTGATGGATTAAACCCAGATCAGTTGACTGGGGGTGAGTGTTTGATTTGTTCAAACGCTAGGTCCATCATCCCCTTTTGTATCGCTTTGTTCGCCCTAAGTGTGGCAGTGTATACTCAGACGTGAGTCCCTTGTTCACTTGGCCACTGGATTCAAGATAGCCTGGCTGATGAGGATTATGAATCGGAAACCGGTTCCAGGATGCTTGTTTCCGGTCCAGGGAAGACATGGCTTGGCAGTTCGGGCTGGACTGTTCCAATAAGGCACAGGGTCAGACTGATTTGCATATAGCCATGTCTGAACTGGGGTGGCTGAGTGAACTAAAGAATGGTGATGGATTAAACCCAGATCAGTTGACTGGGGGTGAGTGTTTGATTTGTTCAAACGCTCCGTCCATCATCCCCTTTTGTATCGCTTTGTTCGCCCTAAGTGTGGCAGGGTATACTCAGACGTGAGTCCCTTGTTCACTTGGCCACTGGATTCAAGATAGCCTGGCTGATGAGGATTATGAATCCGAAACCGGTCCCAGGATGCTTGTTTCCGGTCCAGGGAAGACATGGCTTGACAGTTCGGGCTGGACTGTTCCCATAAGGCACAGGGTCAGACTGATTTGCACATAGCCATGTCTGAACTGGGGTGGCTGAGTGAACTAAAGAATGGTGATGGATTAAACCCAGATCAGTTGACTGGGGGTGAGTGTTTGATTTGTTCAAACGCTCCGTCCATCATCCCCTTTTGTATCGCTTTGTTCGCCCTAAGTGTGGCAGGGTATACTCAGACGTGAGTCTCTTGTTCACTTGGCCACTGGATTCAAGATAGCCTGGCTGATGAGGATTATGAATCCGAAACCGGTCCCAGGATGCTTGTTTCCGGTCCAGGGAAGACATGGCTTGGCAGTTCGGGCTGGACTGTTCCCATAAGGCACAGGGTCAGACTGATTTGCATATAGCCATGTCTGAACTGGGGTGGCTGAGTGAACTAAAGAATGGTGATGGATTAAACCCAGATCAGTTGACTGGGGGTGAGTGTTTGATTTGTTCAAACGCTCCGTCCATCATCCCCTTTTGTATCGCTGGATTCAGACAAAACCACAGCACCGAGACAGCCCTCATCGCCGCCACAGATGACATCAGGCACCAACTAGCCAATGGCGAACCAACAGCCCTCATCCTCCTGGACCTGTTAGCAGCCTTCGACACAGTCTGCCATCGCACCCTAAAGATACGCCTCCAAGAAGCCGGAATCCATGAGAAGGGCCTCGACTGGACCACGTCCTTCCTCTCCCGCAGAACCCAGAACGTCCGCCTCCCACCCTTCCGATCCGAAGCCACCAACATCATCTGCGGTGTCCTCCAGGGATCAATCCAGCAGCCCGACGCTATTCAACATCTATATGGCCCCCCTCGCACAAGTGGCCGCCACCACGACCTCAACATCATATCCTACGACGATGACACCCAGCTCATCCTCTCCCTCACCAAGTACCCACACACCACCAAAAACAACCTCCACGAGGGAATTAAGGCTGTCGCCGACTGGATGAGAAGCAGCCGTCTGAAACTGAACTCGGACAAGATGGAGGTCCTCATCCTCGGACCCACCCCCTCAGCCTGGGCCGACTTCTGGTAGCTGACCACACTGGGACCAGCACCGACACCCACCGACCATGCACACAACCTAGGATTCATCCTCATCTCCTCCCTCTCCATGTCCAAACAGGTCAACGCCGTCTCCTCCTCATGCTACAACACCCTCTGCATGCTGCGCAGGATCTACAAGTGGATCCCGACAGAAACAAGAAGAACGGTGACACAGGCCCTCATCAGCAGCAGACTGGACTACAGCAATGCACTCTATTCAGGAATCCCAGCCAAACACCTACGACGACTACAACGCATCCAAAAAGCCTCCGCCCGACTGATCCTCAACATACCCCGCCGCAGCCACATCACCCCCCACCTGAGAGACCTACACTGGTGTAGTGTAGTTCCTATTATCCCAATAGGCTCTGCGCATTGGAATAATACCTTCAATAGTATAGGCCTAGACCAGACGTTAACTAGGTCTTCTATTGTCGATATTAGACTTAAAGTTTTGGGTTTGCCAGCTAGCTCAGAGTTCACTAGAAACTTTCTCGAATAGGCAAGGAGGAGTTGAACCTCCCTGGATAGACAAGAAGGGATTTAGTTTCTGACAACCATAGAACATGACAACTTTGCTCTCCCCTAATCAAGAGTGTATCTCTAGAGTCGTGTGAAAACAAAAGACAACTTATTTTACTCAGTCAGTACGTGCATTCTTAGTCTCACCAGATTGTAGAGAAAAGGAAGAGACGGGCGTGTTCAATAAAAGATGTTATTTATTGATCAGTCTCTTTTCTCATACAGGAGAAATGGATCGATATTATCGCAATACTTATGGTTAAGTAAAGTGCATACAATAAAAGCAGAAGTATAAAATAATACTGTAAAAACATTTATATGGTTTCTAAGCCATAAGGTGGTTTAAAATGGATAAAATAGATACATACACATATACATTTGACTAATCGTACTCAACTGATGTTTCTATCTACGCCTACCCCGGTGTACCTGACCTAAGCCTAATACGTGGGCGGGAATAGAAAGTAGCAGTTTAAGTTAAGTTTGTTTTGCCAAGTGACTGACTCAAAAATTCTCTGCAAGGGGTTATTCAGTTCTGTACCTTGAATCTAGGATGAATGAGGGATGTTATCTCTCGTCTCTGGTCTCGATATTCCAGGCTGCCTGCGAGGGTTACCCGGAAGCGCCGGAGCTGGATTTCTCGGCAGGAGAAAGCAGCGTCTCGTTCTCAGCGTGTCAGGAAGGCGGGGCTGCGCCAGCGGGGTCTGCTCTGCTCTGGGCTTCGGCAAGTCTGGCTGCTCCGATCTCGTCACCACCGCGTGTGTTTGCTTAAGGCAATACCGGTAATATTTATACCTGTAAGGTGCCGAGATTGACGTAAGGATGGACATAGATACGTCAATAAGGATGTCATACGACTTGGTCGTTAGCACATTCTTTTGCTGAAGTTCTCGATGAAATCAAAACAATGGCCGCAGGGTTTTTCCCAGGTTGTCATAGGTTTGATTTGTTTTGAGAACTCCGTATGCCTTATCAGGGGCTGGAGGAATATCGCTTGTCTAATTAGATGGCAAGCGTTATGACCTAATCAGATAACACGTTCCTGTGCCGTAGTGTGGCTTAATCGGATAACGGTTTCTGCATCATGGGATGGCTGCTAGTTAACTTGTTAACCAGAACAGGGTCAGGAATAGGGGGATCGATACAGAACCTATAAGAATACATCACACCCACTCCACGCTAACTATGGCCATGTTTACGAATCTAGGCATAGTAAAACATACTGTATAATGCATTTCGAATAATGTAATATACGGAAAAAATATTCACATGTACTATATGCACTCAAGCTGTAGAATAATTCTAAAGTAATCACGCATATGTATACATTATTTCTAAATGGTATATGAGAATTTACACATGAAATGGCTCTTAATACAGAAGAAAAAAGGTTCGAGACCATTTCATCACAGAATAAAAATAATTATGAACATACCAGCGGGCAGCTAATGTCTATAAAGTTTCTAAAAATAGAAAATTCTAGTTCTCTAAGAATAGTTTTTACTTTAAGCAGAAGATAAGTGTCCCGAAAAATCGTAACAATATTTTGGGGCTGCTGAAAAAATCGCTGTCCGTGAACTGGAGGGAAAATTGTTCATGTAATTTTATCATTAAAGTTGAAGGCCAAATTCAGGGTGTTTGGAACGCCGTGTGCTAGCTTGCTCAAAAGTCTCTATTTCTGCTCTGGTGAGAACATCATATCATTTAGACTGTCGAAAAAGCTGTCAACAGCTTCCTGGGAGAGTTCCACTAACTCGGAAAAAGGTGTAACCATGCATTCGTGCGCATGATTGTCTCCATTGACGTTTTGATTAGTATTGCTGACAGAAGGTCGTACCTGATCGATGCTGCTTTCATCTTGAACTCCACTACCCCTTAATCGTAGTGGTGAAGTTTCCATGAATGCCGTCATCAGGATTGGCAGCCGTTGAGGGCAGCACAAAGCATGAGCCTTTATCAGACCCAACAATGTTTCTGCATCCATAGGCGCATCCGATTGTAGCGTCAGACAGGTGTCCAACACGCATTCTTCTCCGCACAGCAAGCACCTTAATACAGGTAAAACACATCGATGCCACATTGGTCGAAATAAAAGAAACCAAGTCATGTTCAGGTCTCTAAGCCGGGATAGTCCCAGGATTTTTGATATCCGGTCCCGGTATCCAATGGCTCGGATTGTTTCTTCCCTTGTCGCAGGTGTTTTGTCTGTGACATGGTTTGCCATAACAAAATATTAGGATCAAGAATAGGATTCCTGCAATTAGTCCCAAAATGAGGGGAAGTCCGCCAAAAATCGAATGGACGAAGTCTGGAAAAATACCCAGTATGGCTTTGAATGGTGTTAATGCCATTGAAAATACTGTCTTAAATACTTTTGAGACTCCACTGGTATCAGAAATATTTAAGATTTCATTCAGGATTTCCGCGAAATGTATGGGGGAATTAGTTGATAACAATGAGTGAATCTCTGCAGTCGTCCTTGCGACTAGGAGATCATACGTTTCTTTTGATGACGTGAGTCTGGTCGGCGTCTGAAGAAGCACTGTTTTCATTCTGCTTAAAGTATCTATTCGAATAGAAGTAATTTTCAAGTTAGGCCATGCCCTTGCCTCCCTGTCTGGAAAGGAGCTGGGGAACAATGAGTGTCCACAGCACATGACCTTCGCAGTCGTAGTTACGAGATAAGGAGTCCCGGGCATAAGACTACAACATCTGCGATCCACAATTAGAATGTAACTCCCGTTATAGAGTCTTTTAAGGAATGGTTCTATCTCTGTTGCAGGTGCGCCTAGCTGGTGACATGAAAGGTTATTTGAGTTCCCTTCACAGGCTCCATGCAAACTAATTCCATTACACAGAAGTGTACCACTTAGTAACATCGCACAATTATTGCCACTAAGAAACACTTTCTGTCCTTTATTACTGACACATGCATGTGAATAGGGCAAGTTCCATGTTGTCTTAATGTACCCTTTTCCCAATTTTTCGTACATGCCAGCCTGTATATATTTTTGGCAGTATTGAAACCTGAAGGTTGATATTGGAATATTAATTATCCCATGTATTATCCATTCACTGACAGGTCGTTCTGACATTGTCACTGGTAATCTCTCGAGTTTCTCAATGCTCAGGATTGTATAATCAGCACCCTTTTGTGCCATACTGATTTGTTTATCAGTAAGGTTAAAGATATTGAATAGTGACGTTGTGTTGATTAAACGCCAAGGCACATAGCCTGAACGCAGATTTTGTAACGTCCAGCCAAGCTGTACAATAGAACGCAATTGAGACTGACCGTGTTGTAACAACAGTAAGTCTTGGGATATTATGTTGATTGCTGAAGACACAATGCTGTCCAAAGAAAAAATTCTGGAGGACAGAGTCATTAACCCATTGTCCACTATAGAAAGTGATTTTTCCAAATTAATACGGTCAATTTCCCGTATACTTTCTGCTGTCTCAATTTGAGTTACCTTCCAGGCCTCGTTGTAAGCTGAATATACAGAGGCTGCTATGAAGCGTTTTAGACGCTGTTTGCGCGGTCCCATAATGAAATCACGCAAGTCAGCACCATCAGTAAGTAAAGTTAGGTGTTGCTTAATTTCTGTCAGTGTGGAAGTTTGTAGCCATTGAAGGCATAATTTGCCCACACTGTAGGTGGTTATTATCCCTGGGTGTTGTCTTTGGGAATATCTAGGGTCTGGCCTGGTCAATTTGAACCCCTGTTTTTTGTTCAGGAATCTGTCTTGACAGTTATTAGTATCTGTGGGCCAGATCAACCACTGTTTCCAATCAAGATGTGTTCTGTTTTGGTTTAATATATAGTTTACGTCTATCTCTTCATCTGTAGAGCTATTGCTGTCCATTGTTGGCTTTGGAATAGACGGTTTATTTAAGTCTTTGATTTTGGCTAAGCCAAGACAGGTGGTTTGTTGAACAGTGTCATTTAAAAATATAATTTGTTCTGGGATCATGCAGGCTCTAAACAATGATTCTATACCTTGTACTTGCCATTCTTTTGTACCCCAAACACTTTTAACTTCAACATTTTTGTCCCAATAATCAAAACCAAAAGTATTCATTTGTTCAAAAAATGAGTCTGAATATATCAATTTCGTGTTTGTTAGCATGGTCTTTGTCCCTGTCTTATTTGACAATTTGAAATAAAATGTTTCAGCATTACTTGTGGTAAACCCTGAAAAGTATGAATATTTGTCGTAAAAGGTTCTTGAGCTTCCTTTTGGAGGGGTTGCACAATGTTCCCATTGATTATAATTTAAAACATTTCTAGGTTGTGCAGATTTATGTAGAAAATGGTTACCATAGTGGTTGTAACAGTACATACTATCATAATTAGTCGAACCCTGCAAATAATCATGTTTGGTAAATTTAGCAGACATCACTAAGTCAGACATCATATTATTTATACTTTCAAAGTCCCAATCATCAGCAAAGGAGCTTGTTTTTACAAAGTCACTCAACGAGATCTTAATTTGGTGTGGATATTTCAGGATCTCAACCGGACCATAAATTTCGTAGTTAGTATTGTCCCATGCTACCCCACCCGGTATAGGATTGGCTGTGAAGTTGACTGAAGAAAGTTCTCTTTTCTCGACGTGTGAAGATGTGTGTGGCTTGAGGATCAAGTTGATTTTCTGACTTGCTGTGTCCATTTTAGCATATTTTCCCTCAATGAACCGTCCCAAAGTTAGTACCATGATGAGCCAAAGTATGAGGATAAATGCACCAAAGCCCACCCAAAATTCAATCCATGGAGAAATCAGATATGTTTCTTTCAGCTGTTTCAAAAGTTCTTTAGCTCTATCTTTAAAGGTTTTTGTTGATGGCTGGGTTTTTTATTCACTTAGGTCTTCAGAGGAATCATCGAAGTTTATGAAGTAGCCGGATGCAGTTCTGTCAATTGTTCCAATTGCTTCAGGATTACTGTTTCTTGCATATTCGTTTGTTACTTCATTGTAGGTTGGTGTGTCTCTACTAAATGTTTTTATTTGGGTTTTCAGAGGTTTAAGTTCCAATGCATTGTTGCATAGTCTTTGTTGTTCTTCTGTAGGTGTTTCGAATGTGATTAGCCTCTTAGTTTGGACCTCTGTATTGGTAGCAAATCTTGGTGTTCTACTACTTATCGGGAGTCCACTTGGCCTACTGTTTGTTATCGGCCACATGATTGTGGTTTTACCAGGTCTATGGATACAACTCGGTTCTCCTTTTTACCAGCAAGCGGCGGTAGTACAACTGATCTTGTCCCGTTAATAGACAAGACAGGAACTGCTTTTCTGTAAGAAGGCCCAAATTCCTTCTTTACCGCGATCTTTTCTCTGACTAGATCCCCGACTTTTGGAATCCAGACAGGTCTTGCTGGGACAGGTGGTGGTTCTTCAGTGGTTGTTGGCTGTTGTTTCAACTTTATGTTGCTCAGGTCTTTTCTTGTTTTGTTTAAGTCCTGCAAAATAGCCAAACGATCTTTGATATCAAAGCTTTTTTCCTTTACCACTGAAGTCTGACTGTCAAGATCTAAGACTAACATCCTAGTTCCAAACAATAATTCGTACGGACTGAATCCCTTCAGAGAATTTCTTGGCAGGTTATTTAGACTACGTTGGACACTTATTAGATGTTTGACCCACCCAGCTCCCGAACCTAATATCCTTTCCGTTATAGATAGCTTTATGCCTTGGTTTTTTCTTTACACCATCCCGTATCCCTCAGGAAGGAAGTGAGAAGAATCCTGCATCGCTATGCTCATTTGGCCGTGCTTCCCCACAAGCTTGAGGGCTAAAGTGAAAACATTGGTCAAACGTAGCATGCTCCTAGCGTATATGCCATTTAGACTCGCAAATCTTTGTATAACAGTCCAGACGTCAGCCGAGTGCTGGGGATCTACATTATAAGCGGAAACTAGCCTGTATATGTTAATCGGAAGCTCTGCTTTTTACTGCTGATCCTTTCTGGAGTGAAACGCCACGGTAGTATACCGTTTCTCTCGCCACTGCGATCTCTGTTGCAGTCCGGGCATTTTTTTACAAAAATGTGATGCTGCAGGCTCATGCCTGGCCACCAGTACACTGATTGTAGTTCTTCCAGAGAATCTTTTAGTTTGAGGTGTCTGAGACCCTCGCCCATATGTGCGTCTGCAATTAACAAAGTTCTCCTGTCCATGTTTGGAATTACTCTATCCCCCACTCCAGGGATTCGAGCAAAAGGGACGGAGTTTGCATCGATTATGTATGTATAATTGAGTGGATAGTTGATCGGTAGCGCTGAGCAGTCGCCTTTTGATGACGTTTTTACCGCCAGCACTGTTTCACCGTCAATGTATTTCGTTGTACGCTTTTTTCTAGCTACGGAAGCCGATTTAGTTGCTACCGCTGTGGCTGTCTTAGCCAATGAATTCCCTGCAACGTGAACGCCATCACGCTGATGACTCAGTGAGTGTGTCACGTGAGTCTTTGGTAGTTCTTTTTGTAACAGAACTATTTGTTCCCAAAGCAGTTTTTGCTTTATTGTTGCACCTGTGTCATCTTTGTAACCGTTTTGAATCCATTTCTGCAAATCGCTGTTATATGATTTGACGCAGTAATACGAATCGGACACTATAAGTGTCGGGAATTCACGATCTGCATTATCTAGCACCATTTTCAATGCTATTATTTCAGTCTGTTGTTCTGAATTAGTTTCTACTGAGTGTGTTTTTGTTAATAGAGGTCTTAGTTTACCTCCGCGCCACACTTCTTTTGTAATCTCACATGTGGGGTTGTATGCTTGTTCTCCCCAAACTGAGGGTTGAGCATGTCCGTCTGTATAGATTACACAACCGTACTGTCGTAAGGGCAGAATGTCGATTGGCAGAGGGAATGTTCTTTCATATTCTAGATTTTTCAATTCTTTTAATTCTGGATCAAAGTAGTATTTTACTTTGTCAGTTGTAATTGAATTCACCCATTGTATCCATTCCGGATTCAATGCTGTTGTTGGTAAATTACACGGTGTTGTTAATGCCTCAAAGGCTGATTCTGCTGTTCTGACTGTGGTGTGTCTACCGTCAGCTTTATCTTTTTCTCTAGCTATTGCGGTTTGAACTGCATGAACAATGTTTTCTTTAATGCTGAATTTCTTTTCAGCTTCTGTGTACAAGTGTGATTTGAATGCAATTGGTACCTTTTCTCCCTCGTTAGAGGTCAGGTATGTGAATCCGCATCTTCCTGGGATGACTCGAATCACAAGATTGCGTGTGTTATCACGTGTTTCTAATTTTGTTTTAATTAACATGTCTGTTTGTAAGGATCTCAAAATTTCTGTGTGTGTTTGAGTCCAATTGGTTCTTTTAAAATCTGGTTTTATTAGATCATAAAGGGGTTTGACCCTTTCTGCGTAATTTGCAATGTATGTTCTTCCGAAATTTAGGAAGCCTAGAATTGACTGTAGGTTTTTTAGTGTTCTAGGTGCTTGGAGTACGGCACATTTCTCTAGGAAATTGTCAGCCAGGCTTTTGCCTTCACTTGATAATTCATATCCTAAGAACAGGACTGTTAGATGGGCAATTCTAGATTTTTTAAAGTTGAATTTGTAACCCTCTGCTGCGAACCCAAGTATTATGGTGTTCACTCTCTTCAAGTGAGTATCCAAGTCATCATCTGTTAGGTATATGTCGTCGACATAAGATAATGCTTCGTCATCATATGTTTGTAGTAACTCTGTTACTCTCGCTGAGAATAATCCTGGGCTGTTCTTGAACCCTTGGGGTAACCGACAGAATTGTTTTTGAGCGCCATTTATTGAGAACGCAGACAAATATCTGCTCTCTGGTGCTATATTTTGACAAAAGAATCCATTAGAGATGTCTAATGTTGTTTTGTATTTTTTGCGCACTATGTTATTCATTAGCGCTGCACTATGCGAGTTTTGCACTGCAAAAGTTTTGCAACATGAGTTAAGGTGTCTGTAATCCAAAACTAGACGATATGAATTGTCTGGTTTGGAGACAGGAAACAAAGGGTTGTTCATTTGTGAGGTGCAAGTTTCAATCACCCCCTGGTATTCTAGTTGATCTAGGATTTCTTTTACCTGTTTTTTAGCTTCTTGCTTAATTGGGTACTGTCTTTGTGCAGTAGGTTGTGATTTTAACTGGATTTTGTGAGGAGGAGAGTCCTCATCCCATCCTACGTGATTTTTATATAAAGCAGGAGCTTGAGCTACTGCCCACTTTCTAGCAAGTGTGTATTTTTTATGAATTGGGATATGATTTGAGAAGGCAGGCATAATTATTTCTTCGCCATGAGGGCAGTCCCTGACAAACTCTGGTGGCCAGTCTTTTTCAGCTAGAAGGATGTCATAGCCCTTGGAGAGATTATCCCAAAATAGTCCCCTTATTTTTCTAGTCTTATCCCCTTCTATACGTAAAGTTATTTCATATATTTTGTGAGGTTTGCTAACTCTGGTGTCTGCAGTTTCCACTTGAAGGTATTCA
The DNA here is from genome assembly GCF_964261635.1 of Lissotriton helveticus. Taxonomy (NCBI): domain Eukaryota; kingdom Metazoa; phylum Chordata; class Amphibia; order Caudata; family Salamandridae; genus Lissotriton; species Lissotriton helveticus. The sequence goes on from NW_027611923.1 coordinate 732,942, forward strand.
TTCGTGTCCACTGTCTCCAGATGATTCATAAGGACTTTGCGAGCTATGCTCACTTCTGCTGCGCTGTCTAGCATTGTCTCCGTTTTTCAGTTGTGTCCTCAGTATTCTCGGCATTGTTAACTACTTTAATACTGGCTACCTTCTTTTTTGGAAATTGTAATTTCTTATTTGGATGAGCAGGTTCCTTGTCTTTGGACTTGACGTGCCCTTCCCTGGGTTCCGATCGTCCTTTTCTTTCCGATTTCTGCGAGGAAGTCTGAAAAGATTGAGAGGGACGTGTATCACAATCTTGATATCTATCCGGTTTCTTTATATTATCCCTATTTCTAAGGTTGTATTTTTTCACAGAGGGCTCACTTTGGGGAGACCTAGGTCCTTGGTCCGGAGATCTTTCTCTCCACCGAGGAGACCTTCCTCTGGACTGGAATTCCTTTTCTTTTGGATTGGATTGTTTGTTTCCATCCCAGTTCTTCTTTTGACTGTTTAGATTATTTTTAATAAATATTTTTTCAGGACTTTCAATCAGTTGGGGTTTTACTGGTATTCCACCTAAACTATCTCTACCTAGTTCCTCATAGGATTTTTCTATAATTCTGGCAATTTCAGCTGGTTGGTCTGCTATATCTGTTTCTTTTAACCTTTGGCGGATCGCCACGTTTGCTGCTTCTCCCTTTATATTGGCTAGTAATATAGCAGAGACCTGCTTGAAGTCTTTCAGTAATTTCATACCAAGAGTTAAAGCGGGTTCTGGACCGTATTCGTCTTGAATTTGTTTTAGCACATCTGGTATTACCGAGATGGATGGAACACCATGCGTTTTTGTGTAAATGGAAGCAAAGACTGTACCCCAAGTGTCACAGTCCTCCACGTGTGGTGCGATTCCCATTGGAAGACAGATAGTCAGAATCCTGTGTTTATCCACAGGAGTGGTGTCTGGAAACACCGCCTCTATTTGGGTGATTTTTTGTGCTAACCAGAATGGTATTTGTTCCCTTTTAGCTGGTACTTTACCTAGGCAGGACTGTATGTTCTGTGGTGTAATTTTATTTGTGTTCCCCTGATGAGGGGTCAGCTGTGGAATTGTAATTGCTGGTTGGATTGTTGAAGTCCGCATTACATATTGGACTAATTGTCTATGTACTTTTATTAATTGTTTTAGTTGTATTAGAAGATCTGCTGCAGACATTCTTTCGATGTCTGGATGTGGTGTGTATCGGGCTAGGACCGGCCACGTTGCTCCTGGTCTACCTAATGGACCGAGCCTGGTGATGTGATTGTTGTGTTTTAGGGCGCCATTAAACAAGAGCAGGTGCTCTTGAAATTTAAGTGGTACTTCCACCTCCTCGAAAGGAGTGTATTCTTCAGGAGGTTCCTCTGTTTTGTAATGGTGGAAGTGCTTTGTTACAGCGTTTGCTGCTGGAAAGTTTATCCATGAACAGAATACCTCTGTCTGCCGATATTCGTGTGCCTCTATTACGAATATGACTGTGCCACCTCTAGGTGTCAGTCCATTTTCTATAAGTTTTAAAGTTATAGATTTTCTTATGTTGACCGGGATGAGTATTAAATCCGGGTCTGCTTCTTGCATAGTATTATCAGCTGCTACGAGTTCAGCTGCTACTCTAGCTATTTATTTATTTATTTATTTTGTGATTTCTAGAGCGCCTGGTGACCCGTAGGCATCCCCGCGCTATAAATCTGTGCAGACCAGAAGGGGGGAAGAGGGGAAGAATTTATTTAGGAAACAGAAGGGTCTTAAGTTTCTTACGAAACAGGGTGTGCGAGGGTTCCAGACGAAGGCTGTGAGGGAGTGCGTTCCAGCCTCTGGACGCCTCGACCGCAAAGCGACGGCTGCCGGTTCTAGCCTTCCTGAATTTAGGTACAGTGGCCAGATGTTCGGCGTCAGAGCGGAGGGGTCTGGAAGCTTTATATGGTGTAATCATGTGTCTTAGTGCGGCTGGGCCAACTCCATTGATAAGCTTATGGGTGGTACAAAGGGCTTTAAATTCTACTCTCTGGCGGACAGGAAGCCAGTGTAGGGCTTTGAGGGCAGGCTTGGCTGAAACTCTGGGGGGGAGGTTCATAATAAGCCTGGCCGCCGCATTTTGGGTGCGTTGGAGTTTGGCCAGGGTGTGTTCCGGAGCCCCGAGATAGATGGCATTACTGTAGTCGAGCCGGGCTAAGACAAGTCCCTGGATCAGTAATTTCCTAGAAAGCGGGGGGAGAAGGGGTAGAATCTTATGCACGGATCGCAAGAGACCAATGCACGTACCAGCAGTCTTAGTCGCTTGCGTCTTCATGGTTAGGTCGGGTTCCAACCATACTCCTAAAGTTTTGATCTCCTTTTTAGGAGCGGGGATTTCGCCAAAGGAGTCAGGCCAAACAGAAGGAGGGATGGAAGTCCATTTGTTGCCCAGAAGCATAATCTCGGTCTTTGCACCGTTCAGCTTCAAGGCCGAGTCACACATCCAGGTGTGGATGTCCTGAAGACAGTTCAGCAGGCTGTCAGGATGGTTATCCAGGTGAGACAAGGAGACGACTAGTTGAGTGTCGTCTGCGTAATTTATTATTTTTATACCATAAGGGGCCACTACGTCTTCCAAGGGGGCCATGTAAACATTAAACAGGGTGGGGCTGAGCGACGACCCCTGGGGAACTCCATTCTTGAGAGGAAGAGGGTCTGATCGAGAGTTACCGTCCCATACCTGGAAGGAGCGGTTGGAGAGAAAGGATTCAATCCATGCTCGCGCCGTGCCCACAATTCCTGCCTTGGCCAGGCGATGTAATAAGACACGGTGATCCACCGTATCAAAGGCGGCACTTAGGTCCAGGAGGATCACTGCCACCGATCCTCCTGAGTCCAGAATGCCCCTTGCCTCCTCGATGACAGAGAGGAGGGCGGTGTCCGTACCATGTCCGGGTCGGAACCCGGTTTGGGATTGGCGCAGGAGATGGTTGGTCTCAAGGAATTGGGACAGTTGCAAGTTGACTAGCTTTTCCGCCATCTTACTGAAGCAGGGGAGCAGCGAGATAGGGCGGTAGTTAGCCATGTCGTCCGGGTTGAGTTGGGGCTTTTTTAGCAGGGCCTTAACGACTGCATTTTTCCAGTTGGGGGGCACCATGCCTCCCGACAAGGAAGTGTTGATAAGGTCTTTGATGATAGGGGCTATCTTGTGAGATACCTTTTTTAGGAATCTCGCCGGGGCTGGATCAAGAGGGGAGCCGCTTTTCATTTGTTCCAGCGTGGAGGTGACTTCAGAGAGGGAGACTGCTCTGAAAGTGTCCAGCTGTGGAATGTTGTTACCGTCCACTATGTCCAAGATGGAAGGGGGGCTAACGGTGGGTAGGGAATCCAGTATCCGCAGGATTTTAGAATCAAAATAATTGGCCAGATCCTGACTTCTGTCTGGGGGGGGGAGTGAGAAGAGGGTACTGTAGGGATGTTCAGCAATTCTTTGACTATCCGGTATGATTCTTTGGAGGAGTTTGTGGCGGTTTTAATTCTATTATCATAGTATGTCGATTTGGCTGACTTCAGGGCAGTTTTATAGCGTCTTACTGCCATGTGATACAGGTCTTTGTTACTGTGGAGCCAGTCTTTCCTCCACACTCTCTCGGCCTTTTTACACTCTTTGCGGAGCGCTCTGAGGTCGGGATTATACCAAGGTGCGTGGCCCTTGATCTTATTTTTGACCTCTCGGTTTTTCAAAGGGATGAGGCTGTCAAGGGAGGAGGAAATCCAGTCTCTGACCTGAGTGTCCGCAATGGCGGGGTCGGCTGTGAGACTGGGGGTGGTGGCATCCAGGGCCAGGGCCCAGTCTTCCACCGAGAGTCTGGCCCAGGATCTGTTCTTGGTGAAGGTTGGAGGTTTATGAGGTTTTTTGAAAGAACCTGGGAGGAAGACCGAAACCAGGAAATGATCTGTCCACGGAAGGGGGAGGGAGTTAGTAAACTGAAGGGCAGGAATATTCGAGAACACAGGGTCGAGCAGATGTCCTTTCAAATGCGTGGCTCCTGAATTGGCTAGGGAGAGGCCGAGGGCGCCCAGATCAAAAATGAGGTCGGATGCTCCTGTGTCGAACGGGTCATCGAAATGGATGTTAAGGTCACCTGTAATCAGGAAGTTAGATGTTAGGTGGACCAGGGATGCAACGGTTTCCAGAAAAACAACAGAGAAGGGGCCGAAGTGCCCTGGGGGCCGATAGACCAGAAGGCCCGACAGGGAATTTGTCGGGGAAAGCTGGAGCGAGAAATGGCAGCTCTCCGACTCCTGGCTCTGAGTCTCAGTGGATCGACAGGTAAAATAGTCTCGGTGAATAATAGCCAGTCCGCCTCCTCGACCAAGAGGACGGGGTTGGGACATGATAAGAAAGCCCGGGGGGAGGGCTGAGACTATGTTGAAGTTAGAGTGTCCGGTGATCCATGTTTCGGTTAGAAAAAGTATATCTAACTCGTAATCGACGATAAGATGGTTTATGAGTAGGGCGTGCTTGGGCAGCGATCTACAATTGAGTGTCGCTATTTTGAGCCCCGGAAACGGGGGAGTAGCACTGGGAACGGTTAAATTTCCAGTTTTACAGGTGTTGCATATAGTGAAGGGGTCGGTGGGATCGGATATGACATGGCAATTACTGTTTCTAATAGCTCTAAGGCTGAGGAGATCTCGTCGTGAATAGTGTCTCCTTGTGGCGGAGGGGTCCGGCATAGTGTCTGGCCCTGTGCCCGGTCGTGCGCGGACGGGCGCAGACGGGCTTGCCTTAGGCGCGCCTTCGGCGCGCAAACGGCGCTCCCACTGCGCTCGTCCGCTGCGCTGGTATGGCCGGCACATTTGAGATGAGGGAAGGGAGGCGTGGCCTCGAAGTGGGCGTGTCCACCCCTCGAGCGGCAAAGGCGGTTGGAGGGGAGTTTCCCTGTCTTAGCCCTCACTCGGCTGTATCAGGGGGGAATTAGGCGAGCCTGCTAGGCGCTGGAAGCGAAGCGCTTTACATGCAGGTGAGTGCGAATCTTAAAAGCAGTGCAGTGACAGTGAAAGTATCAATTTTAAAAACAGATTACAACAGACAATAACACACCTCCGGCTTCCGCCTCAGAGGTCGACAGAGTTGAATCAGCGCTAGGATTCAGCGCTTAAGTACTGCAGGGGGGCGTGGCCTCGAAGTGGGCGTGTCCACCCCTCGAGCGGCAAAGGCGGTTGGAGGGGAGTTTCCCTGTCTTAGCCCTCACTCGGCTGTACCAGGGGGGAATTAGGCGAGCCTGCTAGGCGCTGGAAGCGACGCGCTTTACATGCAGGTGAGTGCGAATCTTAAAAGCAGTGCAGTGACAGTGAAAGTATCAATTTTAAAAACAGATTACAACAGACAATAACACACCTCCGGCTTCCGCCTCAGAGGTCGACAGAGTTGAATCAGCGCTAGGAATCCGCGCTTAAGTACTGCAGGGGGGCGTGGCCTCGAAGTGGGCGTGTCCACCCCTCAAGCGGCAAAGGCGGTTGGAGGGGAGTTTCCCTGTCTTAGCCCTCACTCGGCTGTATCAGGGGGGAATTAGGCGAGCCTGCTAGGCGCTGGAAGCGAAGCGCTTTACATGCAGGTGAGTGCGAATCTTAAAAGCAGTGCAGTGACAGTGAAAGTATCAATTTTAAAAACAGATTACAACAGACAATAACACACCTCCGGCTTCCGCCTCAGAGGTCGACAGAGGAGGAGCTATCTCTCTTTCTTCTTCAGTGTCTGACATTCTACTGTCAGGAAGGTTATTTTGTTTGTTTGCAGATCAGGTTTCTTTGGAAACAAAGATTAGATGCACAATATTTTGGAACAGTGTATCCTTCAACGTTGACTAAACCAAGAACCATACATAGGAGTTTCTTCCTGCGAGGTTTGGCGGATGTGACCTTTCACCCACTCCAGACGTCTTTGGAGTATTATGGGTAAAAAGGGGTCTGAGTGAAAAAGCAAGACTGAGTTACTCTAATGTCTTGCGTTAGTTTTATCGCCTTTCCAAACGTTGGGCGCCATGTAGTGTAGTTCCTATTATCCCAATAGGCTCTGCGCATTGGAATAATACCTTCAATAGTATAGGCCTAGACCAGACGTTAACTAGGTCTTCTATTGTCGATATTAGACTTAAAGTTTTGGGTTTGCCAGCTAGCTCAGAGTTCACTAGAAACTTTCTCGAATAGGCAAGGAGGAGTTGAACCTCCCTGGATAGACAAGAAGGGATTTAGTTTCTGACAACCATAGAACATGACAACTTTGCTCTCCCCTAATCAAGAGTGTATCTCTAGAGTCGTGTGAAAACAAAAGACAACTTATTTTACTCAGTCAGTACGTGCATTCTTAGTCTCACCAGATTTTAGAGAAAAGGAAGAGACGGGCGTGTTCAATAAAAGATGTTATTTATTGATCAGTCTCTTTTCTCATACAAGAGAAATGGATCGATATTATCGCAATACTTATGGTTAAGTAAAGTGCATACAATAAAAGCAGAAGTATAAAATAATACTGTAAAAACATTTATATGGTTTCTAAGCCATAAGGTGGTTTAAAATGGATAAAATAGATACATACACATATACATTTGACTAATCGTACTCAACTGGTGTTTCTATCTACGCCTACCCCGGTGTACCTGACCTAAGCCTAATACGTGGGCGGGAATAGAAAGTAGCAGTTTAAGTTAAGTTTGTTTTGCCAAGTGACTGACTCAAGAATTCTCTGCAAGGGGTTATTCAGTTCTGTACCTTGAATCTAGGATGAATGAGGGATGGTATCTCTCGTCTCTGGTCTCGATATTCCAGGCTGCCTGCGAGGGCTACCCGGAAGCGCCGGAGCTGGATTTCTCGGCAGGAGAAAGCAGCGTCTCGTTCTCAGCGCGTCAGGAAGGCGGGGCTGTGCCAGCGGGGTCTGCTCTGCTCTGGGCTTCGGCAAGTCTGGCTGCTCCGATCTCGTCACCACCGCGTGTGTTTGCTTAAGGCAATACCGGTAATATTTATACCTGTAAGGTGCCGAGATTGACGTAAGGATGGACATAGATACATCAATAAGGATGTCATACGACTTGGTCATTAGCACATTCTTTTGCTGAAGTTCTCGATGAAATCAAAACAATGGCCGCAGGGTTTTTCCCAGGTTGTCATAGGTTTGATTTGTTTTGAGAACTCCGTATGCCTTATCAGGGGCTGGAGGAATATCGCTTGTCTAATTAGATGGCAAGCGTTATGACCTAATCAGATAACACGTTCCTGTGCCGTAGTGTGGCTTAATCAGATAACGGTTTCTGCATCATGGGATGGCTGCTAGTTAACTTGTTAACCAGAACAGGGTCAGGAATAGGGGGATCGATACAGAACCTATAAGAATACATCACACTGGCTCCCCATCAACAAGAGGATCACCTTCAAGCTCCTCACCCATGCACACAAAGCACTCCACAACACCGGACCAACCTACCTGAACAGCAGATTCAGCTTCTATACTCCCACCCGCCAGCTCGGCTCCACCAACCTCACCCTCGCCGCTGTCCCCCACATCCAACGCACGACCTCTGGTGGCAGATCCTTCTCCTACCTCGCCGCCAAGACCTGGAACACCCTCCCTGCCCACTTACGGCAGACCCAAGACCTACTCACCTTCAGAAGACTCCTCAAGACCTGGCTCTTCAAGCAGTAGCGGCACCCCCCTCCCCTCAGCGCTTTGAGACCCTCACGGGTGAGTAGCGTGTTTTACAAGTACTCTGATTGATTGATTGATTGATTGATCCGCATTGGTAAAGTGCCCAGAGTCCTATTGCCAACAACCACAAGTCAGGAAAATAAAGGAGGAAGTAGCAAAATAGCAAAAAATTGGGGGATAACCCTGCAAAAAGGGCCATTTCCAACAGGTGCACTTCAAAATTAGAGAACAATACAGGAAATTGTTGTGCCTGTTCACAAACTGCACACTGTAGTACAATTTGTAGTACTACAAAATGTGCTACAAAATTCAATTCACAAGCTACAAACAGAGTTTTACAACTCAGCACTCCCTATTCTTCATGCGCAGAGTTCTTCAAGCCAACAGCAAAGTCTTAGTATTTGGAGAACTCTGAACTCAAAAGTATAGGGAGTGCAAAGCCATACAACTGTGCAATTAGGGCCATATTTATGACCCTTGTGACGGAGGTCAGTGCAGCATGTCACCTTGCTCTGCTGCCCTGCGTCACAGGGAAAGGTCAGGAATGCACTGTATTTATCTAATATGGCCCATTCCTGTCCTTTCTCCTTGCATTGACGTCGTTTTGGCAGACTAGCATCAACCCAGGTTACAATGGTGCAAGGGTGTTGTAGACAAGAATGTTTTGTGCAGGAAAGGGCCCCTTCCTGCACAAAAACAATCCTGAGAGGCTTTTTTCCTTGTTCTGTGTTTGCTGCAGAATGCAGCACACATAGAAAGAGGAAAAACGAGGAGTAATAAAGACATAAAGCCATACAACTGTGCAATTAGAGCCATATTTATGACCCTTGTGACGGAGGTCAGTGCAGCATGTCACCTTGCTCTGCTGCCCTGCATCACAGGGAAAGGTCAGGAATGCACTGTATTTATCTAATATGGCCCATTCCTGTCCTTTCCCCTTGCATTGACGCCGTTTTGGCAGACTAGCACCAACCCAGGTTACAATGGTGCAAGGGTGTTGTAGACAAGAATGTTTTGTGCAGGAAAGGGCCCCTTCCTGCACAAAAACAATACTGAGAGGCTTTTTTCCTTGTTCTGTGTTTGCTGCAGAATGCAGCACACATAGAAAGAGAAAAAACAAGGAGTAATAAAGACATTTCTCCTTGTTACTCCTCACCTGGGGAGCCATATATTTTGGAGCATTTCCGGATTTACCAAGTTTGGTAAATCTGGGAATGCGTAAAATAATAGGGGAGTTGCATGGGAACACCCACACAACACCTCCATTGTGCAAAGTAATGCAGCATAACTGTATTGCATTACTCCATATTTTTAAGCAATTCAAAGTGGCTTTGCGTGGCTTCAAAATATGACTTTAGGTTTGCGTCACTCTTGCACCACTTTGCATGGTCCAATAAGCGGAGCAAACCAGAGCATAGCCATGGCCCTCAGTTTTTAAATACCATAATGTAGTAAACATACAAAAAAAGTATGTTTACCTTTGTGAATTAGGCCCTTAAAGTCCAACAAGAGTTTACTCAGAAAAGCAAAGAGTACCCATAAGCAATAGCTAGACATGATTAATGTGTTCCTTTTTTAAACAGGAAGGCGTAACATCTTTGCTTTATTGTGGCCTATTCCATAATTCATTGAATTAGGGACCCCAGAACTACAACTCCTGATTTGGTGATGACTGGAGTTTTAAGGAAAAAAGAGAGAAAAGAGCATAAAACGGGTTGAATGTGAGAGGGAATAGACATGATAGATGGGTGACAGAATGAGGTAGGAAAGATCGCAAGGTTTGAGGTGTAAATTATAGAGAAGGTAAGAATTCCCTTAGTGCTCACCAAAATATAGCTTTTATCCTGCTGTTTTCTGCTCTTCTCTTTTACTAGACAATTGATATAGTTTGGGATCTTGATTCTGGTGATGACTAATCCCTTTCAATAAGATATTGTGAATGTCGATCCCCACCGATCTCCCTGAGGTGCCATATTATAAATGTGACCCTAAAAGTCAAGTGAGTAAAGGGTGTACTTGGACCAGTTTGCAGAGTCTTAGTAGGGTGGGCACCAGGACACCAGTGGCACAATAACCCCATACCCATTGTTGTGGCCATGTAGCCTGTGTCTGCCCTGTGCTCCCCAAAGTGTCCCACAGAATCATGCTGTCTATTAATAATCAGTGTAGTTATTTGCTAAGGACAGTACTACTCTGAATTTCATAAAAATTAGACAAGCTTCTTCCTAACTCCAAAACAAGGAGAGGTTCATATCCTAGGGATGGAGGGAATATCAGACCAGGGTTGGCTCTTCCAAAGGATCAGACATTAGCCATAACAGTGAGCCTAAGAGAATATATTGGAGATAGCTAGACTGCCTCAGTAAGGACAACATAATGTTCGGATCAAGATTAACAAACAGGAAGCACAGCTTAGCAACCATTGCCATAATTACAAACTCACAGTTAAAGCAATGACAAACAATTCATGTGATATAATTCAATTTAGCCTCCTTTTTCCAATGGGTTTAACTAAAATCAGTTTAGTGTCCTAAATATGGAGGATCTAAGCCCAGTATTACAACCTGCCTCACACAGCATGCAATTTTTGTTTGTCATATATTCCTTTATTTGAATATTTTATTATGCAAACTTGTGTATGAGTGCTGAAGCTTGAAGATAGATGTTTCATTACATATAGCTTGTGTCGGAGTGTAAGTCAAAAACAATTTTTTTGAAGTTCTGCTAAAGTCTGAGTTAGAAGCATTTTGGGTTTTATGTTGGGTTTTTAAACCAAATTTCCTACTACTAAAATGGATGAGCCATTATAATTTCGACAAACTTTTCTCCTATTCACACAACTGGAAAACCAATCTTTGGACTGACTACAGAAGGTCATATTGTATCACCAGAGGGGTGAGTCCTTCAAAAGAGGAGTAGGCTCATCAGAACGTTATTATTTCTTTGGCATGAGATTGATGTAGTGGGAAATGGAGTGTGCACCATACAAATTTTCGAGTCCCGACTATATTCACATAATATCTCAAATAAACATCAACAGATCAATATCACATCCACAACAGTGAAACATATTTTGCCCCACAAGGATGACAGAGAGTAGTATATTTTCAAACCATAAAGGTTTATACATCAAATTAGGAACGTTACAAACTCAAATCACTCAATTTAATCATAATCAATAATCACCTGGTTACAACATGATTCAATAAAATTCACAGCCGGCCGAAATAGCAAATACAAAGTCAAGTGTAAGAAATGAGTTTGTGGGTGAAAGGGGTGGAAGTCCCACTCCAGCAACAACCACAGTCTTTATCAGGGTGGACCACAAACGTCACTAAATGAACATGTACTTAACCCTCGGGTAGACTGGTAGCTTGGCACAAAAGCAGTTAGGTTTAACTTAATGCAAATTGTACAGAATACAATCACTAATAAAGTGAACACACAAGAGAAGAAAAATCCCAAACCAATTTAGAACAATAGAGCACATTTGAATAAATAATATGAGACCAAAATTACGAAATTCCAAGAAGTACAAGCGGAGAAATGTAATTTCAAAGATTAAAGATAAGTATAAAGGCCAAAAGCACAAAGAGCCACACATGGTCACATGGTTGTGCTAGATCAAGAAAAGCCACAAGTTCAGGCTGTCCGTGATGGAGCATGGACTGAATCCAAGGACCAGGTTAGCCCCTCTGAAAACGTTGCCTTCTTAAAGTCGAGCCTGAAGAATTTAATTTGCTTGTTGAAGGCTGCAAGGAGTAGGGAGAGTATTGCAGATGGTCATCGCTGTAGCATGAAGAGCAGTTCTCACATTGGGGACAGTTGTAGCTCTAGCATGAAGATCTGGTGAGCATCACGGATCGTCATTGCTGGAGCTTCATGATGGCAGTCACTGTTGTCTGTTGTTGCTGTAGCGTGTAGTGGAGGTCTCGCAGTACTGGTAGTCACTGGTGGTCGCTGTGGATTGAAGAGTCGGGCTCACCATAGCTTTGCATTGGTAGTCCTACATAATCAGAGTTACAGTCAAAGTAAATGCAAACCAATTTGCCATAGATCCAGTATAGCTTGTTCCAGCACAACATGAAAAGAAATTATGTGAGTCATTAAGTGTTTTGGAGAATTAAACGTTGTTTGATTAAATTTTACCACTCAAAAATATAATGGCACTCAAGAAAACAAACAGAAATTACATATTGTATTTCTATACACCGATATATTAAAGACATGGTGGTTAAATATCGCAAGTCATTTAAATGCATAAAACAATGACACACATTTAAATTTTAGAGTTGACAAGTGTCCAGGGTAGGTGATTACATTCACTAGTCATTTAAATACACAATGAGTCCTCGTGCCTGTGGGCGAACATCTAGGATAAACCCTGCAAAAAGGGCCAGATCCAGCATTAATTATTTGAAGATTATTGGAGGCAAATCATGAAAGATTCAGTTCCCCTGAACGGAAACTCCCTTATACTAAGCTAGGTTTGTATTGAGCTCGTGGAAGTTTTAACACGCAGGTATCACCAAACGAAACCTCTAAGGCAGAAACAAATAAAGGGTTCAATCAAACAAAGGACAAATATATTTGCTCAAGAGTTTAAACCCATGAGAAGCAATAAAATAAGCATGTGATCTCAAGAGAGGCAAAGGGTTCAATGCATTCAAAGGTGGACTGGAGCAGTCTGAAATCTTCTTTTCTGAGCCGGCAATGTACAATTGAATATAAGATTCAGTAAATTGTAACACATCCTACAGTTCCCAAGATAGGGGGGCCATTTACATTTCAACAATTCGTCTTTGAGATGTTGTCATCCCCCTTTCTCAGACATCACACTCAACGGAGGCTTTCAGCTGCGTGACCTTAGATCAGATTATCTCCTTCTGGTTGGTTCCTCACGGTCCGTCTGTTCTCAACTGTGCAAAATACTCATTATACCGGTTTCTGTGAAAGTATAAACACTTTATATTAAACTAACCCATTGTTTACAATTAAATAACCGTAGTTACTGCAGCTCAGCTTCTGAAATGAGAGAAGGAATTTAATAACGCATAGTAGCCAAGGGCACATTTGAAACTTTACCATGGCTAATTTAGATAAGGCCTATATTGCCTATGGCTAACTATTAAATACAAATCACTATGATCAATGTAAGCATGAAATCAAACTTGAACATAAGTATTCATCATTATATATGATGTGCATTATTACCATGTTGTTACCTGTATCCCTTCAGGATTTCCTTGCAACTTACTTTTTAATATAAACCTTTTGACCTATTCCTTTACTCGTTTTGCTTCTTCTAAACTACCAATTATCAAAATGTCTTCACTTTCCAATCAATGTAACCCATGTCCGCTTGTCAAGCACGCTTTATTATTTCTGCATATCTTTATTTTTTGAAGATTTATTTTGAAATGTTTAGTTTACTGCAGGAGGCATGCATGTATTAAACTGTGTGCTACTATCATTTCCACATCTGTTCTCATGGGAGCAGCTTTTAAGTAGTTAGGGCCATATGTATGAAAGTACCGATTTGCGATTCTGAAATAGCAATTTTTAAGAAATCGCTATTTCAGAATCGCAAATTGGTATGTATGTACAAAATCGCTTTTTTTTGCGAATTCTTAGTATTCCTTAATTGCGATCAGCAAATTGCGAATCGCAATTAAGGAATACTTTCCCATTCATTTCTATGGGCCAAGAGGCCCATAGAAATGAATGGGAAGGTATTCTCAATTTTGCGATTCGCAATTTGAAAATCGCAAATTGAGAATAATTTCAGGTGTGCAGGGGTGTCCAAAGGACACCCTGTTGCACCCCTGAAATATGCATGGGTGCACATGTGGCGCACATACATACCCTAAGGGCATGTATGTGCATCACATGGCACTTTGAAAAATGCTGAAATGTGCATTTGTCAAAGACATCGCAACTTACCACCAACTAGAAGTTAGTGGTAATTTGCGATTCCTTAAGGTCATTTTGCTAATTTTTTGGGCTTCATACATTGCATTCAAGGAATCGCAATATTTGCGATTCCGTAAATGCAATTGCAAAATAAGGAATCGCAAATTTTGCGATTCTTTATTGTGCATGCAGATTTGTGTGATACATGCCATTTACCGAAATTGCGTTCGCAAACGCCGAAATTCCGCGAATTTCGGCGTTTGTGAACGCATTTGGGCTTGATACATATGGCCCCTAGTGTTAGGGCCGAGCAGACACGCATATGCACACAACACACTCTGTTATCATCAGAGTAGCACTGAATTTATAATCCCTTTCATCGTTTCTTGACAGTAAACCATGTGGACTGCACGCCACAGGCTCCTCTGAAAGAAGACGCTAGGCGCTAAAGTGCAGTACCCTCTTCGGTCCGTGTTTAAAAGCCTCCATAACATTGACGGGAAAAGGGTATGGGTAGATTGGTCGATCAAGAATTGGATTACAGGGTTCTCGATTTCCGCTGCTATTATGGTAGAAAGGTACCCCGCAGTGGCAGCCCAATTAATCAGTTACATGTCTATGATTCATGGGGCGGCGTCAGAATTCCCAGGGACAGGGTGGCTTCGGTACGAAAACAAATTCAGGCAAATGAATGCAGTTCATCCGGAGGTAGCATGGGACCAGCATGAGATTAACATATGGCACTCTGTGTTTTACTCGACAATACCTGTGAACAAGACTAGTCAGCCCTTTCGGGACAGAGATAAAAAACTGGCCTGCTGGCAGTTCAACAAGAATGAGTGCAACCGGGGCAGAGCATGTAAGTTTAAACATTGCTGTTTCTTCTGTGGTGTCCCGGGACACCCAGAAATTAGATGCTTCAAGAAGTTGGGGAGGCCAAAAGAGCAGCCTGCCCACACCCAATCCCAAGCCAAGGGACGTCCCCACCCAGGCACCCTAGGTGCTTACCAACAACCATCCAGCTTCACGTCCGGACACACCTCCTTAGTAAATATGACAAGTTACAGGAGGCTCAGTTTATGCATAAGTGCTTTTTTTTTATCTTTCGCATTCCATCCTCAGCTACCCCGTCCACGGCTCCACCGCACAACAAACACTCAGTGCTCCAAAATCTAGAAGTGGCTAGGCAGAAAATCGCAAGGGAAGATTCGTTAGGGAGGGTTGCGGGCCCCTTCCGACATTTGCCGAGGCCCGACCTTGTATACTCACCATTGGGGTTGGTACCTAAAAAAGAGAAAGGGAAATTCCGTTTGATCCACAACTTGTCGAGCCTACCACGGCTGTCAGTCAAAGACAAACTTGACCCTGAGCTTTGCACGTGTGTTACACCACCTTTGATATGGCAATCCAGAAGCTACAGGCTCTAGGGGAGGGAGCGTTGATGGCTAAATCAGACATTGAGGCAGCCTTCTGCCTCCTGCCAGTACACTCTGATGACACCAAGTTCCTGGGGTTCACCTTTGAAGGGGAGTATTTAATTGACCTCTGCATGCCAATGTGGTGTTCCATCGCGTGCGCGGTGCTTGAAACATTCAGCAGGTTTTTAGAATGGGCAGTGCAGGAATTTCTAACGTCTGTGAAATCTGTCGAGGTGGTGCATTACTTGGATAATTTCTTGTTTCTGGGACCACAGGGCTCCCTTGCGTGCAGGAAGGACCTGCTGGGCTTCCAGCATCTGGCAAAAGCGCTGGGCGTGCCTTTGGCCGTTGAGAAAACAGAAGGGCCAACTGCTAGGCTAACCTTCCTAGGCATTGAAACAGACAACGGGGAGGGGATATGCAGACTTCCCCTTGAGAAGGTAGCAGCATTCACGTCAGCCATTGAGTCTTGTTTGTTAGCATGGAAGGTAACGCTTCACCAATTACAGGTCCTGGTGTGGCAGCTGAACTTTGCGCTACAAGTCATACCTATGGGCAGGGCCTTTTCTAGGAGTATAGCGAGGGCGATGTCTGGCTTGCGCGCCAAACATCATCACACCAGGCTCTCGGCAGATGTAAGGAACGATTTAGCCATCTGGAAAAGATTTCTAGAAGAATTCAACAGCCGAGTCTCCCAAATGCTGAGTTGGAATTGTACACTTCTCCACTTGTCCCCGCTCCCGCTGATTGTTTCCATTTTCAAATTTGATCTAGGTGTACCGTCCCAGAGGGCCCAGATATGCTGGTGTGGCTACTCCTTTATTCGCAGATCAGGGCACTTCTTCAAGAACTCACGCGAGGAAAGAATACAGAGTGCGAAGGGAATCGACCACCATTGGTGGGGGTAGGCGGACAGCGATTAGTGGAGGTGCCTACCGACCTGCGGGGCGCCATGGCCAAGGGCATGCCGATTCCCGATATACTGGTGATCCATTCAGGTGGCAGTGATATGATCCCAGCGGGAAGGAGGGGTCTAAAGGAGGCCCTTTTTTCCGTTCTGTCTGTGGTTAAGAACATGTTGCCCAACACGAAAATACAATGGTCCGAGGTGATACCGCGTCAAGTATGGGCGAAGGGAGCACCGCTGAAGGCAGTTAATAAATCAGCAAAGAGACTGAATCAGTCAGTGGCCCAAATTTTAAAGAAATCCAGCATTCGTACCATCAGGCGCAAGTTAATACAAGTGTCAAGGGCAGAGCTGTATGCATCGGATGGGGTACACCTGTCCAATGCCTCGCCCTGTGGCGGGGTCCTGGGCAAGAGAAATGACAGGGACTCCGTTTGTCGGTGGCTGCTTGGCCCTAGAATAGGGCTTGCAGTCTATCAGGGGCTCCGAGCTGGCGGGAGAGGGGGCTGACCTACTGGTGGCTCTGGACTCTATGGCTCTACCCAGGAAGCCAGTGCTTGTCACAAGCAGTGCAAAATTATCTATTAAACCAATTTAGGAAGGAGCGTAATGGTAATCTAATGCAAATATAATGTATTAAATTCACAGTAACATTTATTCACAAAAAGCGTCTTCTGAATGTGTTCAATGATGTCTTTATTCTTTCAATTCTGTAGTTTTCAAGTAAATACAAATGCAAACTCAACAGCCAACGTGTTTCGTCCCTTAATGTGACGTCCTCAGGGTTGTAAAGAAGAAAATAAAAAACAAAAAAATCACAAAGAATGTTCATCTTAAACAAAATGTAGAACTATACAGCTCATGCCTATCCATGTACTTGTTAAATAATCAGTAACGTGAGCAGAATGCATAGTCATATTCAGTGTACTCAATAAATCAAAGAAACCGTATCAATTACAAATTCAACAAGCTGTTCATTCACATGTTAAACAACGCTACTACCTGCAGATACCCCAAGTGTTACTGCCTATTGAACAATTTAAACATACATTAGGGCTGTCTTACTTGTGATGGTTCTGTTTAATCTACAATCCTCTAGAGCTTCAAATTACTAAGAACCACATTTCTAGTATACCATCTAAATATAGAGTAATAGCTCACCTTCAATACGTGTGATTACAGCCAATATGTCACTTTATCAAAAATCCTATCTCTTCACAAGTATTCCGAAGGCGACTCAAAATATTGTGTGAAGCAAATCTAAAATGTAGAGATAAGTCATCAATGGATTTAACAAACATATCAAGTGCTTCCCAGGGAACTTTTCCTTTCATATTCAATAGTTACCTGTGTTTCCCCAAATCTATTCCTCTTCACAATCCTTTTCTAGAAAAACGCTCAATCCAACTTCCAGATCAGTTGTTAATCCCTGAATACCCAACTGTATTGAAATATACAAAAAAGGTTTTCTATTTTGATAAACGTGTACAAGTATATCACAAATTGTTCATGGCTCTTCGTCAACGACAATACCCTACAACTTACTGTCGTATTTGTTCGTTTCTCCCAATGCACCAATATCGATCCACTGATTCATACCAACACGACAACAATGCTCCTACACGAAAATAGAAAACCCAATAAAAATATGTGTAGGTCAACATGACCTAGACTTTTTCACATTATATCTTTCCAGGGAAGTAATTCTCACCTGGTTTCAGGTTGTCTGTACTGATTCGTCTTTATCGCTCTCCCTCATATCCTTCTGAATTGCAAATATCTAATCCCAATATCACCACTGAAAGATAAATCACACAACAGAAAGCTTAGTTACCCTGCCAACTGCCGGTTCTAACGTTCCCCATAACTCTGTTCCCTCAGGGTTCCGTGCTTACCTCTAAATTCTATGCCCGTCGCCTTAATCTCCTTACTTGCACAAACCCGATTCAGTCTGTGTTGACTGCAGGCAGTGACCGTGCTTATATACATGAAAGGCTTGTTAACCGCTCATCTCAATTACCCACATGTGTGTGCAGACTGTGTTTCCCTCTACGGTCCGCATCCATTCAGGCATATATTTCCCAATCCATGCTCTGAAAAAATGCCTGTGCTTTCCTGATATGTTCAATTCCAAAAAAAGCTACTGTCCTATTGACTAAAAGCTCCACCAATACCAGTTCAGTTAGGCCCGTGTTAGACTTTCGATATCTCCCATCTCCGCCAACAGACCGCATCCGTTCCAGCGCTTTTTTCCAATCCCTGCTCTATGTAAAAGCCTATTCTTCCCTGATACGTTGAATTCCGAAAAGCTGCTTCCCTATTGGCTAAAGGCTCCACCAATACCGGCTCAGTTAGACCCGTGTCAGGAGTCATGCCAAAAGTTGACCTGTGCTCACCCTCTGTTAGCTTGGCACAGAGAAGTCAGGCTAAACTAAAGAGGCAATATGTTAAGTATTTGCACACGCACACACACACACAAACACACACACGCACACACACACACACACACATACACGCACAGTAACAGAGTGAAAACACCACAAAAGTACTCTACACTAGTTTAGAAAAATAGCCAATATTTATCTGAGTAAAACATGCACAAGTCAAGATAGGAATTTTACTAAATTAAATCAAAATGCAGTGCTTAGAAGTCAATTGCTTTAGCTGGGGCTATCTGTTTGTGCTTGACAGGAGCAAAACCAAAAGTTCAGTCTGACTGCGATGGAGCGTGGGCCGGGTACAGGAGTAAAGCAGACCTGCTGACATTAACGTTGATGCATTAATGCTGGGGGAGGATGTGCTGAAATGCAGAGGTGATGCGTTGCTGTCACAGGCGACATGTCAGTTCCGAAGTCATGCAATGTCATCAATGTCAAGAGTGCTGTGCATTGGTTCCGAGGTGTCGATAATGAACTGCTGGGCCGAGTGCGATACATCAGTTAGAAGCCACACTGGGCCAGGAAAGCATAGGGGATGGGGCGTTGCAGATGGTGTGGTGCGTTGTAATAATTGCACATTTGTAAAGCGCAAACTTATCACCCCTAAGGGTATCCAGGTGCTGGGGGACGTCCCGGAGATTAAGTGAACTATTTACCAGATTCACATGATGCTGAGCTGAGCTGCCACCGGCGAGCGAACCGTGTGCCCTGCACTCCGAAGTCAGTCGCTCTGATCGTTGAGTCACCTCTCTCTCCTAACAAGACACCTGCAGCAGTAGTGAGTCAAGGCTGCGATGTCCATGACTTTGGTGCTGGCAGCGGCAATGTGTCAGTTTTTCCAAAAGACGCTTCATTGTTGATGCTATGATTTCTTGGATTGCAGCACAAAACATTGACTTCCAAGGGCCAATGACTGGATTTGGCATCACTAGGCAGAGCAGAATGCACTGTATAGGAGCCCAGGAGAGGGGGCTGACCTACTGGTGGCTCTGGACTCTATGGCTCTACCCAGGAAGCCAGTGCTTGTCACAAGCAGTGCAAAATTATCTATTAAACCAATTTAGGAAGGAGCGTAATGGTAATCTAATGCAAATATAATGTATTAAATTCACAGTAACATTTATTCACAAAAAGCGTCTTCTGAATGTGTTCAATGATGTCTTTATTCTTTCAATTCTGTAGTTTTCAAGTAAATACAAATGCAAACTCAACAGCCAACGTGTTTCGTCCCTTAATGTGACGTCCTCAGGGTTGTAAAGAAGAAAATAAAAAACAAAAAAATCACAAAGAATGTTCATCTTAAACAAAATGTAGAACTATACAGCTCATGCCTATCCATGTACTTGTTAAATAATCAGTAACGTGAGCAGAATGCATAGTCATATTCAGTGTACTCAATAAATCAAAGAAACCGTATCAATTACAAATTCAACAAGCTGTTCATTCACATGTTAAACAACGCTACTACCTGCAGATACCCCAAGTGTTACTGCCTATTGAACAATTTAAACATACATTAGGGCTGTCTTACTTGTGATGGTTCTGTTTAATCTACAATCCTCTAGAGCTTCAAATTACTAAGAACCACATTTCTAGTATACCATCTAAATATAGAGTAATAGCTCACCTTCAATACGTGTGATTACAGCCAATATGTCACTTTATCAAAAATCCTATCTCTTCACAAGTATTCCGAAGGCGACTCAAAATATTGTGTGAAGCAAATCTAAAATGTAGAGATAAGTCATCAATGGATTTAACAAACATATCAAGTGCTTCCCAGGGAACTTTTCCTTTCATATTCAATAGTTACCTGTGTTTCCCCAAATCTATTCCTCTTCACAATCCTTTTCTAGAAAAACGCTCAATCCAACTTCCAGATCAGTTGTTAATCCCTGAATACCCAACTGTATTGAAATATACAAAAAAGGTTTTCTATTTTGATAAACGTGTACAAGTATATCACAAATTGTTCATGGCTCTTGGTCAACGACAATACCCTACAACTTACTGTCGTATTTGTTCGTTTCTCCCAATGCACCAATATCGATCCACTGATTCATACCAACACGACAACAATGCTCCTACACGAAAATAGAAAACCCAATAAAAATATGTGTAGGTCAACATGACCTAGACTTTTTCACATTATATCTTTCCAGGGAAGTAATTCTCACCTGGTTTCAGGTTGTCTGTACTGATTCGTCTTTATAGCTCTCCCTCATATCCTTCTGAATTGCAAATATCTGATCCCAATATCACCACTGAAAGATAAATCACACAACAGAAAGCTTAGTTACCCTGCCAACTGCCGGTTCTAACGTTCCCCATAACTCTGTTCCCTCAGGGTTCCGTGCTTACCTCTAAATTCTATGCCCGTCGCCTTAATCTCCTTACTTGCACAAACCCGATTCAGTCTGTGTTGACTGCAGGCAGTGACCGTGCTTATATACATGAAAGGCTTGTTAACCGCTCATCTCAATTACCCACATGTGTGTGCAGACTGTGTTTCCCTCTACGGTCCGCATCCATTCAGGCATATATTTCCCAATCCATGCTCTGAAAAAATGCCTGTGCTTTCCTGATATGTTCAATTCCCAAAAAAGCTACTGTCCTATTGGCTAAAAGCTCCACCAATACCAGTTCAGTTAGGCCCGTGTTAGACTTTCGATATCTCCCATCTCCGCCAACAGACCGCATCCGTTCCAGCGCTTTTTTCCAATCCCTGCTCTATGTAAAAGCCTATTCTTCCCTGATACGTTGAATTCCGAAAAGCTGCTTCCCTATTGGCTAAAGGCTCCACCAATACCGGCTCAGTTAGACCCGTGTCAGGAGTGATATTTCTCTTCCCTTATTCCGTCAAATGTACCTTTAGCTAATAGGTTAGGTCTGAACACCTTCAAAATGTGTCTATTAATCATAAAGTCTGCGTCGATAATAAAAACCTTTATTATTCTTGCTCCGATCGCTCCATACTACAGTTAGTCCTCAAATACGTGTGTCTCTATTCTTCCCGATATTTGCTGATACATTAAAAACAGAAAGTGTGCCCTGCTATTGGCTATAGGCTTCGCCAATCATAGCAGCACTGTATCTTTCACGGGCATACCACTACCGCTATTCCCTTGGTCCATCTTTTAAATTACAATTCTAATCACTACGTACCTACCCTTTCAGGTAAAAATCTACGTGTCTCAGTTGTTACCTTTTGGTTATTAATACATAAATGCCCGGTGTTTTTCCCCTCCTATTGGTTAACACTACCACATTGATATTGATATTGGTGGTTATTGTTAAACAACTCCAATCTATCCTGTTCTGCCTGTCAAAACCTTGTACAATACATTATATACATGATGGTATCATCCGTAAACTGTTTAGAAAGACAACAGCTACAAATTCAATCCTATGGGCAGACAGTTTTCACCCGGCCTAGGTGATCTCTGGGATCCCCTATGGCAAAATGGTTCGGGTGAGATGTAATTGTAGTCGGGATAGTGACTGCATAGAGGAACTAGACCATCTACTGGAAAGGCTGGTCCAGAGAGGGTATACTGAAAAACTTCTCAATAAAGCAAGGAACAGCGTATCTAGCATTACTAGGGAATCAACATTAGTACAGAAAATCAGAAAAGACAAAGAAAGGAGAATAGCCTTTGTAACAACTTATAGTTGCAAGGGAGAATTGATTAGAAAAGCCTTGAATAAAAACTGGAACCTACTGAAGGGTGTTCCAGGTTTGGTGGGATTAATGGGCGAGAAACCTGTTGTAACGTATACAAGATGCAAAACCATTAAGGACAAAATATCCAGAAATTATATTCAGGCAGAGAGCCAGAGTATTAGGAATTGGTTCCCCCTGCCCCCCCTCGAGGATTTTTATATATGTGGATCTTGTAATGTGTGTGGGTTAGGCATAATAGAACCAAGAACTTTGTTTTCAATGATAAGAGACAGTATCAGATCAATGAGTTTATGAATTGTAACAGTACAGGTGTAATTTATGTGATTATTTGTGATTGTTCCAAATTGTATATTGGAAGCACAAAAAGACCATTGAAAATTAGGATCCAGGAACATAGACGTGCGGTTATCAACGGGGACATGAAATAACCATTATTTGTACACATGGAGAGTGATCACAAAATGCGAAAAAAAATTAAGTTTTTGGGAATACAGAAGGTGCCTCAGAATATAAGGTGTGGCGACTGGGAACAAAAAATTAGGCAAATAGAAGCAAGGTGGATCAGTAAATGCAGAGCGGTAAGAAATGGACTTAACAAAGATTCCGAACTACATTGCTTTTTGGACTAGCTTCCTTGGATGTATATAATGTATTGTACAAGGTTTGTGACAAGCAGAACAGGATAGATTGGAGTTGTTTAACAATAACCACCAATATCAATATCAATGTGGTAGTGTTAACCAATAGGAAGGGAAAAACACCGGGCATTTATGTATTAATAACCAACAGGTAACAACTGAGAAACGTAGATTTTTACCTGAAAGGGTAGGTACGTAATGATTAGGATTGTAATTTAAAAGATGGACCAAGGGAATAGCGGTAGTGGTATGCCCGTGAAAGATACAGTGGAGCTATGATTGGCGAAGCCTATAGCCAATAGCAGGGCACACTTTCTGTTTTTAATGTGTCATCAAATATCGGGAAGAATAGAGACACACGTATTTGAGGACTAACTGTAAATATGGAGCGATCAGAACAAAAATAATAAACGTTTTTAATATTGACGCAGACTTTATGAATAATAGACACATTTTGAAGGTGTTCAGACTTAACCTATTAGCTAAAGGTACCTTTGACGGAATAAGGGAAGAGAAATATCACGCCTGACACGGGTTTAACTGAGCCGGTATTGGTGGAGCCTTTAGCCAATAGGGAAGCACCTTTTCGGAATTCAACGTATATGGGAAGAATAGGCTTTTACATAGAGCAGGGATTGGAAAAAAGTGCTGGAACAGATGCGGACTGTTGACGGAGATGGGAGATATCGGAAGTCTAACACGGGCCTAACTGAGCTGGTATTGGTGGAGCTTTTAGTCAATAGGACAGTAGCTTTTTTCGGAATTGAACGTATCAGGAAAGCACAGGCATTTTTTCAGAGCATGGATTGGGCAATATATGCCTGAATGGATGCGGACCATAGAGGGAAACACAGTCTGCACACACGTGTGGGTAATTGAGATGAGCGGTTAACAAGCCTTTCAGGTATATAAGCACGGTGACTGCCTGCAGTCAACACAGACTGAATCGGGTTTGTGCAAGGAAGGAGAATAAGGCGACGGGCATAGAATTTAGAGGTAAGCACGGAACCCTAAAGGGAACAGAGATATGGGGAACGTTAGAACCGGCCGTTGGCAGGGTAACTAAGCTTTCTGTCGTGTGATTTATCTTTCAGTGGTGATATTGGGATCAGATATTTGCAATTCAGAAGGATTTGCGGGAGAGCTATAAAGACGAATCAGTACGGACAACCTGAAACCTGGTGAGAATTAGTTCCCTGGAAAGATATAATGTGAAAGAGTCTAGGTCATGTTGACCTACACATATTTTTATTGGGTTTTCTATTTTTGTGTAGGTATGAATCAGTGGATCGATATTGGTGCATTGGGAGAAACGAACAAATACGACAGTAAGTTGTAGGGTATTGTCGTTGACCAAGAGCCTTGAACTTGGTGGGATAAGGAACAATTTGTGATATACTTGTACACATTTATCAAAATAGAAAACCTTTTTTGTATATTTCAATACAGTTGGGTATTTAGGAATTAACAAGTGATCTGGAAGTTGGATCGAGCGTTTTTCTAGAAAAAGATTGTGAAGAGGAATAGATTTGGGGAAACACAGGTAACTATTGATTATGAAAGGAAAGGTTCCCTGGGAAGCACTTGATATGTTTGTTTAGTCCATTGATTACTTATCTCTACATTTTAGATTTGCTTCACACAATATTTTGAATCGCCTTCGGAATACTTGTGAAGAGAGACGATTTTTGATAAAGTGACATATTGGCTGTAATCACACGTATTGAAGGTGAGCCATTACTCTATATTTAGATGGTATACTAGAAATGTAGTTCTTAGTAATTTGAAGCTCTAGAGGATCGTAGATTAAAGAGAATCATCACAAGTAAGACAGCCCTAATGTATGTTTACAAAGTTCAATAGGCAGTAACACTTGGGGTATCTGCAGGTAGTAGCGTTGTTTAACATGTGAATGAACAGCTTGTTGAATTTGTAATTGATACGGTTTCTTTGATTTATTGAGTACACTGAATATGACTATGCATTCTGCTCACGTTACTGAATATTTAACAAGTACATGGATAGGAATGAGCTGTATAGTTCTACATTTTGTTTAAGATGAACATTCTTTGTGATTTTTTTGTTTTTTATTTTCTTCTTTACAGCCCTGAGGACGTCCCATTTAGGGACGAAACGCGTTGGCTGTTGAGTTATTCATTTGTAATCACTTGAAAACTACAGAACTGAAAGAATAAAGACATAATTGAACACATTCAGAGGACGCTTTTTGTGAATAAATGTTACTGTGAATTTAAGACATTATATTTGAATTAGATTACCATTACGCTCCTTCCTAAATTGGTTTAATTGTTGAGTGGCAGAGAGGTTGGGCGGTGCCTCTGTGGGAGGTTGAGCGTAGCAACATTAGAATTGTACAACATTGCCTAGAAGCTGCGGCCATTTGGTATCCCCATTATCTCCAATTTCGGGTCTGTAAAAAGTGGCAAAATTATCTACCTGCTGCTCTGTTGGCCGGGGGGCGGTCAGCATTAGGAGAGAAGGGTATATTGGTTGGGGCTGGCTGGCACAGCCTGAAGGTAAAGCAAGATTACCTGTGGAGAGACAATTGTAGATACAATGGACATGTATAACCTGGATATCTTATTTGTGTGCTGTGGTGTTTTAAATAAAGCAAGAATAAAGGATGGTGACGAAATTCATAGAAGAGAGGCCAATGGAGTAATTGGCCGTATCTGTAAATTAATAAAGTTTGCACTGTGAAGACCAAATACTGACTCAGGTGTTTCTATCAGAAGGGGAATGGGAAAAGAAATGTAAAGTGCACTTTGTATGCCAGCTATATCTTATTCTCAGAGTTCTGGAAGAGCTCAGCTTTCATGCTTGAAGTACAGCCTGCTACTGCACCGTGTGCCAGAGTCCGACTCAGCACGTGACTACTAACTAATTCCACAAATCAGAACAATATTTTTAACTGGATTATTTTGTTACGTTTTCCTGCATCGCTAACATTAATATTTACATCATTCCTGTGCTTCCCTTGGTAACGTACTCTGCCACATTTGCATTTTACAATCTCAATTAGAGATGGACCTCCAGAATTTAATTTGCAAACACTTTGAGTGATTAGTCAGACTAGGCTGGTCCACAGTAGGCACAGGGGCTGTTAAGCAAAGCTCTCTACGACCTTGTCCAATCAACTCTTATATTCCTGTCATATCGTTCGCAATCTTGTATATTTGCCACTGATGCAAAAGCATCACTTTAATTTTAATTGCATGTTGTCTATAGAACAGTGTAGACTTAGTGATATCCCCTTGTGCTGCTATTAGGCCTATGACTGATTCTGTATATTTTGTCCACTGGGTGTCTTTGGAGATGAGTACTGAAGGCATCTGGTTGTGAGGTACTCTTCTTAATCAAGACGTGATTGGTCTATTTCTTCACATTTTTTTCCTTGACTAACCTCCGAAGTAAAGCCATCTGTGGAACCGTAGTAATTATAAAAAAATATTTCATAACAATAAATGACAGAGGACTAGATGCTTCCCCAATTGTCTAGATAACGCTCTGTTTTTCTTGTCGGTTTGCATTTATCAAATTAGCATCCTGCTGGCTATGCAATCTATTTACATATTCAGACATTATAGCACAGAAATGAGCAAGCAATTTAATGCAATACCCATTGCATAATTCTCGAATACATTATGCTGGGAGAGCTTTACTTGTATGCGGTAACTTTACTTTTTATATTCTTTTCAGAGTACTTTAAACTTACAAACAATACCATTGAGTTGTTGCAGTTACCTATTCTGCTATGACCGTTTTCTAATATGTATTAGGTGAAAATATATAGACATGAAATCACAAGATCACCTTGGCAGCACCAAGCCAGAAAAACGTTTGCTAACACTTGGAAATGCAAATT
Organism: Lissotriton helveticus; assembly: GCF_964261635.1. Classification (NCBI taxonomy): domain Eukaryota; kingdom Metazoa; phylum Chordata; class Amphibia; order Caudata; family Salamandridae; genus Lissotriton; species Lissotriton helveticus. The sequence continues at coordinate 759,497 of NW_027611923.1, forward strand.
CATTTGGCCAATGGTAATTTTTATGGCCTCCTATTCCTGCATAATTCTCAGTACAAGTTTGTGTTGATAAGAAACGTTAATACAGTCATTAATTACATAGACATAAAGAAGTACTTTTAGAAATTGGGTTTATGATTGGCAGAGTTAGGCTCCCTGTCCAAGCAGGAACCACAATCCTAGTCATGCCAAAAGTTGACCTGTGCTCACCCTCTGTTAGCTTGGCACAGAGAAGTCAGGCTAAACTAAAGAGGCAATATGTTAAGTATTTGCACACGCACACACACACACAAACACACACACGCACACACACACACACACACATACACGCACAGTAACAGAGTGAAAACACCACAAAAGTACTCTACACTAGTTTAGAAAAATAGCCAATATTTATCTGAGTAAAACATGCACAAGTCAAGATAGGAATTTTACTAAATTAAATCAAAATGCAGTGCTTAGAAGTCAATTGCTTTAGCTGGGGCTATCTGTTTGTGCTTGACAGGAGCAAAACCAAAAGTTCAGTCTGACTGCGATGGAGCGTGGGCCGGGTACAGGAGTAAAGCAGACCTGCTGACATTAACGTTGATGCATTAATGCTGGGGGAGGATGTGCTGAAATGCAGAGGTGATGCGTTGCTGTCACAGGCGACATGTCAGTTCCGAAGTCATGCAATGTCATCAATGTCAAGAGTGCTGTGCATTGGTTCCGAGGTGTCGATAATGAACTGCTGGGCCGAGTGTGATACATCAGTTAGAAGCCACACTGGGCCAGGAAAGCATAGGGGATGGGGCGTTGCAGATGGTGTGGCGCGTTGTAATAATTGCACATTTGTAAAGCGCAAACTTATCACCCCTAAGGGTATCCAGGTGCTGGGGGACGTCCCGGAGATTAAGTGAACTATTTACCAGATTCACATGATGCTGAGCTGAGCTGCCACCGGCGAGCGAACCGTGTGCCCTGCACTCCGAAGTCAGTCGCTCTGATCGTTGAGTCACATCTCTCTCCTAACAAGAGACCTGCAGCAGTAGTGAGTCAAGGCTGCGATGTCCATGACTTTGGTGCTGGCAGCGGCAATGTGTCAGTTTTTCCAAAAGACGCTTCATTGTTGATGCTATGATTTCTTGGATTGCAGCACAAAACATTGACTTCCAAGGGCCAATGACTGGATTTGGCATCACTAGGCAGAGCAGAATGCACTGTATAGGAGCCCAGGTACTGGTGGCAAAATGCAGGTGAAGTCTTTGATATCCTTGAGACTTCAGTAACATGTGGCAAGCCCAAACAAGACCTTGGAGAACCTTTAAAGATGCAGGATATAAAGAGTAAAGCCCAGTCCTCTCACTCTCCGACAGGAAGCAGCAGGCCAACACATCAAAGCAAGCAGCAAAGTGGCAGTCCATCCTGGTAGCACGACAGCTCTTCTTCCCAGCAGAATATCCTCAGTCCAGAAGTGTTCTGAGAATATGGTGTCAGTGGTCCTGTACTTATACCCATTTCAGCCTTTGAAATAGGGAGACTTCAAAGAAGGTCTTTGTTGTGCACAAGAACCTGCCCTTTCCTGCTCTTGCTCCAGACTCACCACAGGGGTGTATGCAACGCTTGATGTGGGGACAGGCACGGCCCTATTCAGGTGCAAGTGTCAGCTACTACCTCTCACTCTAGCTCAGGAAGACCCATCAGTCTGGTGATGGGCCACCAGGATGTGAGTGGCCCTCCTCAGCTCCCTTTGACTGTCTAGAGGGAATGCACAAGGCCCAGCTGTCACCCAACACAGAGATAGGCAGAAGGTACAGAATGGTTAAAGTAAGAAAAGACCAACATTCTAAAAGTGGCATTTTCAGACCTTCAATTTAAAAACCAACTTCTCTAAAAGATGTATTTTTAAATTGTGAGTCCAGAGACAAAACACTTAGTCTTCCTATCTTGTCCCAATTGTAAGTTATACCTGTAAAATGTTGCAAGGCTGCTCCAGTGTTAACCTATGGTAGAGATAGCCCTTGCAGTAGTGGAAAGCAAATGTAATGGGTTTTCACTACCAGGCCATGAACAACTTAAATATACATGTCCTACCTACACCCTGCCATGGGCTGTCCAGGGCCTAATCTAGAGATGACAATAAAATGGAAGCTTTAGGCCTGACAAGTAGGTTAACTTCTCAGGTTGAAATTGCAGTTATAAACTGCACACACAGGCTCTGCAGTGGCAGGCCTGAGACATGTTTGAAGGGCTACTCGTGTTAGTGGCAAAATATGTGCTTCAGGTCCATTAGTAGCATTTGATTTACAGGACTTGTGTAAATGTAGTGCTCTGTTCAAGAGAATTATCAGTAAATTAAATATGCCAATCATAGAGAAAGCAAATGCCATTATATTTTAGACACACAGCACATGCACCTTAGCACTGGTCAGAGCCCTAAAGTCAGCAAAAATTAAGTTCAGTGCACAGACAGAACAGGAGGTCAGAAGGCAAAAAGTCAGGGGCAATCCTGATAAAAGGGCTATTTTCAACAAACATGGAAGTTTGCATCTTGTAATTAAACATTGTGCTATTCTATATAGCACTCATCCAATGTGTGAAAAAGTTAAACTTTGTCTAGCATAGTATTTTGTGTTGGAAGGATGCCCATCCAGTACAAAACGTATGTATGCTAGACATCAAGCACACACCTTTGCCCTGTGGTGCAAAGGTGTATGCATGGCACTAGGCAGCCAAATTGTGTGTGAGCATTGGCAAAGAGAGCAGCAGTGCCATATATTAGTAGATATTGCTCTGCAATGCTCTCTCCTCCTAGCACCAGCCAGCAATTAGGGAACTGTCATAACCCCATCCATAGGGCTAAAGGGCAAGCCGGTCCTGGGACCAACTATTAGATTTGAGGACTTTTACTCCTGATGGGCCAGGGCCCTCCCTACTATGGATCCTAAGTACTCTTTCAGCACTTGAATTTCAGTGTAAGCATGGGTCAAACAGTACACAGCTTCTCAAGGTGAGGTAGATACAGGGGCTCAACACAGGCTCACAACTCAAAATTCACTCAGCAGCAATAAACGATTGTCCAGTCAAATGCATGCTTTTATGAAAAAAGGAAAATATGACATTCACAAGCAATCCACACAGTCCCCGATGTCAAGGCTCTAGTGTTTCCTTAACATGTCGCTGAGACCCACTGCTCTGCAGCTACGGTATTGGTTAGTCCCAAATCACCATAGACTACATTCAGGTTAATCCCAACTAATAGTCAAAGTCTCAGGAATCCCAACTCCTATCCTTAATTAAAGTTTTTTACAAGCAGCCCAGAAGGGATGTGAGCAGGTGCCTTCAAGTCCCTCACATGCGGTCCTGCAGCAGCAGAGGCTGGCGGTTCTTGATGTTCTCTGATGCTTTATATGTTCTTCTGGTTCCTTCTGATCAATATGGGTGGGGGTGCAACAATCTTGGTGCTGGTTCTCAGTTACAGCTTGGTCTAGCTCAGGCCTCCTATTCCCATTGAAGATGTCGGTTAGTCCCCGGTTCATGCTTTGTCCCAGTGCCCCCACCCCGGCATACAGGGTCACTGTTCATACAAGGTCACTGGCTACAGCCCAACCGGGACAGCAGCAAACTTCATGGCAGCCCCGGCTGGCATAAGGGGGTATCAACTTGATACAGCACATGAGCTAAGTCCCAATTGATACTGCAGCAATCTTCCTGGTGGCCAAACCTGGCATACAGGACTTGGGACTGCACATGGGTGATGGCCCATTAGGTGCAGCAGCAGCCATGGCTCACTTCACGGTGACCCTCCTCTGACATACCGTGGTTGCTGTCTTTCCCTCTATATGGGTAGCAACCCGATCCATGCAGCAGCTCTCTCCTCACAACACGCTACGGGGATCCACTCACCAGGTTTCCTCCACTGGACTTCACTCCCTCCAACACGCCCCTCTCAGTATCAGGACACACTATTCTTGGAAAGCAGGCAGGCCCTGGTGGTCCAGGCTCAAAGGGCAGGCTGTCTTGGATTTACTGGGTGATGTTCCTTCACCTAGCTGGGAGACTGGCAGGCCTTGGCCTCTAGGTGTGGTCATAGGCTGAAGTTTTGCAGAGCTTCACCTCCTCATGCAGCTCGACAGGCTTCTTGATAGTTGAAAATGTTAAGGGTCTCCATCTCGTCTTCTTATAGTCCAATTCAGACAATTATTGGGATGTAGAGTCTGAGTCTTTCTAGTTTATGTTGGGGGTCTACTTCCTTTAGAAGTGCCGTCTTCTCAATTCCCTCTTTTCCAGAAAGCAGTTCGTCACAGTAGGAGCAAACCGAAATCTAATAGCCACAGGGCCTTGGAGGGACTCACACCTGGACGTTAGCCACAGTGATATATGTATCAAAAGGTTACCCCGGGCTACAGTCCTTCTCTTTTAGATTCTCTTATCAGCCCAATCTCTTTCCTGTGATGTGCCTAGGCCCTTCCTAATGGCCTCTCTCTGAATCAAAGAGCTCCCTTTGAAGTGTATGAAGAGCATGTGTCTTCCTTCCTCCAATTCGTCCCACCCAGCTCCCCAAAATGCAGCAACACAAAAATTCACCCTCTATGTCCTTTTCTCATGTTCCTCCAGTCAGCCCTGGGTCTCCAAAAATGGAACTAGAGTCTTCTATTGACTACACCTTTCACAGGCCAACATACACCCAGCATATGCATATAGCATACACACGCTGATCAGCACTATATTCTGTATGTACTGTACCATTCATAGGCACACACACACCCAGTATATGTATATCACACATGTATTGAGCGACCAAACTGATGGAGGCTAAGAGTGATTTAAGCACACAGTGGCGGAGCTTTAAGTGAGTATGCCTGTATGCCTCACTCTAGTGACTCAGGTAAAAAGGACATGTTCACTCCTAGTCATCACTACACAGAATGCTGCCATCACTGTTTTTGTGATGATTGCCTCTTTGCAAAAGCAGTGGTGTTTCACCACTTAGAGGGTAGTACTTTGGGCACCCTGCCCAATCCAAAAAGATTACAATCTGTGAGATAAACATATGTCATGTTGCCCACACATGATCCATGTTCACCTTTGGCCACAAAAATCAGCATTAGGGATCGATACGTCAGTTCAGTTGGTGCATACAGAATATGGGTGCAAATACATCACCATGTGAAGGACTTTTCCGTCCCAACAGGAATCCTATCAACCGTGAGCATTTCTAAAACCGAGGAACGTAATGGAATCCAGAGTGGTATGGCTTAAGTGGTTACTGGAGCTTTTATATGTTTAGTGGGTTTACCAGCATGAAGGATGAGATCACCAGAATGTGTGGATTTAATTGGCAACATTATGATATTTTCTTGTTCCACTTTTTGGCCATTCCAACTACAGGCGCAATGCTCACTCACACAAGTTGGGTACCATTTTTATTTGTAGAAGTGATGAAACAGACTAGTAGAATATTTGTTATTTCAATTGAAATCAATCTCCCTTTTTGACTTCAAAATACAATTCAGTGTCTAAGAAGGAACATATTTTTGAGAATGAGAACTGAAACTCATGATATTCCTCAATTTCTGACTTCCATAAGTAAACACTCTTCTTAAACTTGCACCTGTATATCACTTTTTTAAAATATAAATTAGGACAAAACATCTTCTTCATTTTCATTAATTTTTTTGAGAAACCCATAAGTGAACTACACAAATGACCCCTTGCTGAAATACAAATATTATACAGTTTTCAAAACTGTTATGTCTCAGGGTCATCCATGGGTTTCACATCAGTTTAAAGGACAAAATATATACACAGGTAGAAGCGACAAAAAAATCTGAAAATCAACTACCACTTAGAAAATTGCAAAAAGTGTGGCAACTGAAAATATTTTTTACAACTTTGTTCCCAAAAAGTAGGAAAAGGATGATCTTAGCACAGCAAACTTTATGTTAAGCCCATTTCCAAACACAAAAAATTCACTTTTCTTTCCCCAGTACTTTTCACACTTCCCCAAAACAAAAAAGAGCAACTTTTTTTTACTTGGCTCCCTCCATGGACTTACACAAATACAGGATACCTTTAGAATCTGCAACATATGGAAAAAAGGGACACAAATTTGAATTGGATACCTTTTGTGAATAATAAATTATGAAAACTTACACGCAAACTGCTCCAAACCTAAAAAGAGAGAAGCATCAGCATATCAGACATAACTCTGTCCCATCTCACAAAAAGGATGGGAACACCCCTTTCTAGGCAAGATGGTGTCTGAGTAACTCACCCGTAGATGGCGTTTCTCCTACAGGGATGTGTGCTGACCCCCAAGACAACCAGCTGTAATGCCAGATCAGAAGTGGCGCCTTCACTTTCCCTGAACTAACGCCGATCAACTTTACAGCGGGAATCTGAGGCAAAGCGCAGCCAGACGGAGCAGCGCAGCACTCTTTGTCTTGGTTTTCCCAATAGCACCACAGGAGCCAACCTTCACTGAGCCGCCCGCAAAACCGCTCACCTTGTGTGTAAGCCTTTCTGGTCCGATGGTTGGCAGAGGAGAACAAACGCTCAGAATCAAAGCTTCGACTGCAAGACTGCTGTGCACCTAGAGCACTCCTGAGAGACCAGCACAGAGGGGAGGGGCTGGAGGAGAGGCAACAATGTGACCAGCACTGGAGGGAGATGCAACCAGAAGCTGCCCACGGGGTATCAGCACCGCAGTAGCAGAAGGGCGACCCGCGATCTCACACATATTTTCGTCTATGCACACTAAAAGCTTGAAGAACCAAGAGATGATCACAGCTGACCCCATGGCTTTTACTACAGCCACTTCTGTGCAGATGGATGAAGCTGCAAGGATTGACTTCCACCTCAACGAAAATCCTACGGTAAGTGGGGACAAGTCTCAGATAATTAGCCCAATGGTGTCTGCAGGGGGTGACTTACCCATATTGTCTAACAGTTTTATCACTGGGCAGGTAGAACAGAAGGGATTAGGGGACCACCCTTCAACTTTATCAGGAATTGCAAACACTACTTTGCCAGGATACAACTTTCTAGGGGACACAAAGGACATATCTTCTCCAGGACCAGTGGGCAGGGGAGAGAAATTCTTCTCATTTACCGATGACTCTGATTCCTCTGTGCCACAATTCTCAAATCTCACACTGTTGTGCTCATCTGTTTATAGTTCATTTGATGAGTCTGTTGTCCATGCCCGACACTGGAAGCGGCAAGAACATGGGCACCCGGCTCGAGGGCTCACCCTGGAAAGATACCCCCAGACTTAGATCGGACTGCTCATCAATCCAGCTGCTTGATCAGTAATGGGGTAGAGCGGAGGTGTCAACCTCAGGCAATCTGTTACACTCAACAAATACTTGTTCCGGTCCAGTGCTTATCGATACAATAGAACCTTCTTACTCTGTTTTTCTGGCAGCAATCAAACAGATGCAGGAGGAAGTTAGGATTGATAATCTGCATGCTCGACAGGCCTAAAAAAAGTCAGGACAATAAGTAAAACCTGTTCTGAGATTTCTGACAGGATGAATATGGTGGAAGCTCGCACAGAAACCCTTGAAGCAGAGATAGCAGAACTAAAAACTTTGTTTATCTCTCAGGACCCCAAACTCACTGATATGATGTAGAAGCTCGAGGATCAGGAGAATAGACAGTAGCGGAACAACTACAAGAATAAATCTCTTCCAATCATGCGCGGATAATAAATCTTTCAAATGTCCTTTTATATAGACGCTGAGTCGTGATATGCAAAAATCAAATGTTCTTTTAATGGTCCATTTAGAGACAAGACACCAGCCAACGCGTTTCGTTCTGTCACCAGAACTTCTTCAGGGATGTGAGTTTAAAAACGTACAAAAATAACAATATAAATACCACACCAAACAATATACACATATACTTATCTAAAACATATACAGTGCCTACAAATTAAAACACAATTCATGCAATATTATACAATTCACAACATACAGTGACACATTCAATTTTCTATATACAAAGTATCCGCGCATGATTGGAAGAGATTTATTCTTGTAGTGGTGCTTTTCCATCTAGAAAAAAAAGACTTTATATGCAAGTTTGGGTAATGCTCTTGGGACAGGGAGCATGTGGAAAAAGCACGCTGATCTATTAGAAATTTGATTAATCCGGTGATATTTGGATTGGTGCTGTACTTTGTGCGTGAGTGGTCCACTGTCCGAACCTGTTTGTTAGAAGTAGCGGAACAACCTGAGACTGCTGGGTATTCCTGAAGGTGTCCAAGGAGGAGATCCTAGAGGCTTTGTAGTTAGGGTGCTGAAAGGAACCGTCCCAGAACTCATAGGCTGGGAGTAAGAAATTAAGAGGGCGCATCGATTCACCCTAGCCCTCCAAAAACAAAAAAAAACTGGCAATAATGTTTACCCTCAGGTGGTTATGGTGTAGTTTGGCAATTTTCTTCTAAGGCGGAGCATTTATCATTTGGCACGCCCCAACTCAAAAAGAGAGTTTGAGAGAGTCTCATTTTTTGGTCAGCAAGATTTTGCCCACGCCACCGTTGAACGGCGGTGGCGCTTAAGACAAATAGTTTCTGTTTTTAAGAAGCCAGGTGCTGAGGTACATCTGAAAACCCAGTGAAACTTTAAGTGGTGGGTTTTCTTTTCAGAAGTGCAGGCACAGGAATATCTGCATGAATTTAAGGCGGGGGCTTGATGAAAGAGCTAAAGATTTCCTCAGCTTTAAAGAGATGCTGAGGAAATATCCTAAAAACCTAAGAAACACCAGGAAAAAGCACATAGCGTCACAACTAGAGCAGGCTGACAATACTCCCACAACGCTCTTTCAGATCCTCAATTCTCTAGTCAATCCCAAAGCCTGCAGTCCCAAAGACGAGCCCTCCCAATCTCTCTGTGATAACATCCCAATCATCTAACTCAGAAGATTGAAGATATCTACTCTAAATTTTCTTCCCACAGTTCCCGTGAGCCAGACACAGTGATCCCACACACCAGGTCTTGGCCTCCTATCCAGCCACTCCTAAAAACATTTCCCCTTATCACTTTTGGAGAAACAGAAGCTCTTCTTAAATCAGCCAAGTCAGGATCCCCCAAAGACCTAGTTCCGGTGAAAATGGTAAAAGCTCTTGCAACAGAACTGGCAAGACCCCTTGAAGTTATCTTCAATAAATCAATCGCAGAGGGTACACTCCCCAAAGAATGGAAAGATGCACAGGTCATGCCCATCAGGAAAAACCCCAAACTCCCACCGGATGTGATCACAAATTACCGGCCTATATCCTTACTTCCAGCATACAGCAAATTGCTGGAAAAACACATTAACAAACATCTTTCATCCTATGTTGAGACCTCGAATTGCCTAGATTACTCCCAGTCGGGCATCCGGCCCCGTCATAGCACGTAATCGGCCCTAGTCAATGTCATTGACGATATCAAAATGCAGGCGGACGGAGGTCGAGCGGTAATTCTGATACTGCTCGACCTATCCGCCGCTTTTGATACCATCTCTCACCATATTTTACTTGAACGACTGTACAACATAGGCATTCGGGAAAAGGCCTTGGAGTGGCTAACAGACTTCCTCAAGGATCGGACGCAAACAGTAAACCTGGGCACGTTTAAAGCCAAGACCGCAGCTGTTACCAAGGGAGTCCCACAGGGCTCCTGTCTCAGCCCCACACTTTTCAATATTTTTATTGCCCCACTGGCATCTCTGCTTAGGAAGATCGGGTTTATCCCAGTCTCCTACGCAGACGATACACAACTCCTCCTGGCCTATGATATTGATGCGCCTAACATCCAAGAAATCTTCTCCGAGGGCATGATCTAGATACCAGCCTGGATGACTCAGAATTTTCTCCAGCTTAACACAAGCAAAACGGAGATCATGCTATTTACTGAGACAAGTACCAACTGGTCCCCGAGCTGGTGGCCGCAAGAACTGGGAATAGCGCCAACCGCCAAAGCAGTGGTAAATAACTTAGGGGTATTAGTAGATAACAAGCTAAACATGGATGAGCACATAACATCAACTAAACACGCTTGCTTCCACGCCCTAAGTCTTCTGCGGAAAGTCTTCCATTTTCTTCCCCTTTCCACTCGTAAAACTTTGATACAGGCTTTAGTACTCAGTCGACTAGACTTTAGCAATGCCCTCCTCATTTCTGCCAAAGATTCTGCGTTACAGTCCCTGCAGGTGGTCCAAAATACAGCAGCCCGCCTGGTAACCAACTCCCCTCGCCGTTCCCCTTCGACTCCCCTCCTGCATAAACTTCATTGGCTCCCCATTCGCAAGCGAATTCTTTTTAAAATATGCTGCCTTGTTTTCAAAGGCCTCCAACAACTTGGCCCAACATACTTACGAAGGCTACGGTCAGAAGGTAAAGGCCTGCTGGTAATCCCCCGCTTTAAGAATACAAAGTGGGGTGGGAAAGCCTTCTCCCACATAGAGCCAAAAATGTGGAATCAGCTCCCTGAGACACTTCGACTCAATCACAACTACCTTAGCTTTAGAAAGAATCTGAAGACCTTCCTGTTCTAAAAAAAACACAAATTTACTCTTCCACTTTCACCAGCGCGGAGATACCCCAGTGCCCCAGTGGGGTGATTCATGCCCTTTACAAGATATCAAATAAAAAACATAAAGGGGCATATTATCAAGGGGGTTTATCTCCGCTTTTTTGGCTTTAAAAGCCAAGAAAGCGGAGATAAAATTATCTCCCTATTACCTAGCTATCGCTAACACCAGTTAGCGACAGCTAGTAGGAGATAGCGACCATCTTGGGCCCCACTTTGCATGTCAGTGATATTTATCACTAATGACATGCAAAGTGGGCGTGACAAGATGTTAGCGACTGGAAACAGTCGCTAACATCGCTATCTCCTATTACCAACTTTTGGAGATATTCGCGCTAAGCGCGAATATCTCCAAAAGCTAACACCTGCTCTGAGCAGTTCTTAGCCATGTTATCCAATGGGAGGTGGATAACATGGCTAAGAGCATTAGCTCAGTAATGCATGAATATCGCTGACTTTTCAGCGATATTCATGCATTGCGGCCGTTTTTTATCGCATTTGCGATAAACCTTGGTAATACCAAGGTTTATCTGCGTTAAAAATCGCCGCAGCTCAGCAGTAACATTTTGTCTCTAACCAAGCAATAGCGATAATTATCGCTATTGCTTGGTAATATGCCCCTTTGTCTCTAACCAAGCAGTGAATGACCAGGCCAGTGGGCATGGCAAAGTGTAGAGTCAGGACATGAGAGGCTGCACAGGCAAAGCCAGAACAGCAGTGAATGACAAGGCCAGTGGGCAGGGCAAAGTGCAGAGTCAGGACATGAGAAGCTGCACAGGCAAGGCCAGAACAGCAGTGAATGACAAGGTCAGTGGGCATGGCAAAGTGCAGTCAGGACATGAGAAGCTGCACAGGCAAGGCCAGAACAGCAGTGAATGACACGGCCAGTGGGCAGGGCAAACTGCAGAGTCCAGACAAGAGAAGCTGCACAGTGAGTGTGTTTGACTGTACCCTTCCATGGCCAGCAACAGACCCAGGTGTTAAACAATGGGCAGGACTAGCACACCTGTATGAGAGACAGGTGTATGAGGGGGACTACCACTCACTCTTGGCTGTCAGGCCAGACTTGGAGCTGGCTGTGTGTCGGGGACAGCTGGACCATTTGACTGGGGAGATAGAGTCCCAGGTGATGTAGGGCTATCAGTGACTTGGCAAGCTGGAGGGCTGTTTGGACAAGGTGGTGTAGTGGCCCATGGAGATGGAGTCATGCAGACCTGTGACACAGTGTGGGTGGGAGACGTTTGAGGGGTGCCTTTCCACTTCTTGGGAATTCAAAATGCCTTACCTGTACTGGGGTCAATGGGAACAGGTGATGACACAACAGGCACACACACCAATGGACCAGCATCAGGTGCACACACTGGCACTCCCTCTGGTGACGCGCTTTGTCTGGCTACGCCTCTGGACCACCTTCCCCTGTTTGCCAGGTGTACCCCCTACAGTGCCCTCCTTCCGCTGTTTGCCAGGGGTAGCCCCTACAGTGCCCTCCTTCACCTGCTTCACTGGGCTTGAAATGTGAGTTGATGAGGCACCGGAATGTGGCCCTGAGCCCTCCCTTGGTGTACCCCTGCCATACAACACCTCCTCAGTGGGCATTGACAATGCACACCTAGCTCTGCGTGAAGTTTTAGGGACAGGAGAGTCCTTCGCTGGTGATGCCTCTGAGGCATGTGAGCCTGATGTCTGCTTCATTGCTTTTTCGGCCTTGCTCTTCCCTGACTGGCTCTTGTCTTTGCGTCCCGGGTGGCTCTGCTCTTCTGTGGGGATGGTGTCTGTGGGCGGGCCCGCTTGGGTTGTTTCTGCTGGGTGCTTCTTGTGCTGTATCGTGACTGTTACGCATGGGAACCGTGGTCACTATCATCCGATATGGCCACTGACTGGGGGTCGGACAAAGGCACTGGAGCAGAGCAGTACATGAGAGGCTGCACAGGGGAGACTTCAACACAGCAGAGCAACAGGGCCAGTGTCCATGGCACAGGGGAGAGTACAGCACAGCAGAGAAACAGCGCTAGTGTCCATGGCAGGTGGCACAGCAAGTACACAAGAGGCTGCACAGGGGAGACACCAACATAGCAGAGCAACAGGGCCAGTGCCCATGGCACAGGGGAGAGTACAGCACAGCAGAGCAACAGGGCCAGTGTCCAAGGCAGGTGACACAGCAAGTACATGAGAGTATGTGCCTGTTGAAGGGCAGACGTCACTGTGGATGACAAAGCGTGGACTGTACGGTGTATCCCACCCACGTCAGAGTGTATGCCTTCCATTTAGGCAACCACCTGGCCTAATTTTCCGTCATGGGCACTGAAGGCATTGAGCAGGGCTCTCTGGCCCACACAAAGCTGGCACAGGAGCTCTACAGACTCAGCACTGAGGGCAGCAGGGGGGACAGGAGCAGAATCAGCAGTGCCAGGTGTGAATCTAACTCGTCCCCTCTAACTGACACGGACACGGGCAGCACTAGAAGAAGTGGATGAGAGGCTGGCCACTGGCCGCTGTGTGGTAGAAGATAATGCAGAGGCCCCATTCCCTGTGCTTGCCAACATGGATGCATCACCACTGACATCAGATGATGTAGTACATTGTGTCTCAGGCAGGGATTCCTCCTGCATACTCCGGTACCCCTCTGATGCACTGGTGAGCTCTGTGGCACTGGGCTCCTGTGCAGCTGTAGTGCTATTCTCGCCACCACTGGTTTCGGGCTCCTGTTCCTCCGTGTCCACTGGTGATTCTGCATGAGAGAGAGATGCAGGATTGGGTTAGTGTCATCAACAGGACAAAGCAATTCAATCAATGCAGTACAGGAGATGCCCAAATCAACATGGTGACTAACACACCTTGCAATCACATTGCAGCAACACACTACATAGACCACAACAGTTCCTGTAACCCTAAATATCTGCCATGACTGAGACATGTTAAGGCCACACAGCACAACACCCTGCCCGTGGATGAAGTGTAGCAGACACACAACTTGCTCTGCCCACACCTAAGGACATGATGTGGCCATATCACTTATTACCACTGATAGACCTTGAAGGAACAGGAGAGGACATCACACACACCTATTAGGACATGACAGCAGTACACAATGGCAAGTAGCCCATACCAAACACCATGTGGTACTCTGGGGCACATTGTTGTCAGATGTGTGGGCCTCAACGATCATGATGCATGCAAAGTAGGCATACATGAAGTTATACTCAGATAGTGGACACTGCTGTTCACCCCCTAATAGATTCCACACACTATCCCAAAGCTAAATGATCATGTAGATCTTAACACATCTGGCTATGGGAATGCACAGCAGGGAGGATCACCTTTGTAAGGCCAGTTTGGCCCAATGCATGACAATGGCATCCATCCCAGCAGCCACTCACATAACACAGCACAGCACCACCCCACGAACATCACATGGGCCACCACTGCCACAGGCCCTGTACACATGCATCCACTCCCAGCCAAAGTCACCCCTCCCCAAATACTCACCCCTGCCTTGCTGCCAATGCTCGTTCAGACGTGCATCCAGCTCAGGATGAGTAACTGCCAAGAAGAGGCCCTACAGGGGTGTCATGCTGTGCCGTGCCAAATGCCAAGCGCGTGGTAGCAGCCCCAAGGTCATCCTTGCCACGTTCTTTTCCAGCTGTCTGATGTAGTCCTACCTCTTGTGGCAGTGGGTGCGTCATCGGTTACATACCGCAGGTCTCCCACCTTTGCTTCAATGGCCCTCCACACGGCCTTAGACTGGTGTACTTTGAGCTACAGGCATGGGAGAAAAGAAGGGGAAATGATCAGTAACACAGTGGAGAAGTGTGGCTCACTGGTTAGAGCAGGCAGACCCTGAAGCAGAGGTCAGACCCGGGACCAGGGTTCAATTCCTGACGCGGCAGGGTCTCGAGCTCAAATGTCCACGGACTCGATAATTCTCGCTTCGGTGCCTGACCTAATCATGGGTTCACACTCTGCAACTCTGGGCATTAAGCTTGCTTAATCTCCACAACGGCCCCCCACGGCGGGATGCCTGGCTTTCACCTTGGGGATGCCCTGTAGGCGCTATCTCACAGGGAAAAGCCAGGACGGGTTCCAAAGGCAAAGCGCTTAGAGACCCCTGGGTTATAAGCGCTATATAAATCCAAACATACATACATACATACATACAGTGTCATGTACCAACATCTATCAGTACAGTAGCAAGACACAGACTCATTACCAATTGTAATCTCCCTCCATCACATCCGGGGTACACCTCACACGGGCACTCTGCATGGGCCAAGCAAATGTGATTGCATGCATTTATGAGGGCGTACAGGGTCCCTGATAATCTCACACACATGGAGGATGACCGCACTGAACCCCCTCTGTGGCTTGCATACATATCCAGTCCTATGCATGTCTGGCCACTACATACATCACATATCGACCTGTGTATGTACGTAGAATCACTGTGTGCATGACTGGGCAGCATTCAATTAGCATGTCCTGTGAACATATGTGTATGTTATGTGTGTGGCATCGGGGTACATGGACTCACCAACAAAATATCCATCTACACAAATGTGGTTGTGTGCAATTATACAGGACTGAGATGGTGCTTTTTTTATTTCAGTGTGAATGAACAAGAGTAAGGACACAGCAAGTGCAGTGATGTGATCTCCTCTTGATGGGCGGGCACTGGGCATAGCCTCTGGGCTGACACTGAGTCGGACAACAGGGGCGCACAGAAACAATCAGTCGAGCAATTACTGTCCTGGCACATGCATGTCCAACATCCTGCGGCTCTGTATGGCTGACAATGTAACACACTCCACTCAGAAATACAACTGCAGGCGGGAAAACGTGACATTGGGACACACACACTCCTTCGCCCTGGAGACAGCATGTCAGTCAGTGTATGACACAACCCCACACCCTCAGGCATATACTGCAGCAGTACACCTACATGTCTGCCCCCCCCGCCCTACACCTCCCTTTACGATGACTTACCACAACATTGGGGGCACCATACAGCCTTGGGTACTGTGCGAGCACCACGTCCACCAGGACATCCAGCTCCTCGATTGTGAATGGACTGGCACGGATCTTCTCTGTCCTTGCCATCCCTTCCGACATGGACCACCTGTGGTGGAAGTGGATGGTGAGGGATCCCAGACAGTAGGCTCTGGAGGCAGCAGCAGGAGAGGGTCCCAGGCAGCAGGCTCTGGAGGCAACAGCACAGCAGGCTCTGGAGGCAGCAGCAGGAGAGGGTCCCAAGCAGCAGGCTCTGAAGGCAGCAGCAGGAGAGGGTCCCAGGCAGCAGGCTCTGTGAGCAGTGTAAATGTGAGGCTCACTCCCACAGATTTACAGCTCCCTGGGGTCGTTTCGTAGGTGCCAAGCTGCAACAGTTGGTTGTCCAGGTCTGCCTCTTTCAAAAGCATCCAATGGCGGAGCATGCCCGCAATCATCGCTCCCATTGGCTGTGGGCAATGCTCCATGGCAGTGATGCACTGCAGGGGCCTGGGGTGCGCTACTGCAATGGTTCATTTTTCAAAAGCATCCAATGACAGCCTCCGTGGTGGCGGAACAAGCCTTCTGCAATTTTCAAAACTACATCATGCCACCACAATCATCACTCCCATTGGCTGTAGGCAATGCCCCATGGTGGTGACACACCGGCGGGGCCAGGCAGTAGCAACCGCGAGTAGGGTGGCAGAACATTCCCACCACCATTTGGGCATGTCTCTATGCCAATGACTACTGCACTTGGGTGAAGGGGGGGTGCTGGTAACACACCGCTAGGGCCAGGCGGTAGCTACCACGATTTGGGTGGCGGAGCATGCCCACCACCATCTTCCCATGTCTCAATGCCAATGACTACCACACTTGGGTGAAGGGGGGGTGCTGGTGACACACAGCTGGGAACAGGCGGTAGCTAGTGCGATTTGGGTGGTGGAGCATGCCCACCACCATCTTCCCATGTCTCCATGCCAATGACTACTGCACTTGGGTGAAGGGGTGGTGCTGGTGACACACCGCCGGTGCCAGGTGGTAGCTACCACAATTTGGGTGGCAGAGCATGCCCACTGCCATCTTCCCATGTCTCCATGCCAATGACTAACACACTTGGGTGAAGGGGGGGTGCTGGTGACACACCGCCGGGGCCAGGCGGTAGCTAGTGAGATTTGGGTGGTGGAGCAAGCCCAGCGCCATCTTCCCATGTATCCATGCAAATGACTACCGCACTTGGGTTAAGGGGGGTGCTGGTGACACACCGCCAGGGCCAGGTGGTAGCTACCGTGATTTGGGTGGCGGAGCATGCCCACCGCGATCTTCTCATGTCTCCATGCCAATGACTACCGCACTTGGGTGAAAGGGGCGGTACTGGTGAAACACCGCCGGGGCCAAGTGGTGGCTACCGCGATTTGGGTGGCGGATCATATCCACCACCATCTTCCCATGTCTCCATGCCAATGACTACTGCACTTGGGTGAAGGGGTGGTGCTGGTGACACACCTCCAGGGCCAGGTGGTAGCTACCGCGATTTGGGTCCAGGAGCATGCCCACCGCCATCTTCCCATGTCTCCATGCCAATGACTACCACACTTGGGTGAAGGGGGGGTGCTGGTGACACACCGCCGGGGCCAGGCGGTAGCTAGTGTGATTTGCGTGGTGGAGCATGCCCACCCCCATCTTTCCATATCTCCATGCCAATGACTACCACACTTGGGTGAAGGGGGGTGCTGGTGACACACCGCCGGGGCCAGGCGGTAGCTAGTGTGATTTGCGTGGTGGAGCATGCCCACCCCCATCTTTCCATGTCTCCATGCCAATGACTACCGCACATGGGTGAAGTGGTGCTGGTTACACACCGCCGGTGCCAGGCGGTGGCTACCGCGATTTTGTTGGCGGAGCATGCCCACCGCCATCTTCCCATATCTCCATGCCAATGACTACCACACTTGGATGAAGGGGGGGTGGTGGTGACACACCGCTGGGGCCAGGCGGTAGCTAGTGCGATTCAGGTGGTGGAGCATGCCCACCGCCATCTTCCCATGTCTCCATGCCAATGAGTACTGCACTTGGGTGAAGGGGTGGTGCTGGTGACACACTGCCAAGGCCAGGTGGTAGCTACTATGATTTGGATGGAGGAACATGCCCACTGCCATCTTCCCATGTCTCCATGGCAAAGATTACCACACTTGGGTGAAGGGGGGGTGCTGGTGACACACCGCCGGGGCCAGGCGGTAGCTAGTGAGATTTGGGTGGTGGAGCATGCCCACCGCCATCTTCACATGTATCCATGCAAATGACTACCGCACTTGGGTGAAGGAAGGGTGCTGGTGACACACCGCCAGGGCCACGCGGTAGCTACCGTGATTTGGGTGGCGGCTCATGTCCACCACCATCTTCCCATGTCTCCATGCCAATGACTACTGCACATGGGTGAAGGGGTGGTGCTGGTGACACACCTCCAGGGCCAGGTGGTAGCTACCACGATTTGGGTGGTGGAGCATGCCCACCGCCATCTTCCCATGTCTCCATGCCAATGACTACCACACTTGGGTGAAGGGGGGGTGCTGGTGACACACCACCGGGCCAGGCAGTAGCTAGTGCGATTTGGGTGGTGGAGCATGCCCACCACCATCTTCCCATGTCTCCATGCCAATGACTACCACACTTGGGTGAAGGGGTGGTGCTGCTGACACACCGCCGGGGCAAGGCGGTAGCTACCGCGATTTGGGTGGCGGAGCATGCCCACCGCCATCTTCCTTTGTCTCCATGCCAATGACTACCACACTTGGGTGAAGGGGGGTGCTGGTGACACACCGCTGGGGCAAGGCAGTAGCTAGTGCGATTTGGGTGGTGGAGCATGCCCACTGCCATCTTCCCATGTCTCCATGCCAATAACTACCGCACATGGGTGAAGTGGTGCTGGTTACACACCGCCGGGACAAGGTGGTAGCTACCGCAATTTGGGTGGCGGAGCATGCCCACCACCACCTTCCCATGTCTCCATGCCAATGACTACCGTACTTGGGTGAAGGTGGGGTGCTGGTGACACATCGCTGGAGCCAGGCGGTAGCTAGTGCGATTTGGGTGGTGGAGCATGCCCACTGCCATCTTCCCATGTCTCCATGCCAATGACTACCGCACATGGGTGAAGTGGTGCTGGTTACACACCGCCGGGGCCAGGCGGTAGCTACCGCGATTTTGGTGGCGGAGCATGCCCACCGCCATCTTCCCATATCTCCATGCCAAAGACTACCACACTTGGGTGAAGGGGGGGTGCTGGTGACACATTGCCAGGGCCAGGTGGTAGCTACTATGATTTGGATGGCGGAGCATGCCCACTAGGCATGGGCGGATTTTGCGGATCCACGATTCGCGGATTTGCGGATCGTGGATCCGCGAAATCGGCGGATTTTGCGGATTTGCGGATCCGCGGATTTGGGGCGGGGCTTCCATGCGAGTGCACATGCCTATTGTGTGGGTAAAAGGTCCGATTGTTTTTTGGGCTGATGAATGAGTCACTGCATTTGAGCTTCAACTAGTTCCAGCGACCATGTGTGTGTTACTATGCAATCGCCCCGAAGGGCGCAGGGGTCCCTTAGGTGAGCTGTCCATCATAGTGGGTCAATGGCGGGAAGACGGTGCACACCACGAGGGTGAGGGCGGGGCTTCCATGCGAGTGCACATGCCTCTTGTGTGGGTAAAAGGGCTGAGGCCGATCAGAGCAGTAGGTGAAGACACAGAAGCTCCTGGTCACAGGAACAGCAAAGGGATTGCGCTCCTGAAAGTCAAGGATGCAAAGGCCTCTGTCCAGCATCACAGCTGATTTTCGACGGTAGATTTGGGAAGAAGGCACACCTGCCTCGACGACGCTCACGATTTTTTTTGGGCAGATGAATGAGTCACTACATTTGAGCTTCAACTAGTTTCAGCGACCATGTGTGTGTTACTATGCAATCGCCCCGAGGGGTGCAGGGGTCCCTTCAGCTTCCTGGCCACAGGAACAGCACGAGGATTGCGATCGTGAAAGTCAAGGATGCAAAGGCCTCTGTCCAGCATCACAGCTGATTTTCGAGGGTAGATTTGGGAAGAAGGCACACCTGCCTCGACGACGCTCACGATTTTTTTTGGGCAGATGAATGAGTCACTGCATTTGAGCTTCAACTAGTTTCAGCGACCATGTGTGTGTTACTATGCAATCTCCCCGAGGGGTGCAGGGGTCCCTTCAGCTACCTGTCCACAGGAACAGCACGAGGATTGCGCTCGTGAAAGTCAAGGATGCAAAGGCCGCTATCCAGCATCACAGCTGATTTTCGAGGGTAGATTTGGGAAGAAGGCACACCTGCCTCGACGATGCTCACGATTTTTTTGGGGCAGATGAATGAGTCACTGCATTTGAGCTTCAACTAGTTTCAGCGACCATGTGTGTGTTACTATGCAATCTCCCCGAGGGGTGCAGGGGTCCCTTCAGCTTCCTGGCCACAGGAACAGCACGAGGATTGCGCTCGTGAAAGTCAAGGATGCAAAGGCCGCTATCCAGCATCACAGCTGATTTTCGAGGGTAGATTTGGGAAGAAGGCACACCTGACAGAAGCTCCTGGTCACAGGAAGGCCATGTTATAAATATTTTACGATGGCGCCGGCAAGCTGCCAGCGCCATCCTAAAATAGTTACTAAATTAGCTTCAACAGGAAGCTCTAAGAGATAAAATAAAGCAGGTGCTCGAACACCTGCTTTATTTTATCTATTAAAGCTTCCTGTTGAAGCTAACTTAGTAACTATTTTAGGATGGCGCTGGCAGCTTGCCGGCGCCATCGTAAAATAGTTACAACAGGCCAGCAAAGCTTCAACTTTTGCCCCCGGAATCCGCCGCTCGCGGATTTGCGAATTTGCGGTAAATTCGTGGGAGTTCGCGGATCGCGAATTTACCGAAAACTCGCAAAATCCGCGAGCGGAACGGATTTTGCGCCCATGCTTAATGCCCACTGCCATCTTCCCATGTCTCCATGGCAATGACTACCACACTTGGGTGTAGGGGGGTGCTGGTGACACACCGCCGGGGCCAGGCGGTAGCTAGGGAGATTTGGGTGGTGGAGCATGCCTACCGCCATCTTCCCATGTATCCATGCAAATGACTACCGCACTTGGGTGAAGGGAGGGTGCTGGTGACACACCGCCAGGGCCAGGCGGTAGCTACCGTGATTTGGGTGGCAGAGCATGCCCACCGCAATCTTCTCATGTCTCCATGCCAATGACTATTGCACTTGGGTGAAAGGGGTGGTGCTGGTGACACACCGCCGGGGCCAGGTGGTGGCTACCGTGATTTGGGTGGCGGATCATGTCCACCACCATCTTCCTATGTCTCCATGCCAATGACTACTGCACATGGGTGAAGGGGTGGTGCTGGTGACACACGACCGGGCCTGGCAGTAACTAGTGCGATTTGGGTGGTGGAGCATGCCCACCACCATCTACCCATGTCTCCATGCCAATGACTACCACACTTGGGTGAAGGGGGGTGCTGCTGACACACCGCCAGGGCAAGGCGGTAGCTATCGCGATTTGGGTGGCGGAGCATGCCCACCACCACCTTCCCATGTCTCCATGCCAATGACTACTGCACTTAGGTGAAGGGGTGGTGCTGGACACACACCGCCACGGCCAGGTGGTAGCCACTGCGATTTGGGTGGCGGAGCATGCCCACCGTCATCTTCCAATGTTTCCATGCAAATGACTTGCCGCACTTGGGTGAAGGGGTGGTGCTGGTGGCTCACCCCCGGGGCCAGGCGGTAGCTATATTGATTTGGGTGGTGGAGCATGCCCACTGTCATCTTCCCATGTCTCTATTCCTATGACTACTGCACTTGGGGAAAGGGGTGGTGCTGGTGACACACTGCCGGGGCCAGGTGGTAGGTCCGTGATTTGGATGGCGGAGCATGCCCACCGCCAGTTTCCCATGTCTCCATACCAATGACTACCGTACTTGGGTGAAGGGGGGTGCTGGTAACACACCGCTAGGGCCAGGCGGTAGCTACCGCGATTTGGATTTCGGAGCAAGCCCACCGCCATCTTCCCATGTCCCATGGGTGAAGGGGGGGTGCTGGTGACACACCGCTGGGGCCAGACGGCAGCTAGTGCGATTTGGGTGGTGGAGTATGCCCACCGCCATCTTCCCATGTCTCCATGCCAATGACTACCACACTTGGGTGAAGGGGTGGTGCTGCTGACACACCGCCGGAGTCAGGCAGTAGCTGCCGCGATTTGGGTGGCGGAGTATGCCCATCGCCATCTTCCCATGTCGCCATGCCAATGACTATCACACTTGGGTGAAGGGGGGGTGCTGGTGACACACCACTGGGGCCAGGTGGTAGTTAGTGCGATTTGGGTGGTGGAGCATGCCCCCTGCCATCTTCCCATGTCCCATGGGTGAAGGGGGGGTTCTGGTGACACACCGCCGGGGCCAGGCGGTAGCTACCACGATTTGGGTGGCGGAGCATGCCCACTGCCATTTTCCCATGTCTCCATGCCAATGACTACCACACTTGGGTGAAGTGGTGGTGCTGCTGACACACCGCCGGGGCAAGGCGGTAGCTGCCGCGATTTGGGTGGTGGAGCATGCCCACCGCCATCTTCCCATGTCTCCACGCCAATGACTACCACACTTGGGTGAAGGGGGGGTGCTGGTGACACACCGCTGGGGCCAGGCGGTAGCTAGTGCGATTTGGGTGGTGGAGCATTCCCACCGCTATCTTCCCATGTCTCCATGCCAATGACTACGACACATGGGTGAAGTGGTGCTGGTTACACACCGCCGGGGCCAAGTGGTAGCTACCGCGATTTGGGTGATGGAGCATGCCCACCGCCATCTTCTCATCTCTCCATGCTAATGACTACCGCACTTGGGTGAAGGGGTGGTGCTGGTGACACACCGCCGGGGCCAGGTGGTAGCTACCGCGATTTGGGTGTTGGAGCATGCCCATCACCACCTTCCCATGTTTCCATGCCAATGACTACCACACTTAGGTGAAGGGGGGTGCTGGACACACACCGTCAGGGCCAGGTGGTAGCCACTGCGATTTGGGTGGCGGAGCATGCCCACCATCATCTTCCAATGTTTCCCTGCAAATGACTACTGCACTTGGGTGAAGGGGTGGTGCTGGTGGCTCACCCCCGGGGCCAGGCGGTAGCTATATTGATTTGGGTGGCAAAGCATGCCCACTGCCATCTTCCCATGTCTCCATTCCTATGACTGCCGCACTTGGGTGAATGGGTGGTGCTGGTGACACACTGCCAAAGCCAGGTGGTATCTACCGCAATTTGGGTGGCGGAGCATGCCCACTGCAATATTCCCATGTCTCCATACTGAGCATGGGCGTAAAATCCGTTCCGCTCTCGGATTTTGCGGATTTTCGGTAAATTCGCAATCCGCGAACTTGCCGAAAATTCGTAAAATCCGTGCGAAGCGGATTTTTTGCTTGGTCGCACTTGCCAACTAGAATACTATACAATTTCGCGGGAGTAAACACTTGCGAACACGTAAATGCGGCGGGCAGCGACAATCTCGCAATTGCGAGATTTCAAAATTTGCAATTTCGCACAAGAAATCCACCAGCAGGCAGCATAAACCTTGAAAATTATGATTTTTATCAGAATAACTCCTCAGGTTGACATTTGCCTGCACTTTTTCTTTGCAAGGAGTCCATTTTGGGGGGTGGGGGTGGGAGGAAGGAAGTGCCCCACAGTTTCCAACTTCCTGTTCCTGTCCACCACGCTCCTCCCAGTGCTTTCTTCATGTGCTGGTCACTTTGATTTGGATCTTGACCTGGAAGGATTACTTTTTGTGGATGCTGCTGGATATTTGGATTTTTGCAAAACTGAAAGCACTCAGCAGGTGCAAAAGTTCAATCTTTTTTTCTTTTTTTTTCTTTTTTTTTTTTTTTTTTTTTTCTTTTTTCTGGTCTGTTGCGCCGGGATGCCCCTGGGTAAGCCGAGCGCATTATAAGTTTCATATTATTATTATTATTATTATCTTATCATTAGTAACCATTCCCTGTAGTGCTTCCTGAGGGCCCCCTCCAGAGTTCATTTGCCTACTTGCAACTATTCTATGACCCTGCTCTGACCCTCACAGCAGGCTCAGAGAATAGCTACAAGTATACAACAAAGGTCCTGTTAAAAAAACTTACACTGCAACAGAAAGCAATTACAGACAAAACTGAAAGCACTCAGCAGGTGCAAAAGTTCAATCTTATCATTAGTAACCATTCCCTGTAGTGCTTCCTGAGGGGCCCCTTCAGAGTTCAGTTGCCTACTTGCAACTATAGGCCACAAAGGTCCTGTGAAAAAAAGTGCACTGCAACAGAAAGCAAATTACAGATAAGGAAGCAGGTGCCAGCCAGACTGGAAGTTTAAATTCAGTGACACATTAATCAACTCCAAATTAATTCATGTCAGTTGAAGCAGGGCAGGTGTGCTTGCTTTTTTTCACCCCCATAATCTACAGTGGTAAACCAACCAGAGGGTGGCAGTGATGTACCAGAGGGTGGCATGGGTGTACCAGAGGGTGGCAGTGGTGAAACAGAGGGTGCTGTGAACCTGTGATAATGAACCAGATGTAGAAACAACATAGTCGCGGCCGTTGCGAGCCGACAAGTAAGTTCGCAATTGCAAACTGGTACAGAACCCTCGCGAACTGGCAGGAATCCTTGCGAACACAAAAAAAAAATCCGCAAATTTGCAGATTGCGAATCCGTAAATACGCAAGTTCGCGCATTGCCAATTCGCAAAATCCACCCATGCTTACTCCATACCAATGACTACCGCACTTGGGTGAAGGTGGGGTGCTGGTAACACACCGCTAGGGCCAGGCGGTACCTACCGCGATTTGGGTGGCGGAGCATGCCGCCGCCATCTTCCCATGTCCCATGGGTGAAGGGGGGGGCTGGTGACACACCACCGGGGCCAGGCGGTAGCTGGTGCGATTTGGGTGGTGGAGCATGCCCACCGCCATCTTCCCATGTCTCCACGCCAATGACTACCACACTTGGGTGAAGGGGGGGTGCTGGTGACACACCGCTGGGGCCAGGCGGTAGCTAGTGCGATTTGGGTGGTGGAGCATTCCCACCGCTATCTTCCCATGTCTCCATGCCAATGACTACCGCACTTGGGTGAAGGGGTGGTGCTGCTGACACACCGCCGGGGTCAGGCAGTAGCTGCCGTGATTTGGGTGGCGGAGTATGCCCAATGCCATCTTCCCATGTCTCCATGCCAATGACTACCACACTTGGGTGAAGGGGGGTGCTGGTGACACACCACTGGGCCCAGGCGGTAGCTAGTGCAATTTGGGTGTTGGAGCATGCCCACCGCCATCTTCCCATGTCCCATGGGTGAAGGGGGGTGCTGGTGAAGCATCACTGGGGCCAGGCGGTAGCTAGGGCGATTTGGGTGGTGGAGCATGCCCATCGCCATCTTCCCATGTCTCCATGCCAATGACTACCGCACTTGGGTGAAGGGGTGGTGCTGCTGACACACCGCCGGGTTCAGGCGGTAGCTGCCGCGATTTGGGTGGCGGAGTATGCCCATCGCCATCTTCCCATGTCCCCATGCCAATGACTACCACACTTGAGTGAAGGGGGGGTGCTGGTGACACACCAGTGGGGCCAGGCGGTAGCTAGTGTGATTTGGGTGGTGGAGCATGCCCACCGCCATCTTCCCATGTCCCCATGCCAATGACTACCACACTTGGGTGATGGGGGGGTGCTGGTGACACACCGCCAGGGCCAGGCGGTAGCTAGCGCAATTTGGGTGGTGGAGCATGCCCACCGCCATCTTCCCATGTCTCCATGCCAATGACTACCGCACTTGGGTGAAGGGGTGGTGCTGCTGACACACCGCCGGGTTCAGGCGGTAGCTGCCGCGATTTGGGTGGCGGAGTATGTCCATCGCCATCTTCCCATGTCCCCATGCCAATGACTACCACACTTGAGTGAAGGGGGGGTGCTGGTGACACACCAGTGGGGCCAGGCGGTAGCTAGTGTGATTTGGGTGGTGGAGCATGCCCACCGCCATCTTCCCATGTCCCCATGCCAATGACTACCACACTTGGGTGATGGGGGGGTGCTGGTGACACACCGCCAGGGCCAGGCGGTAGCTAGCGCAATTTGGGTGGTGGAGCATGCCCACCGCCATCTTCCCATGTCTCCATGCCAATGACTACCGCACTTGGGTGAAGGGGTGGTGCTGCTGACACACCGCCGGGGTCAGGCGGTAGCTACCGCAATTTGGGTGGTGGAGTATGCCCATCGCCAACTTCCCATGTCCCCATGCCAATGACTACCACACTTGGGTGAAGGGGGGGTGCTGGTGACACACCACTGGGGCCAGGCGGTAGCTAGTGCGATTTGGGTGGTGGAGCATGCCCACCGCCATCTTCTCATGTCTCCATGCCAATGACTACCGCATTTGGGTGAAGGGGTGGTGCTGGTGACACACCGCCGGGGCCAGGTGGTAGCTACCGCGATTTGGGTGGCGGAGCATGCCCACCGCCATCTTCCCATGTCTCACTGCCAATGACTACCGCACTTGGGTGAAGGGGGGTTGCTGGACCCACACCGCCAGGGCCAGGTGGTAGCCACTGTGATTTGGGTGGCGGAGCATACCCACCGTCATCTTCCAATGTCTCCATGCCAATGACTTCTAAACTTGGGTGAAGGGATGGTGCTGGTGGCACACCCCCGGGGTCAGGCGGTAGCTATCGTGATTTGGTTGGCGGAGCATGCCCACTGTCATCTTCCCATGTCTCCATGCCTATGACTACCGCACTTGGGTGAAGGGTATGTGCTGGTGACACACCGCCAGGGCCAGGCGGTAGGTAGTGCCATTTGGGTGGTGGAGCATGCCCACCGCCATCTTCCCATGTCTCCATGCCAATGACTACCGCACTTGGGTGAAGGGGTGGTGCTGGTGACACACTGCCTGGGCCAGGCGCTAGCTACCGCGATGTGGGTGGCGGAGCATGCAAACGGCCATTTTCTCATGTCTCCATGGCAATGAATACTGCACTTGGGTGAAGGGGTGGTGCTGATGACACACCGCTGGGGCCAGGGGGTAGCTACCGCGATTTGGGTGGCAGAGCATGCCCACTGCCATTTGGGCATGTCTCCGTGCCAGTGACTACCGCACTTGGGTGAAGGGGGTTGCTGGACACACACCGCCGGGGCCAGGTGGTAGTTACCATGATTTGGGGCACATGCAATGGCAATGTCCATCGGGAACACTTCAACAGTACACAGTGGCAACATCGTGATGGGCACATCATCATGCACACAATACCAATATTCCATTGAATCCACAGGACCCCGCACGTACCATGGTTGGGTATGTGTGACATACATTGGTCTGTAGTCCCTGCCATGTCAATTTTGCATTTGATGATTGATGATGCGTGACAGTGTTGAAGTGGACTCAACAATGTGTACACTATTTGAAACTTGTTTTTATTGGCATTTCGTTATCATGGCAGTACAGACCATGTAAGTAATCACATATGCTAGAAAACATAGGATAGAAAATTCAAGGAGAAAGGAAAAAGCGCAAGCATGTGAATCAACATCAGGGGGATCAATGGAGTGGGTCTGCAGAGGCCGTACAGCGGTGGTGCCAAGTAACTGGGGGGACAGAACTCGGGGAAGGAGCATCTGGGCGTGTGCACGGGCATATCAAGAAGAGATGGGGGTAGGGCGTGAGAGGGATCAAAGACGCGTGTTTACAGTGGGCAGACCTGCTAGAGGGCGGGAGTGTTATGGTAGATCGGGCATCGGGCCAATCGCCCCAGGAGCAGGGTAGAAGTGTGGGACTGTGGGTCGCCAGCGTCCGGCACTAGTCGTTGGTCAGGGGCTGCAAGCTCGTGGGGGTGGGCGGGTCCGTCGGGGTGGGTGCAGTTGTAGGTGTGGGCGTGGCCGGGTCATCATGGCACGTCAGCTGTCGGAAACAATGCAATAGCATGGCCCATTCCATAGAGATGGGGTGTTTACGGGCGCCTTTAGCTTCCTCCTCCCGCAGGGCGTCTTCTTCCGCCGCCGCCCATTTACAGACTGCCCCTGTCTATGCTGCTGTAGGGGGCCTCTAATGATTGCCAGTGTATAGCTATACATCTTTTCGCCAGTAGTAACGCTAGGGATACAAAGCGCCTGTGTGCCGGGAGCTGTTTCAGGATGTTGAAAATGCCCAACGCGCTGGATTCCCAGGTGTCTAGGGTCGTGAGGCCCGTGAGGTCTTTCAGTTTTTCGTGTACCGTCCGCCACAGGGGGTGGAGGTCTGGGCAGCTCCAGAACATGTGACGGAAATCTGCATCTGGGGAGTGGCATCTGGGGCAGAGGAATTGAGTAGTGGGGTAAAATTTCTGCAGCCGCGCCGGCGTCAGATACGCCCTGTGTAATGTGTAATATTGGATGTTTTTAAAACGGGCGTTCCTAGACGTACGTTTTGGGGCTTCAAGCGACTTGATCCATTCCGAGTCGTGTAACGGGCGCCCGATGTCCTCTTCCCAGGTGGTGCGCAAGGACACTAGGTGAGCATTAGAGAGTTCTCGTATCGCCTTATATAACCAGGTGACCAAATGGCGTCCTGCGCCCATGTGCAGGATTGCGTGTATAACTGGGTGCATGTCTGGTTCGCCGGCCTGGAGGTTGTGGTAAGGACGGAAACATTCGAGGAGCTGGCGATATCGGAGGAATAGACCCGGGGGAGATCAAATTCGGCGATGAGTTGATCGAAAGATTTAATCCGACCCTCCTCAAAGAGCGATTCCATGTCCGTAATACCGCACCGTGTCCACTCAGCGAGCATGGGGGCTGGGAAGTAGCAATCTGACCTGGGCCAGCCGATCAGCGGCAGCAACGGGGAATATGGGGTTGTCCTGGGAGATATCCGGTGGACCCGGAGCATACATTGACGCGCCACTGTGACCTGTAGAGGATATGTGCGTCGCGGTTTAGTGCCCGGAAGAAGAAGACGGGTGAGCTCCGGTGTCGTAATCCTACCCGTTGGTGTATTGGCCTCTTGTGTGTGCCGGTCCTCTGTCCAGTACGACAGCCATTGGAGCTGGGCCGCCAGAAAGTAGGACTCGAAGGATGGGGCTCCGAGGCCCCCCTGGGTGGTGGGAAGCTGAAGGGTTTTCAAGGCTACCCTGTGCCGGCCCGATCCCCAAATTAGGGTACCTAGGAGGGAATTGAGGTCCTGGAAGAAGGACCTGGGTGGGACCACCGGCAAGTTGGTAAGATGATAAAGAAGCCGGGGAAGCATTACCATTTTAGCTAGGGCAATGCGCCCTATCTGGGCCAGTGGGAGTTTGGTCCAGAAAGCAACTGTCGGCCGAAGGCTCGCGAGCGCCCTGCAGTGATTGCCCCCGAAGATGTCAGCTGGAGAATGGTAAAGTCGAACCCCTAGGTATTGGGGGGCATCCGTGGACCATGAGATCTTTTGCGGCCACAACCAGGTATCGCGGGGTGGCAGGTCCGGGTGGAAGGGGTATACCGTGGATTTATCCCAATTCAGTCGGAGGCCCGAGGCGTCCGCGAATTCGGTAAGTGCCGTCCATATGGGGGTGAGGTCGGCCGTAATATCCCGGACATAGATGAGGAGGTCATCCGCGTACATAGAGACGCTGTGTGTGACTTCCGCATGTGGGATGCCCCAGTCCAGTTCTCCTTGGCGTAACCTGATCACCAGTGGCTCGACTGCAAGGGCAAAGAGGAGAGGCAAGAGGGGGCACCCCTGCCTCGTGCCTCGCCGGACCTCGAACGCCGCCGAGATGTGTCTCCCAATCCGGACCCGTGTGGACAGGTCGGTATAGAGGAGCCGCGTGTACGCCATAAGTACTGGGCCGATATTGAGGCGGTGGAGGACCGAGAAGAGGTATGGCCATGTGAGAGTGTCGAACGCCTTCTCTAAGTCCAGGATGAGGCAGGCGGAGCGAGGATATCTGTCCGTATCTGGTCCTGAACATGGAAGACGCGGCAGATGTTCTGTGAGGTGTTTCTCCCCGGGACAAAGCCGCACTGGTCCGGGTGGACCAGCGGGCATATGACCTGGGCGTATCTGTCTGCCAATACCTTCCCGAGGAGTTTACAGTCTGCAGACAGTAAAGTGATGGGGCGATACGAGCCCATAAGATGTGGGTCCCGGTGTGGTTTTAAAAAGGTCACGATTACCGATTCCCGTAGTTAGCGGGGTAACACACCCTGATCGAGGGCCATCGCAAGCACCTGTACCAGGCGTGGGATCACTAGAGGGGAAAACGTCGGATAGTATTCTAGCGGGAAGCCGTCGAGACCCGGGGCTTTATTGCGAGATAGGGACCGCGTCTGAGTAATTTCAGAAGCCGCGCTTCAGAATAAGCGCGGCTTCTGGGGAAAACGTTGAATAGTATTTTAGCGGGAATCCGTCGAGACCCGGGGCTTTATTGCGAGATAGGGACCGCATCTGAGTAATTTCAGAAGACCGCGCCTGAGTAATTCCAGAAGCCGCTATTTTGGCGTCGAGCGCAAGTTTGTCGGCATCCGAGATCATGGGGAGTGGCAACGGGTCAAGGAAATGGGTGACAGACGACGGAGAGAGCGAGTTCGGGGCGCCGTACACCACGTAATAGCGTTGGAACGCCAGAAGGATCTCCGCCTGGGAGTGCACGAGCTCGCCCTCCGGGGTGACGATGTCCGTGATCGGTCTGCTTTCGGTGTCCTGTCGCGCCAGCCATGCGAGCATCGCACCTGTTTTGTCCCTGTCTCTATGGATTCTGGGGGCATAGGCCCTGAAATTATATTTCCTGAGATCTGCACAGGCAGTTTGGTAGGCTGACTTAGCTTCGGCCGTGAGCGCAGCGTGTTCCTTAGAGGGATCAACTCGTTTAGTGAGTGTAGCTAGGCGCTGTTCCGTGGTTGTGAGTGCCTGTTCCAACGTGCGTCGGACCCCTGTGATTTGTTTAATACATTCCCCCCGTGCCACTACCTTGAACGCATCCCACTCTATCAGTGTCGAAGAAGCCGTGTTCGTGTTGTGTGCGAAGTAGTCCTGTATGCTGCGTGTGTGCGAGTCCCGGAACACCTGATCAGTCAAACATTCCCTAGGTAGCTGCCAGGTAGGGACCGGTGGGTGTGGGGGGCGCCAGGTGAGTCGCAGTATGTGAGCGTCATGATCTGAGATGACCCGCCCCAGGTAGTCCGCAGAGACGACCGTAGGGAGGATCTGCGCTGAGCATAGAAACCTGTCAAGGCGGACCCGGAGGTTGTGGGGGATAGAGTGGAACGAATAAAGGCGGGCATGAGGTTGTAGGTGTCGCAAAGCATCGGTGAGCGCCCAGTGCGTGGCCCAAGCTCGGAACAACTCTGATTGTCGGGGGGCTGGGGAGCACGGAGGGGGAGGGTGTGATCGGTCTAGGGAAGGGTCAAGCGTGCAGTTGTAATCGCCTCCCAAGATCCAGGGAATAGCAGTGAATTGGGCCAGGACTCCCGTAAGGTGATCTCAGAACTTGTCTTGCTCAGCATTAGGGGCATATATGCTGCCCAGGAGGATCCCCTGACCGTCTAAAAGCCCCTCCAGTAGAGCGTATCTGCCCTCTCTGTCCACCACCCGCTTGAGTTCCCGGAAGGGGGTGCCTGGCCTAACCCAGATTAAAGCGCCGCGCGCAAATGCCGAGTAGGTCGTGGCACAGAAAGTCGTTTAGCTTGCAGTCTGCCCAATTTGGTGCCGTTAATGTGTGTCTCCTGTAGGAGAGCAATCCCAGCTGTCATGCGCTTGATGTATGAGTAGACAGAATAGCGCTTACTAGGCATGTGGAGGCCCCTTACATTGAGTGTGAGGACATTAACGTCCGATCGTGGAACTGCCATCGATCAGAGGTCGTGTAAACTGCTGAGAGCTCCCAGGAGGCCCGGGGAATTGTGAGGTTGTACATCGTGTGCATGCCCGTGTATGCCTTGCTGCTGAGGGGTAGGGACAGGAACTGATAGGAGGGAAAACTGTGGTAACAGGGGGCGGGAAACAGTCCCAATGCAGGGGATACATCACCAGGGGTGGCATATCCAAACTAGTGTCCCACTAGGGGAAGAATACAACGAGAAACTGCGGGGGTGGCAGCGCGCGTGTATGCGAGGCTGGGCGCTGATCGGGCTGTTGTAGAAGTGACGTATGTCACGCATGAACCTACATAGGAAAAGCGCTGAGGCAGAGTCAGAGCATATTCGGTAAGTAGGGTGTTCAGAAAGAGGATAGAATCCAGTCACATATCACTCGGAGGTGCTAGGTCGTCCATCCAGGAGAGCGTCCATCGTTTGCGTGATGACCAGGGGGGAAGAGGCCTGGCCTATTCCCGACATTGTGCCATCACTGTCACGGTCTTTCTCCGGAGTGAAGAGGTGTGGCTGGCGTTCCAAGTCTGGAGCTAGGGGTGACGAGTGCAGTTCAATCACCGCTCTCAGGGCATCTCGTCGCTCTCGCATGATCTGTGTTAAATCAGGCGATCTCGAGGGGGAGGAACCGTGGCTCTTGGAGGGGCTCGCTTGGGGGTGCTTCAAACAACGTCTCCTGGAGCTCCGTGAGCGACTGTTCTGGTCTCGTTGGGCTCCCGCCTTGGGTAGTAATGGGCAGTGGAGCTCAGTCCAATCTTGCGCTTCCTCGGCGGTGACGAAGAAGATGGCCTTACCCTTGTGTAGGACCTTGAGGCGGGCTGGGAACAGCAAGGAGTATTGGACATCGTTTGCAAGGAGGCGCCTCTTGACCTCGAGAAATGTGGACCTCTGCTGCCGAACCCCTCGAGCATAATCCGGGAACACCATGACATGCTGGTCCTCCACCTGTAAGGGACCTGCCGCCCGGGCCGCGCGGAGCACCGCTTCGCGGTCACGGAAATGCAGGAACTTGGCTAACATGGGTATAGGAGGGAAGCCTGGTCTGGGCTCCCGGGCGGGGACCCTGTGAGCTCGTTCAATGAAGAAGAATGCCGAGCGTTCCGCTTCGGGGGTGAAAGATCTGGTCCATGACTCCATATAGTTCAGGGGGTCTGAGTTCTCAATTCCCTCTGGAAGGCCCAGGACGCGGATGTTACAGCGTCTCGACCGCCCCTCCAAATAGTCTGTGCGCTCTTCAAGGGCCGCCACGCGGCGCAGGACCTCCTGTAGATCTGTCCCCTGTGCCTTCACGGCGGGTTGTAGGTCGGTCAGTATCTTCTCTCCCTCCGTCACCCTGTCCGCCAGTTTGCGGTGATCGTCGCGGACCAAGCTGATGTCTGTCAAGAGGGTCCCCAAACGTTCCTCCATCGATAGTCGGGACATCTCTATGGCCGCTAGCACCTGGTCCAGCTTTGCCAATAAGGTGGGGTTTGTTTGTGGCGCGTGGGTTTGAGACCAGGTCCGGGTGTGAGGCATATTCTCGGGGGCCGTTTCAGGGACGGCGGTCACCTGTGTGCCCTTTGGTTTCCCCATGCCGACAGAAGGTGGGGCGTTGTGAGTCAGTGAGGGCAGGGAGAGGCGGGCTCTTCGAGGAGGGGTCCCTCGAGCAGTTCCACGCTAGGGGAGGATGCGTGGGCAGAGAAGGTGCAGGGTGGCCAAGGGCTAGCCCACCAGGTCCTGGGCTCCCGAGCGGTGAAGTGCTCGCACTTGAATGGTAAAGCAGGGGCGCAGGCTGCGGGGCCCCCCGCTGGCTGTTCAGGTCCTCCAGGCATAAGTAGCAGGAGCGTGAGGGAGGCGCGCGGTGAACCGGGGCTCCAGAGGTGCTGTCGGGAGCCCTTCAGACGCCGTCCCTCTCAAACGAGTATGGGCGCCATGTTAAGGTCAGGCACCACCGGGGAACAGGCGTTGGGAGGCCGTGGAGGGCGCCCCAGTCACATAGGCAGTCCCCACTCCATGCCCACCTCCGGTGACAGGCGTAGCGATGTTGGTCGGCCCCGCGGACCGCCCCGCGCGGCCCCCGGAGATCAGGACGCAGCAGAGGTGAGTCCTCGGAGTGGCGGGATGGCTCCCGTAGTCGGGGGGGTTGTTGCAGCGATGGGATGTAGCAGCGCCCAACCCCCGCTGGTCTCGCCGCCCGATCCGGGAAATCCTCCGGCGGTCACCGCACTGCTGTGCTGAAGGAGTCTCGGGGAGAGCAGTGTCACCGGGTCGTGGCCGCCATCTTGGGTTTCGGTGTACGGCTCCGGCGGGAGCAAACACGGAGGAAATTCGCCCCTTCCAGTGCCGGCAGAGCCACTGCGGTCGGCGCTCCGGGGTACAGGGGTGCTCCGGTTAGTAGTTTGGCGTGGAGGGGCCCACGGTGATCCTCGGGGCTAGATATATTGTTAGCCCGATCGCGGAGCCTCAACAAGACACGGCCGCCATCGTGGCTTACGTAGCCACGCCCCCCAACAATGTGTACACTAATCAATGTTTTGTGGGTCAATGATGACCATGGCAAAGCTTGTCTCACTGCATGATGTTGTTACTTACTTGTGCTTTTATACCTGCTTATACACACAATTGACAGTTCACGGCCTACTGTGATCATTGTGTTGTGGATGTGCGCCAAGTTTATATGATGCATTGAGGTGTGACAGGTACAGCAGATGAGTATGAGACAGTCATGTTCATTTTACACACATTGGTTGGAGGGTACGCTATAAGGCGTGCATATGTGAAATGTGGGGTTTAGTATGTGTGCATTCACATTGACCTAGGTGTTGTTTGAGGCTCCTGTGTACGTTAAATAGAGAGGTGTGCCCTCTGTGTGGCTCAAACGTCAAACCCATGTAACCTGGTGTGTCACGCATTTCTCAGGGCAGTCTTTGTTTTTCTGTGACATCCTTAACGGGATGTGCTGTGGCCATCTCATGATGGCTGTCATTGACATGTGTCCATTTTCATGTCAACTAGGAGGAGGCCTAATATCATATGTCAATTGACACTGCTGGAGGACATGGAGGATGTTGCAATCATTCGCAAATTCCGCCTCGACAGACCCACCCTGAAGACCCTTTGTGATCTGTTGGAGCCCCACCTGCAGCCACGTTGCCACTACCCAACAGCTTTCACACCAATGTACAAAGTGATGGCATCCCTCCATATTTCTGCAACTGGTTCCTTCCAGGAGCCTGTGGCCAGCGCTGCAGAGATGTCTCAACCCATGTTCAGCCTGGTGCTGAGGGTTGTTCTTGCAGCCATGATGATCTGTAAGGACAGATACATACATTTCCCCAAGGGAGCTGAATTGGCTGGTGTGAAGGGAGACTTCTATACGGTTTGGAACATCCCCCATGTTGTTGGTGCCATTGATTTCACACATGTCGGTCTGGTGCCACCACAGGCGAGTGAGCACATTTTTCGCAATCAAAAACATTATCACTCGATCAATGTGCAGGTGGTGTGCCTGGCAGACATGACCATATCGCATGTGTGTGCCAGATTCCACCGCCCCGCCCATGACTCGTACATCCTGAGGAACAGCATTGTGCCCCGGATGATGGCTAATCTGCTTCCTGAGCGGGCTTGGATTGTGGGTGAGTATGCCTAGTAATATGGCGTGCTGTGTGTGTAACCTGCTGTCCTCTGCCTGTGCAACATTGCAATGTGTGTTTGTCATTCCTAGGTGACTCTGTGTATCCCAGCCGCCCATGTCAGGGTGCGTCAGATTGCGCCTGCACTGTCACCGGCGGGTTCATGTGAAAGGAAAGACTTGTCATCGATCATTTAGGGAGAGAGACTAAAACTCCCATCAGCCCCGGAGGAGGAAGGTATTTGTAGACTGTAGACACGCATCCGGTTGCGTGTTATTCATTGTTTGTTCCGGTGCCCGCACAGGAGGAGAGGAGGACGTTGATCGGCGAGCGGACTTCTGGCGCTGCTCGAATCCTTTCCAGACGTGGGGCCAGGTAGGGTCGGCTTCAGTCAGGAAGCCGCCTCGACGGGCGAAGAGCCTGTAACCACCAACTCTGGGTTTGTCTTGTTTTGGAAGAGCGGAGCGGAGTGGTGAGCTGCCACGCGTTGCCGTTCTTTCTCTTGTCACAGGAGTAAAGTAACTCTGGAGAAGGACCGTTGTACTTTTCTTTGGTTTAGACCCAGAGTGTGTCTTTATTCGCGGGGCGTAGTGGTGGTCGCAACTACGCGCCACCGTGTTTATCATTTCCTTGTCTGCCAGCAGGGGCAAAGCGGTGTGATTCACTGCTTGTTTTGATTGTCAAAGACGGTGTTCTATTTTTTGACTATTCTGGAAGGGACTACAAGCAATGTTTATTCCTTATGCCTCACAGAGCGGAGTGTAGTGGTTCTTGCTTCCCACGCACCACCGTGTCTGATACTAAGGATCTTTGAGTTCTTCCCATCCTTGTGGAGCAATGTGTTTGAATGCTAACGCAGTATGGTACTGTGCCTACAACAGAACCCAGTTATAGTGTCTCTCGCCTGACGTCATGGTATGCCAACAACAGGGGCTTGCATACTCATTTGTATATGTCTACTAGGGAGTGTGTTTTTGGGCTGACCTGTGCTTGTGTCCTTAGACTGTTTGAAGTGACAGAAGGCGATAGAGGAGACGTTTGTCCTGAATCGTTCTTTATTCAGTATTCAGTATTTTGTACATGTCCTGTTCCTTAGCGAGACCATATGAGAGTAGCTTATTGACACTACTGTATTTACAGAGTTTATGTTTTTGTCGTTACAGGATTTCCCTTCCCTGCTGGCCCTTCCCTTTCCCTTCCCGGTTCTTTTTTCCCTCACCTAATGGCTCAAGCCCTCTGTGTATTTATATCAGAGGTATTGTGACATTTGGAGGTGGACCCTTATGAGCATCAATCGGATTCCGTGAAGCAGATCCTGACAGTCCATGGGTGCTGAGCCCACTACGTAATCCCAGGACATCGGCTGAAATCAGGTACAATGAGGCCCATGGCAGGACCCGTCGTGTCATTGAGTGGACTTTTGCCTGCTCAAGTCAAGATTCCGCTGCCTTGACAGGACTGGAGGTGCACTGTCATACTCTCCTGGGAAGGTCTGTAAGATCGTTATGGCATGCTGTATGCTCCACAACATGACCATTCACAAGAGGATTCACCTGCTACTGGGTGGTTATGAGGACCCAAGGCCACCGCCTGCCCAAGGACCTGAGTCCAGTGATGAGGACAGTGGAGAGGAAGAAGGAGTTGACATGCATCAACAGCTCATCACCCGCTACTTCACTTGAAGATGGGTGACGAGGTACAACTTGTGCATTGTCTGGTGTGATTGCTGATGCTGTGAAGGGCTATGAGTGGATGGTACAGACAGGCACATGTAAAGTCACCTGTGTGTGGAAATGTGGCAGTGACATTTCATTTGTGAACGTATACGGGACTCTGTTTGTTGACACTTGTTGCACATTGTGTTGTCTGCCTGTTGACTTATGTAGATGTTTGGTGTAGTGTAATGTCTGTGATGTCACACTCACACCAGTGACTGTTGTTCTGTTGTGTCTCCCTAGGTGCGTTGAAATTATCCAGGCCTACATACTGTACATCTTTTAGATACATTATGGACATTTTGAACACTGTAAATATTGCACTAAAGATAAAGCTGAACCAATTGAAGTGTGTAAGGTATTTTATTTACAAAGTTGACATGTGAGGGGTGTGGGCAGATTTACATGAAGGTGGTGATGGAGCAGTGAGTTGACAGTCATGGTAAATTAGATGAATGAGTAGGCACCACATCGATGTGGTGACCCAGTCCAACAGACATGTGCCATTCACAAGGCAGTGAGGAAAAGGACCGTCCAAACAGTCAATGCAGTGGGTAAGAGAGTTGCCACCAGGGCTGGCTCCGTGACTGGTGTTTGGCTGGTGCTTTGGATGCCCCCTTGGTCGCTTTGGCTGGGGGGGACCCTGCTGCATGGCCAGCGGTGTCTGAGGACTCACCACTCTCTGTGGTCGCAGGGGAGGATGGTGCACTGTCATCCTGCAGCACAACAGAGGGGGAAGGAGGTGTAGTTTGGGACGCAGGCCTATCCCTCAGTAACGCCATTTTCTGGCCCATGAGGCCCACCATTTGTCCAAGGCGGGTGTAGATGGACTTCATCAGCAGGATGACCTCACGTAATAGTTCTTCAGAGCGGCCACTTTGTCCCTGGACCTGTTCATAGGCTTCCATGACTCTGGTGAAGTGGTCCAGGGATGGTGTCCCAACCTCCGGAGGTCTGTGGCTGACCCTGGCCCTCCCACCTGACCTGCTGCTACAGACCTGTTGCCTCGCCACTATGGGTCCACGCATACTCTCCCTACCATCCACAGTTGTTGGTGTGGGCTGGTCATCCCCTTGGACAGGGAGGGTGCCGCAGGTGGAACTGGTGGTGGTGGTGGTAGTGGCAGTGGTGGTGGCGCTGGAGGCACAGGCCATAACTGCAGGGGTCTGCTGTGCAGTTGCTGTTGCAGCAGACGTGGTGGTGGGGAGGATGGGGGCCTGGGACCTGTTGCTCCCTGGCACACCAGATGGGCCGGCCTGGAGCTCATCGTCCAGAGAATCCTGGGAGTCTACATCCAAGAGTCCATGTACCAGGGGTGGAGACTGGCTCTGCTGGTCGTTGTTGTTGTCCTCAGCAGTGAGTACTTGGTCACCTGTAGATTAGATGAGAAATGGTCAGTGTAGTGCACTGTGCAAGTATTCTGTTAGCTGTGTGTCATCCACTGTCTGTACACTACACAATTGACTGATCATCACTATTATTTGTAAGTGCAATACTGTGCCTCATTACATGATGCAGAGGTACGTAAATTACTCATACTTGTCAGGTATTGATGCATTGCATGCAATAGGTGTGCTGTGTGTAGTGATGCAGGTCTCCCACCCACAGCCAGCCCACGGAAGATGGCTACCTACCTGTAAGTTTGTTTGGTGAAGAATACAATGGCTTCCAGGTGCTCCTAGGTGGTGTGTGAGAGGGCTCCATCTTGCTGGGGCGTGGGAAAGGGGGCCTCCCAGGGAAGATGGCTACCTACCTGTAAGTTTGTTTGGTATACTGCAATGGCTTCAAAGTGCTTGTGGGAGGGAGGGAGGAGCGCGTGCTCCATCCTGCTTGGGTGTGGGACAGGGGACATGGTGGGAGTAGTAGTGCAGGCATCCATCCCACATACAGGCCTCTCAGGGAAAGATGGCTACCTACCTGTAAGTTTATTTGGTGTACTGAAATGGCTTCAAAGTGCTTGTGGGAAGGCGGGAGTGCTTCATGCTGCTGGGGTGTGGTACAGGGGGCATGGTGGAAGTTGTAGTGCAGGCCTCCCAGGGAAGATGGCTACCTACCTGTAAATTTGTTTGGTGTACTGCAATGGTTTCAACGTGCTTGTGGGAAGGAGGGAGGGAGGGAGGGAGTGCTTCATCCTGCTGGGGTGTGGGACAGGGGGAATGGTGGGAGTAGGAGTACAGGCCTCCCTCCCACATACAGACCTCCTAAGCAAGGTGGCTCTCTACCTATAAGGTGAGGGTGAACAATGCAATGGCTTCCAGGTGCTTCTGGGTGGTGTGGGGGGAAGGGCTCCATCTTGGAGGGGTGTGGGACAGAGGGCATGGTGGGAGTAGGAATACAGGCCTCCCTCCCACATGCAGGCCTCCCAGGCAAGATGGATACCTACCTGTAAGGTACGGGTGAAGAATGCAATGGCTTCTAGGTGCTCCGGGGTGATGTGGGTGGAGGACTCCATCTTGCTGGGGTGTGGGACAGGGGGCATGGTGGGTGTAGTAGTGCAAGCCTCCCTCCCACATACAGGCCTCCAAGGGAAGATGGATACCTACCTGTAAGTGTGTTTGGTGTACTGCAATAGCTTCAAAGTGGTTGTGGGAGGGTGTGAGTGTTCCATGCTGCTGGGATATGGGACAGGGGGCATGGTGGAAGTAGGAGTACAGGCCTCCCTCCCACATACAGGCCTCCCAAGCAAGATGGTTACCTACCTGTAAGGTGAGGGTGAAGAATGCAATGGCTTCCAGATGCTCCTGGGTGGTGTGGGGGGAGGGCTCCATCTTGCTGGGGTATGGGACAGGGAGCATGGTGGGAGTAGTACTGGAGGCCTCCCTCCTGGAGAACCGGGCCTTATGGGCCTTGCGGCGCAGGGCACGCCTGATATCTCCGGGTTCACCTGCCTTATCAGTCAGAGACATGAGACACTCTGTTCGGCGTAGAAAATCAAGTTTATTAGCTGCAGCTAAGCACAGTGGTCCTAGAAGTACACCTATGGTAAATTCTCAGGAGACTGCCACTTTATTCCGTGGCGCACAGACTTTTATACCATACATATTTACAATACCCACTCCCAAAACATGCAAGACTGACAAATGAGAAAAGTTCGAAAACAAGCTCTCGAATATCTTGTACACGCCCTTCTTTCAGACCCCGTGTTCTCCCCTCCCCTCAACTTAATCAATGCTAGTGCATGTAATTCAATTTGCAGGTGGCAGGACGTATTTGCAAGCCTCAAAGGAGAGTTGTGTAACAAGAGAATACACAGAAAGAATAGTGAAGGCCAGTTAAATAGGATAAGATAAAGGAAGAATGATGAGACCCGCACAGCCAACTAAGACAAGTATCAATCAGTCTAGACATGGATTAACTAACTCGGCCAGTTCCTGACATCGGTTTCTTAGACAAGGACAAAGGAGTTATTCTTTAACAGGAGAGGCGAGCAGCTGAAAAGGCAAAAACACTATGCTCGCCGTGCCGCC
This sequence comes from Lissotriton helveticus, assembly GCF_964261635.1. Lineage (NCBI taxonomy): Eukaryota > Metazoa > Chordata > Amphibia > Caudata > Salamandridae > Lissotriton > Lissotriton helveticus. Next base: position 799,734 of record NW_027611923.1, read on the forward strand.
TGAGTGAGGGCAACACAAAATGGCGGCTGTTACAAAATGGCGGCTGACTACGAAGCGAAGTCGAAAATCACGGAACCTCAGACCCTCCTTTTGCCATTACGGAGGCAAAACACAAAGGACTCACGCTAGTCTGAGTCAATGTCGATGGTCATGAGGTCATTAAGCTGTTGCTGCAACATCATCTTAATATTTTCTGTTTGCTGTGACATAGGCTTTGGGACACACAAGGTGGCACAAATACCACAGATAGCGGGACCACACTGCAAACAGGGACAGCAAGAGAAAATGATGGCCAAAATCATCCCGGGGAAAGTTAATACAGTAGTCCCCAAAACCATCCCATCACAGACCAATTTCCTGAGTCCTCATGAATAGACTCGGAAATGACATGTAGCTTAGAAATGGCTTGGTATACTGTAGGAGCATTATCCAGAATGTAAATGCAGCAACTAGACCCAATCAATTTACAAACTCCTCTATCAGCAAGAACAATGTCTAACACCATTCTGTTTTGCAAAGTCATAAGACGATCCGCCTGAAGTTCAGCCGTCAAATTACTCAAGGCTCCGGAAGTTACATTTATCGTAGCCTCAACAACACAAACCAACTGTCTAATGTTTCTGCTATTGACCATTGGGCCCCAAAAGGGAAGAAACCCTTTTATGAAGTCTCCTTCCTCATGTCCAGCTGTGTCTCCAGAATCAATAACCCCTCTACCATATCTTTTCCTGTGATGTCCTAAAGGAGCAGGATATATAGAGGGAAGTAGGCAACCTATATAGCATGTTCCTGAAAAATAGGCAGGAAGCCATGTTTAGGCCCTATCATGACAAACGAGGGAATAGACATAAGTATGGAACATACACTCTTTTCCTGTTTATTTTTATTATTCTGACCAGTTATTTGCAAACACAGGGTGCCTTCATGAGGTACAGTCCAAATCGGTAGGGATCTTCTTTCTTTGGCCCTGTCAATGAGGCTAGTAATGTAGCGAGTCACATTCCAACCATCATATGCCCGTTTCTCATCCACGGGAATCTTACTAATATCAGCAATTTTGGCCATTGTCACTATTCCTTTAATCAAAGGACTATGACTATAGTCTGAGCCACCAGTATAGATATCACCAGGAGGATATCGGAGTTGGTTCTGATATGCATTAGAAAACATAGCCAATTAAGCCCAAGCGGAACCTTCATACAAAAACGGGAGAACCAAATATGGCATCCCTTTTTCAGCATTATGTGGCAAAAGCCCACAAACCCAACAATCAGTAGTATTAACTACCAGTTGATGATGATGTAACAACTGAATGAAAGAGTTGTTAAAATATTCTGGTCTCCTAACTTGTTCGTGGTCTGGGAGTGTGTAAAACTTATGTGGGGAGTCAGAGGGAGAACAGAGCAAAGGAAAAGAAGTCGGAACAGGTGCTTGCTGCTTAGTGTGGACAATCCAATCCACAAAAGCTAATAAAGTAAATAAACACACTAGAATACATAGTGCTACGCCACATCGACTAAATAGCAATTTCTTATACTTGTTACTTTTCACAATCATAACATCATTCCCTTCCATCTTAGTATCCACTACTCTAAAGGCGTTGCTCACGATAATCTTCCTAGCTCACTTGGCTGTGATTATTAGCCGTCCTATGACACTGCAAGTCCTGTTGACCTAGTCACTATTCAGGTCACAGCTCAAGACTCCTACCGTGACCCTGCAACTTGATGGATAGTGGAAAGGGAATGTCTTTTAAAAAAGGCTATCAAAGGACAAAGGAAAAAAGAAAAAAGTTTTCAATTGATGTTCAATTGTCTTTGGACACCCTAGATCTTAGATTGTACCGGGTCTTGCCAGGTACCGTTTGATCCTTAAACAAAGTCTCTGGGTTAGTGGTGTCCAGTCTTAGATGTGGTAGTACAGCTTCTTGTAGCACATCATCATCTTCTTTTTCAGAGTTTGTCCAGTCCAGGCGTGCACTACTAAAAGGTACAAATCGGGGAACTTTCTCACATTCGTTATCGCCAATGCCTTCTTGAACCCACTGATCATAGGGTAAAGGCAGGGGTACCCTCTTACAGTGCATGCCGTGGACCCAGTTTTTCTTTCCGACGACCTTCACAGCTGTACGTGTTGTTAACCGGACTTGTCGCGGTGGCCCCCAACGAGGTTCCAGATTCTTCTTCACACACATATAATCTCCAGGTCGGATGCAGTGACCTGGATCTGAGGAAGCCTCTGGTAAAGCGTTTTGGACCTGTTGATGAATAACACGTAATTTAGTGGTGAGGTCATGCAAATAGTCAACCAACAATGGGTATGGAATGTCATAGTACGTTTTAGGTCGCGGGACTCCCCAAACATTGGCTGGGCGTCCGAAAACGACCTCATTTGGACTAAGTCCTAAACGAGAAGGCACAGTTGTTCTCGTAGAGAGAAGTGCCAAAGGTAAAGCGTCAGCCCAAGCGAGACCCGTGCTGGCCTGAATCTTCGCTAATTTGAGCTTGAGAGTGCCATTATAGCACTCTACCAAACCCGCTGACTGAGGATGGTTTGTCGCATGGAATTTCTGTCTAATACCAAGACCCGCACACACCTTCTGCATAATTTGACCCACAAATTCACTTCCATTGTCACTCCAGACAATGCACGGCTGTTAGAAACGGGATCTCTGGCTGGCCAAGGCTTGCGCCAGAGTCAGTCAGAGACCACCACTTCCACTTCAGGGCAAGGGAGTCACATACCAAGATAACCCCTGCTCACCCCCTAGGTAACGTGACGCGAGCAGCCAGGCTAAACTTGGAGGCTATGCAGGTTAAGTGTTTGCGCGCGCACCCAGCAACAACTCCCAAGGCCCACCACAAAGGAAACTCCACACAAGGTTATATAAAAATAGCCTTTGTATTATACCAAAACACATTAGATAAGAACACACATTTTACAATGTGCCAACAGGCACGGGCAGAATTTACAGGGGATATGTACAAGGCAGGGCCACATGGACCACTGTCAGGAATCATCACTTTTTAGGAATAGTAATTAGCACATAGAACACTTTTAGAACAAGTTAGCACACAACCAGTAATTACTGGTAAAGGGTAAGTACCTCCTACGCAACCCTAACCGCCTTAGGAATATATTGCGCAGGGAACCAAGACCTCACTAGCAACACCTGTACTAGGAGAAAAACAACCACCTAAGTATCACCAACATTTAGGGGTATAAGCATAGGAACATTACACATGATGTATTAACATTCAGCGGTGTAGAAAATCAAAACACATGATGCATCGAAACACATTCAGAGGTGCAAGGAAGGAAACACATGATGCATCAAAACACATTCAGAGGTGCAAGGAAGGAAACACATGATGCATCAAAACACATTCAGCGGTGTAAACACAAGCAATTGCGCAAAAACTCACATGAGCCACAACCTGTGGCAGTCCCTAGGCCCTCTGGCCTTGTTGGGGCTAGGACGCCCTGTGTCCCAATGTCAGGGGGGCCTAAATGTGGCAGTTCCCCACAAAGTGCTGGGCAACTGGTGTAGAGAATGAGGGCCAACGCTGGAACCTCGCAGGCTCTGGCCTAATCTACTGTCCCCCAAAGAGCCTCGCTGGGCTCTACCACCACGCAATGCTCCTGAGCCTCTCTGGGGCTCAAAAACAACAATGTGGGCACTCAAGAGCTCCTCTGAGCTTGTAGGAGTGAAATGCCCTGGAGCCTCTCTGGGCTCGTAACCAAATGCGCCGCCAAGAGCCTCTCATGGGCTCACCTACAATATAATGCCCGCAGAGCCTTGTGGGCTCGGAATACTGAATACAAGGAGCCATCTAGGCTCTGCAAATACTGGGGGGCTTTGTTGGAGTCCCTCTCTGGGGACTCGGCATCAGGGGAGGCCCCACGGGCCTCCGAGCACTCAAGCACTCGCACTGGAGGGGAGGGGCGGGCACCGGCAATGTGCCCTGACGCCCCTCCTCTCCCTCAGGGCACTCACCGGGTCTCCAGACGCGCCGATCTCTGCTTCGCCCTTCACCCGGTCCCCCATCTCGGGACCGGGACTCGACGTGGAGCCTTCGTGGCTCCTAGGCACATTAGTATCCGGGCTCCCTCCTGGTCACGGGAGCCCCGCAACGCCCGCACCACTGCCTGCTTCCGTCTCGCTCCCCGGCGGGGGCGGGACAGGGGAATCTCATCGGGCCGGCAGCCAATCCCAGCGCGGCCCGGGGAGAACATCGCAAGGGGTCCCGGGCCAGCGGCGGTGAACTCGGGGGCATGACGAGGGGTAGGCTCCTTCGAGAAATAAGAAATAAAGTGAGGTAGGCACTTGCTGGAGGTCCCAGAGAACTTCACGAGATGGGCAGATGCTGGGTGGGCACCGGCTTGACAAACAAAGCGCCCTCAGCGCTGAAGCCGAAATGAAGCGCTCCCAAGCGCTAGAAGGCAAGACACAGTGCTCCACAGCGCTAGAGCAAAGAACCAGCGCTCCCAGGCGCTTTAGGGAAGTCCATAGTCCACCAAAGTCCCTCTGGAGTCCAGGGGCTGGGCAGGGCCCAGGGAAGCAAGCCTTACCCTGGGCCCCAGCAGCAGCATGCCCCTGGTCAGGTTCAAGTTGGGAACAAGAACCTTTTAGAAGAGGTCACAGCTTCCTTTTATACACTGTAAACCTTTGTCTAAAGGTGCAGGGTGGGGGAGAAACCAGTCGCAGCTGGTTTTGGGAGTACTTTGTTTTCCCCAGCCACCCCTCCCATTCACTAGGCAGGACAGGGTCATCAGTCACACCACAGGGGGGCGGAGCCAGCATTGTGTGGGGAAAACCCAGCTCCATTCAGGACCCAAGTGTACTCCTCCCCTCACATCAGCATGCTAATCTCAACACTCACCACTGGGCAGACCCATCCAGACATCCTGGAGCCAGGCTCCAGCCAATCACGTGTCAGCACACTCACTACACACGCACACCCATGTCTAGAAGTGGCACTTCCCCACTAGACACATACATGCCGCATACATCATCACGCAGCATTCAATCTCACGAGTTCGCACATACCAAACTCGACCCTGCACTCCCCACACATCAGGAACTACCATGGTCATACATATTCCCCATGCATTCCTATGGGAGGGCAGGTCACTCACCACACACACAGAGAGCTCACGCACTTTACACTGTACCACAGTGAAAAAGTGCGCAGAGGCCTAAAATCACCAACACCAGGTTACAGAAACAGGCTAGGCAAAAGCAAAAAGTTTCGGGGTGAAACCTGCCAAAAGGGCCAGGTCCAACAATGGCAAACCAAACCTTGGGAAGAATTCTTTCAAAAGGAATTTGGCAGTGGACAAGGCAGTATTATCCTTTAGGGGGTAAGCCTCTATCCACCTGGAAAAGGCACAGACCACCACAAGGACATACTTAAGGTTGTTGGAACGTTCCATATGGATGTAATCTATTTGTAAAACCTCAAAAGGATACGTAGGGGAGAAAAATGACCTGCCGGAGTTGGGGTTCCCTTTCCTGGATTATGCATTAAACAAACAATACAATTCTTCACTACATTTTCCGCACATTTAGGAATACCTTCATTATGCCATACTGGAGCCAGAAGCTTACATATTCCTTTCACACTGATATGAGCTGGACCATGCGCCATAGTAACTACAGGTAGTACATAGGCATCTGGTAACAACCATCTTTGGTGCTCCGACAATTCCGTCCAACATCCTGTCTCATCCAACATTCCCGTACTTTCTCTCCACTTGCTTAATTCCTTCTCAGTCGCTTCTGCTTGAATAATTTTCACACTTTCCACTGTGTCTTCACACATACCTCCTTCTCTAACCCAATTTGCAGGGCCTGCAACATACATATGGCTCTTAACGTTCCTCGCTGTTTCCTTTGCTACTTCATCTGCAAATGCATTCCCTCGACCTACATCATCAGTAATCTTCTTATGCGCACTGCACTGCAATCGCTATTTGGGTAGGCAAAGTAAGTGATTCAAGAAGATCAGAAACCAACTGACCATGCTGTATTTTAGTCCCATGAGAAGTAAAGAATCCTCTTTCCTTCCACAAGCGACCAAAACTATGAGCCACGCCAAAGGCGTATTGGCTATCGGTATAAATAGTCACTCTCTTTCCCATAGCTAATACACACGCTCTTGTCAGCGCAATCAACTCAGCTGCTTGTGCTGAATTGTGTGTGATACGTGCAGTTTCTACTATTGTATGCAAAGTGGTAACAGCATAGGCTGCAGTCGTATCACCATTAGGAAGTGTTAGAAGCGGCTGTCTCTAGTTGGCAGAGGTATACACTTCTGACAAATAGGAACACACCTTTTCTAGTCAGGGCAAGGGGATCACACACTTAGATAACCCCTGCTCACCCCCTTGGTAGCTTGGCAAAGCAGACAGGCTTATCTCAGAGGCAGTGCGTTAAGCATTTATGACCACATACAGTAATAAAGTGAATACACTACAAATGGACACGACACAGTGGTATTATAAAAATAAGAATGTTTATATAAGGCTTAGCACAAGACCAAATAACGACAAAAATATACCACAATCCTAATAAATACTCTTGGAAGGAAAAATAATAGTTCAAGCATAGTTTCTTCTTAGCACAAAGTCTTTAGTATCAAAAGCAACTCTTCTTCTCTAAAACACAGTTCTTGGCAACAATGTAACCCACACGGGAGTCACACGACGTCGAGGCAAAGTTAGTCCAAAGGTTCAGCGTCGACCGCGAGGAGCGCTACGTCGAGCCCGGAGTCGCACAGACCCCCACAACACAGTACCTTGGAAAAGTGAAGCACTCGATGATCAGCGGCGATGAGATGTCCGGCGTCGCGTCTTCGGCGTCGATCGGGCCTCGGAGTCGGGGCGATCTGCAGCGGCGTCGACCGAAGTCAGGCAGGAGCAGCGCTCACGAGGTGAAGCAGGATACGGCGTCGTCGATGTCGATGTTGCAAGAGTGAGCAGCGCTCACGGCGTCGAGAGGGCTCGAAGTCGATGCGATCAGCAGCGGTGCAGACACGAGGTCACTTGGAGCTGGAGCCGAACTCACTACTCACTGGCGTTGTTGCTGGCGTCGATCGGGCCCGGCGGCCGGCGTCGAGGAAGCGGGACACTGGAGCCGTTACTCACGATGTCAAGCTGGATTCGGCGGCGTCCGTCGGCGTCGAGATTGCTGGATTCTTTCAGAGGGGCTGGATGCACAAGTTCCAGCAAACAGCACTTTAAGCAGATGAAGTCCTTTAGCCCTGTGACTTCAACAGGAGACTGGCACTCTTCCAGCCCTTGGAGATTTTCTTAGCAAAGATTGAGAGTACACACACAGTTCCTCTCTCCTGGTTCCTTGGCAAAAATAAAGAAGCAATGCAGGATTCCCCCAACAAACAGCACTCTGGCAGAAGGGGTAGGCAGTCCTTAGATCAGCAGCCTTCTTGTCCTTGGTTCAGGTTTCCTTGTCAGAAGTGATATGAATTCTTGGTTCAGGGGCCCTTCTCTTATACCCCTTTTTGGCTTTGATCCCTTTGTCCATGCAGGGGAATTTCCCCCCATCTTGGGTTTGTTGTGGGTGTTGCCAGGCCGAAGCACCTGGCCTATTCACTGTGCAGGGCAGAGTCTTCAGCCGCCCAGCAGGAGCGGAGTCAGCATTGTCACTGGCAGGGGCAGGGCCATCAGTTGCCCGGCAGGAGGTGGGCCAGGAAAGTCCCAGGCAGGCACAGAGTCATCAGCCGCCCGGCAGGGGGGCGGAGCCAGCATTGTATCAGGCAGGGCAGGCTATCAGGAGCTACTCTTCCCCTACTCTCAATGCAAATGTCCCACTCACCCCACACTGACTCATTCAGACCTCTGGAGCCACCCAGCTCCTGTCACACGCACACCAGAATCAGCAGAGACCGGTAGACAGTTAGACAAGAAAATAGCTACTTTCTAAAAGTGCTATTTTCAAACACAGAGTCCAAAAACCATCCACACAAACGGATGTGTTATTAAACCCTGAGTACAGGGATACCAAACTCGACATTGCACCATGCTCCCCGAGCCCGCTAGGATTATAGCATTAATAATCCTGGCAGCCCATTCTAACTGATGGAGAGCAGGTTACCTTACACTAGTGAAAAACGAATATGGCTGTAATTCACTACTAGGACATGCCAACCTTGTCAGGCTTGTCCTACCTTATGCTTACAATGCACCCTGCCCGTGGGCCTACCATAGGGGTGACTAACATGACGTTAAGGGAAGGTTTAGGGACTGGCAAGTAGGTGTACTTGCGCAGTCTGCGTGACAGTACCAGACTGCACGTGGTCTAGCAATGGTAGACCTTCAGACATACTTTTACTAGGCCGCTCTTGTGGGTGGCACAACACGTGCTGCAGGCCCACTAGCAGCATTTGTATTTACAAGCCCTGGCACTCCTGGTGCACTCTACTAGGGACTGACAGTAAACCAAATAAGCCAAACATGGAATTCAATCAATACAGCAATTTCACATAGGGAGCACTTGCACTGTGGCACTGATCAGCAGTGGCACAGTGCCCAAAGCATTTACCAGCAAAAACATCGTAAACAGAGGAGGCAAACAGAAAAAATGGAGGAGAGACTCATGCCAATGATGCCAGGTCTAACAGAAGCTTAAAACACGAACCATCTACCCATAGGATCCCATCCGGGTCCACAAGTGGTGTATCTTTTAGATCTATTCTGCCTTTTGTTTCCTCCTCTGTTTGGAGAAGACAATCATGCTGATTTTGTGTACCCTCCTCTTCTGGAGTAGGTAACAACGTTGCTGGATTCAAAACATTACATCGTTTGATGTATATGTGGCTTGCTAAAAGCGTCAACTCATACCCAGACAAACGAGCACTCGTCAGATGTTGCATTTTTGTTCTATTCAAAAGAGTATCTACTGCATGTGGTACCATAACAACAAGAGTGTGATCTAATACCAGTCCAGCAGATTGACGAATAGAGATCGCCTAGTTGTCTCAGAGCTGCTGTTGCTCTGAGACAACTAGGCAATGCCTTGGCTACTGGATCCAGAGTAGCCGAAAAATAAGCACATGGCCTTTGTTTGTCTCCAAATTGTTGCGTTAAAATAGACAATGCACAACCTTCTCGTTCATGCACGTAGAGTGTAAAAGGCTTACTATAGTCTGGAGTACCCGACACAGGGGCTGAACACAAAGCAGTACGTAGATCAGAAAAACTCTTCTGACATTCATCAGTCCAGGGAAGAGGTTGGGGTGTGTCTTTCAAAGTAAGTTCCAACAAAGGTTTAGCTAGTAGAGAAAAATTTGGGATCCACTGTCTGCAATAGGGGATAAAACGTGCCCCAGGGAGATTGTGAAGTGAATAATAGAACTTCTCTTTGCACCAGTATCCAAAAGAAACGGCTCTGAAACACCCAATGCAACAACGTTAACATAAGGCCCATCCTGATCCACTGGAACTGATACCACTCCCTTGCTTTGTCCACTCCCTTGCTTTGTCCACGGCTGTCCGAGCTAGTGGAAAAATAAGAATTGTCGTTCTCGATGCAATAATCGTCATTGTAATACTGTGCGGACTGAGAATTCTGCTGATTAAAATAATTCACAGTATTCTGTGGGGGTACGGAAGGCTGTCCTTGAGACGGCACACCTCGTCCTCTACCCCTGGATGCTGACTGAAAACCACCACGACCTCGTGGCACTGAGAGTCCACCATTACGTTGCAAAAAAACCAGACAATTATTCTTGAAATGACCTTCCTCTTTACAATAGGCACATTGATTAGGACCTAACAAAGCTCGTGGAACAAACGATGTAGGCTTCTGTAACAATCTCTGAAACTGTGGAGGCTGTTGTAATTGATTCTGAGCAGAACGAGGGGGATAAGCTTGTTGCAAAAGAACCTTCGTTTTCAATTCTTTAGTCTTCTTCTCTGCTTTTTCCTTTTCTTCCTTAGCCCTATTCTCATAATATTGAGCAGTAGCTAATATCTGGGCAGATGAAGAAACGGCCCACAAACTCTCAGAATCTTTCAATTTATGCGATAGTTCGGGAAGTAAATTAAACACGAATTTATCAACAAATAATCGCTGTCCACCCTCCGTACTCAAATCTTGACCACTATGGTCGATTAATGTTTCCTCTAAACGAGGAAAGAAATCAGAAGCACTCTCATCTTTCTTCTGTTTACACGCAGCTAACTTGTCCCAATTAACTCAGAGGGCAGGCATCATCATTTTCATTAAAGTTAATATTCTACCAGGCAATTCAGTGATCAAAGCATCGGGTTTCGCACCACCTACTTGTAGCGCATCTGCGGCAGCTAAAGCAACCCAAGTACCACCCAAAGCTTGATCATGATCTTCCTTACGAATCCGAGCCCATATTGCTGGAGGAACCACATTACCCATCAGTAAATCAATATCTGCCAAATTCATAACGCACGTGTGAACAGTCTGAGACAACTCTTTATAATCCAGCAGGATTCTTACGAGGGTCCGGTAGAGACTGTTTAAGTGCTAGAACTTCAGATCTTTTCCAAGGATCATGTACCCATATACACTGGAAATGAGCAGGGACACCTGGAACATTACCTGCTTGTGGAACCGCTTCTCTCCATATAGGGGGTACTTCTCGCATAGGATAGTGTTTCACTTTATGCCTTACCGCAGGATCCGGTTCAAGAGAAGTTTGAGAGAAAAAGGAAGACCTAAAAGTGATAAGTTTTCGAACAGCATCCTCAACACAGGGACCCACAATAAGACCCTTATCGAAGGTAGCCTATATATCAGATAAACCCCGAGGAGTTAAATCCAAACCCATATCACCCCATCCTTTAATCAGGGTGTACACATAACATTAAAAACATATCTCTGCGTGGGCGCATTCCACTGGAGGAAAGTATCCAAAATATCATGAACAGTATATAGTGGACCACTCATGATCCAATTGCGAGCAAGAGAATCTAACCTAGTTCGTTCATCAGTATCTGGAACTTGACTACGAGATTGCCTTCTGGACAAAGCAGGAGTCAAATTAAGAGCACCGAAGAAAGGCGACAAAAGACCGGAAACGGTATCAACCAATCGTTGACGAGCTGTAGGAGAGTCAGACAGTAAAACTGGAGATATCGTGTTAAGCACAACAGGAGAAGAACTATCGATAGAAAAAGACACTGGCGGTGAAGGAGACGGAGGTACAGAGGAGGTGGGGGTGGAATTACTGAAAGAGGCAATTGCAGAGAAACTGGAATAACTGGTTGGACAATAGGTTGCTGAACAATAGGTGGAGGTAATCGCAACAGCTGAGACATGAAAGGATCTTCATCAAGATCTTTACTTTTTGTGGGAGGAGTCAACACTGGATAACATCTATCTATTGCCATGCGGTGCTGCCGTTCCGAAACGTCAATCATTTGATCAACTTCATAATTTTTAAACTGTTGCACAGCCTGTAGGACCGTCACATCCTGTGCTTTCCTATCCTTTTTCGCTTGTTTAATTTCTTTCTGTTTGGCTTCCTTACGCCAGAGACGGAAAGAGTCAAACATTGCCGACCGGGCTTTTCTTTTGAACAAAATGGCTTCTAAATTGTCTAATATGTCAGGCTCAAAACTACCATTTTGTGGCCACTGCAGAACACCATCTTTCTTTGTATATCGAATCCATGTATCATTAAAAATAATAGGACCAAGCCCATGTTTGGAATAGAGCTCATAAGTGGGAGTTCCAACGGGAGGAATTGGACAAGAGTCCTCGAGCTGGGGTTTAAGACAATTATTACAGCACAAACGTACTTTCCCCTCGGCTTCGACTTATGCATTGGTCGAATAAAAACCCAAAACAAAAAGAGTGGGAGCTACCCACGTATACTTAACTAAGTATTTTCTCACGCCAACAGGTGTTCGTCTAACGTCTCGTGATACCAATCATCACCAGGGCCAAGGCAGGGCAACAGTCAGGGCAGCAGTCGTCAGTAGCCGTCGGAAAGGATTAGCCGCGCTGAAAAAGACCTTCGGTCCACTTCGACATACAGGGGTCGCTCTCGTTGTTCGCGAATCCTCCAGAATTTTCTTGCGAAGCTCTTCACGATCTTCGGGCTGAACCGCTACCACTGAAGTCGCCCCACGTTGGGACGCCAATTGGAGAACTGGGCCTTATGGGCCTAGCGGCGCAGAGCACGCATGATATCTCCGGGTTCACCTGCCTTATCAGACAGAGACACGAGACACTCTGTTCGGCGTAGAAAATCAGGGGGCATATTTATGAAGGCCTTGCGCCGCCGGTGCGTCACTTTTTCCCTTGTTAAAAATGACGCACCGGCGGCGCAAGGCCTTCATAAATCTACCCCCAGGTTTGTTAGCTGCAGCTAAGCACAGTGGTCCTAGAAGTACACCAATGGTAAATTCTCAGGAGCCTGCCACTTTATTCCGTGGCGCATAGACTTTTATACCATACATATTTACAATACCCACTCCCAAAACATACAAGACTGACAAATGAGAAAAGTTTGAAAACAAGCTATTGAATATCTTGTACACGCCCTTCTTTCATACCCCGTGTTCTCCCCTCCCCTCAAGTTAATCAATGCTAGTGCATGTAATTCAATTTGCAGATGGCAGGACGTATTTGCGAGCCTCAAAGGACAGTTATGTAACAAGAGAATACACAGAAAGAATAGTGAAGGCCAGTTAAATAGGATAAGATAAAGGAAGAATGGTGAGACCCGCACAGCCAACTAAGACAAGGATCAATCAGTCTAGACATGGATTAACTAACTCGGCCAGTTCCTGACATCGGTTTCTTAGACAAGGACAAAGGAGTTATTCTTTAACAGGAGAGGCGAGCAGCTGAAAAGGCAAAAACACTATGCTCGCCGTGCCGCCTGAGTGAGGGCAACACAAAATGGCGGCTGTTACAAAATGGCGGCTGACTACGAAGCGAAGTCGAAAATCACAGAACATCACTCCTACAAACACCCTCACTGTGAAAATGGCTACCTACCTGTAAGTTTGTTTGGTTAACAATGCAATGGCATCAAAGTGCTTGTGGGAGGGAGGGAGTGCTCCATGCTGCTGGGGTGTGGGGCAGGGGGCATGGTGGGAGTAGTAGTGCAGGCCTCCCTCCCACATTCTGGCCTCCCAGGGAAGATGGCTACCTACCTGTAAGTTTATTTGGTCTACTGCAATGGCTTCAAAGTGCTTGTGGGAAGGCGGGGGTGCTCCATGCTGCTGGGGTGTGGTACAGGGTGTATGGTAGAAGTAGTAGTGTAGGCCTCCCCTCCACATACAGGCCTCCCAGGGAAGATGGCTACCTACCTGTAAGTTTGTTTGATGTACTTCAATGGCTTTAAAGTGTTTGTGGGAGGGACGGAGGGAGGGAGGAGTGCTCCATCCTGCTGGGTTGTGGGACAGGGGGCATGGTGGGAATAGGAGTAAAGGCCTCCCTCCCACATACAGGCCTCCCACGCAAGATGGCTACCTACCTGTAAGGTGAGGGTGAAGAATGCAATAGCTTCCAGGTGTTCCTGGGTTGTGTGGGGGAGGGCTCCATCTTGCTGGGGTGTGGGTCAGGAGGCATGGTGGGAGGAGTAGTACAGGCCTCCTTCCCACATACAGGTCTCCCAGGGAAGATGGCTACCTACCTGTAAGTTTGTTTTGTATACTGCAATGGCTACAACGTGCTTGTGGGAGGGAGGGAGGGAGGGAGTGCTCTATCTTGCTGGGGTGTGGGACAGGGGCATGGTGGGAGTAGGAGTGCAGGCCTCCCTCTCACATACAGGCCTACCAAGCAAGATGGCTACCTACCTGTAAGGTGAGGGTGAAGAATACAATGGCTTCCAGGTGCTCCTGGGTTGTGTGGGGGGAGGGCCCCATCTTGCTGGGGTATGGGACAAGGGGCATGGCGGGAGTAGTAGTGCAGGCCTCCCTCCTACAAACACCCTCACTGTGAAAATGGCTACCTATCTGTAAGTTTGTTTGGTGAACAATGCAATGGCATCAAAGTGCTTGTGGGTGGGAGGGAGTGCTCCATGCTGCTGGGGTGTGGGACAGGGTGCATGGTGGGAGTAGTAGTACAGGCCTCCCTACCACATACAGACCTCCCAGGGAAGACAGCTACCTACCTGTAATCGTGTTTGGTGTACTGCAATGGCTTCAAAGTGCTTATGGGAGAGAGGGAGGGAATGCTCCATCCTGCTGGTGTGTGGGACAGGGAGCATGGTGGGAGTAGAAGTACAGACCTCCTTCCCACATACAGGCCTCCCAGGGAAGATGGCCACCTGCCTGTAAGTTTTTTTTGTGTACTGCAATGGCTTCAAAGTGCTTGTGGGAAAGAGGGAGGGAGGGAGTGCTCCATCCTGCTGGGGTGTGGGACACGGGGCATGGTGGGAGTAGTAGTACAGGCCTCCCTCTCACATACAGGCCTACCAAGCAAGATGGCTACCTACCTGTAAGGTTAGGGTGAAGAATGCAACGGCTTCCAGGTGCTCCTGGGTGGAGTGGGGGAAAGGCTCAATCTTGCTGGGGTGTGAGACAGGGGGCATGGTGGGAGTAGTAGTGCAGGCCTCCTTCCCACATACAGGCCTCCCAGGGAAGATGGCTACCTACCTGTAAGTTTGTTTTATGTACTGCAATGGCTTGAAAGTGCTGGTGGGAGGGAGGGAGGGAGGAAGTGCTCCATCCTGCTGGGGTGTGGGACAGGAGGCATGGTGGGAGTAGGAGTACAGGCCTCCCTCTCACTTACAGGCCTACAAAGCAAGATGGCTACCTATCTGTAAGGTGAGGTTAAAGTATGCAATGGCTTCCAGGTGCTCCAGGGTGGTGTGGGGGAGGGCTCCATCTTGCAAGGGTATGGGACAGGGGGCATGGCGGGAGTAGTAGTACAGGCCTCCTTCCTACAAACACCCTCACTGTGAAAATGGCTACCTACCTGTAAGTTTGTTTGGTGAACAATGCAATGGCATAAATGGGCTTTGTGGGTGTGGGACAGTGCTCCATGCTGCTGAGGTGTGGGACAGAGGGCATGGTGGGAATTGGAGTGCAGGCCTCCCTCCCACATAAAGGCTTCCCAAGCAAGGTGGCTACCTACCTCTAAGGTGAGGGTGAAAAATGCAATGACTTCCAAGTGCTCCTGGGTGGTGTGGAGGGGAGGGCTCCATCTTGCTGGGGTGTGGGACAGAGGGCATGGTGGGAGTAGGAGTACAGGCCTCCCTTCCATATACAGGCCTCCCAAGAAAGATGGCTACCTACCTGTAAGTTTGATTGGTGAACAATGCAATGGCATCAAAGTGCTTGTGGGAGGGAGGGAGTGCTCCATGCTGCTGGAGTGTGGGCCAGGGGGCATGGTGGGAGTGTAGTGCAAGCCTCTCTCCCACATACAGGCCTCCCAGGGAATATGGCTACCTACCTGTAAGTTTGTTTGGTGTACTGCAATGGCTTCAAAGTGCTTGTGAGAGGGCGGCAGAGCTCCGTGCTGCTGGGATGTGGGACAGGGGGCATGGTGGGAGTAGGAGTACAGGCCTCCCTCCCACATATAGGCCTCCCAAGCAAAATGGCTACCTAACTGTAAGGTGAGGGTGAAGAATGCAATGGCTTCCAGATGTTCCTGGGTGGTTTGGGGGGAGGGCTCCATCTTGCTGGGGTATGGGACAGGGGGTATGGCGGGAATAGTAGTGCAGGCCTCCCTCCTACAAACACCCTCACTGTGAAAATGGCTTCCTACCTGTAAGTTTGTTTGGTGAACAATGAAATGGCATCAAAGAGCTTGTGGGAGGGAGGAAGTGCTCCATGCTGCTGGGGTGTGGGACAGGAGGCATGGTGGAAGTAGTAGTACCGGCCTTCCTCTCACATACAGGACTCCAAGGGAAAGATGGCTACCTACCTGTAAGTTTGTTTGGTGAACTGCAATGGTTTCAAAGTGCTTGTGGGAGGGCGGGAGTGCTCCATCTTGCTGGGGTGTGGGTCAGGGGGCATGGTGGGAGGAGTAGTACAGGCCTTCTTCCCACATACAGGTCTCCCAGGGAAGATGGCTACCTACCTGTAAGTTTGTTTTGTATACTGCAATGGCTTCAACGTGCTTGTGGGAGGGAGGGAGGGAGGGAGTGCTCCATCTTGCTGGGGTGTGGGACAGGGGCATGGTGGGAGTAGGAGTACAGGCCTCCCTCTCACATACAGGCCTACCAAGCAAGATGGCTACCTACCTGTAAGGTGAGGGTGAAGAATACCTTCCAGGTGCTCCTGGGTTGTGTGGGGGGAGGGCCCCATCTTGCTGGGGTATGGGACAAGGGGCATGGCGGGAGTAGTAGTGCAGGCCTCCCTCCTACAAACACCCTCACTGTGAAAATGGCTACCTACCTGTAAGTTTGTTTGGTGAACAATGCAATGGCATCAAAGTGCTTGTGGGTGGGAGGGAGTGCTCCATGCTGCTGGGGTGTGGGACAGGGTGCATGGTGGGAGTAGTAGTACAGGCCTCCCTACCACATACAGACCTCCCAGGGAAGACAGCTACCTACCTGTAATCGTGTTTGGTGTACTGCAATGGCTTCAAAGTGCTTATGGGAGAGAGGGAGGGAATGCTCCATCCTGCTGGTGTGTGGGACAGGGGGCATGGTGGGAGTAGACGTACAGACCTCCTTCCCACATACAGGCCTCCCAGGGAAGATGGCCACCTGCCTGTAAGTTTTTTTTGTGTACTGCAATGGCTTCAAAGTGCTTGTGGGAGGGAGGGAGGGAGGGAGTGCTCCATCCTGCTGGGGTGTGGGACAGGGGGCATGGTGGGAGTAGTAGTACAGGCCTCCCTCTCACATACAGGCCTACCAAGCAAGATGGCTACCTACCTGTAAGGTTAGGGTGAAGAATGCAACGGCTTCCAGGTGCTCCTGGGTGGAGTGGGGGAAGGGCTCAATCTTGCTGGGGTGTGAGACAGGGGGCATGGTGGGAGTAGTAGTGCAGGCCTCCTTCCCACATACAGGCCTCCCAGGGAAGATGGCTACCTACCTGTAAGTTTGTTTTATGTACTGCAATGGCTTGAAAGTCCTGGTGGGAGGGAGGGAGGGAGGAAGTGCTCCATCCTGCTGGGGTGTGGGACAGGAGGCATGGTGGGAATAGGAGTACAGGCCTCCCTCTCACTTACAGGCCTACAAAGCAAGATGGCTACCTATCTGTTAGGGGAGGTTAAAGTATGCAATGGCTTCCAGGTGCTCCAGGGTGGTGTGGGGGAGGGCTCCATCTTGCAAGGGTATGGGACAGGGGGCATGGCGGGAGTAGTAGTACAGGCCTCCTTCCTACAAACACCCTCACTGTGAAAATGGCTACCTACCTGTAAGTTTGTTTGGTGAACAATGCAATGGCATAAAAGGGCTTTGTGGGTGTGGGACAGTGCTCCATGCTGCTGAGGTGTGGGACAGAGGGCATGGTGGGAATTGGAGTGCATGCCTCCCTCCCACATAAAGGCTTCCCAAGCAAGGTGGCTACCTACCTCTAAGGTGAGGGTGAAAAATGCAATGACTTCCAAGTGCTCCTGGGCGGTGTGGAGGGGAGGGCTCCATCTTGCTGGGGTGTGGGACAGAGGGCATGGTGGGAGTAGGAGTACAGGCCTCCCTTCCACATACAGGCCTCCCAAGCAAGATGGCTACCTACCTGTAAGTTTGATTGGTGAACAATGCAATGGCATCAAAGTGCTTGTGGGAGGGAGGGAGTGCTCCATGCTGCTGGAGTGTGGGCCAGGGGGCATGGTGGGAGTAGTAGTGCAAGCCTCTCTCCCACATACAGGCCTCCCAGGGAATATGGCTACCTACCTGTAAGTGTGTTTGGTGTACTGCAATGGCTTCAAAGTGCTTGTGGGAGGGCGGCAGAGCTCCATGCTGCTGGGATGTGGGACAGGGGGCATGGTGGGAGTAGGAGTACAGGCCTCCCTCCCACATACAGGCCTACCAAGCAAGATGGCTACCTACCTGTAAGGTTAGGGTGAAGAATGCAACGGCTTCCAGGTGCTCCTGGGTGGAGTGGGGGAAGGGCTCAATCTTGCTGGGGTGTGAGACAGGGGGCATGGTGGGAGTAGTAGTGCAGGCCTCCTTCCCACATACAGGCCTCCCAGGGAAGATGGCTACCTACCTGTAAGTTTGTTTTATGTACTGCAATGGCTTGAAAGTCCTGGTGGGAGGGAGGGAGGGAGGAAGTGCTCCATCCTGCTGGGGTGTGGGACAGGAGGCATGGTGGGAGTAGGAGTACAGGCCTCCCTCTCACTTACAGGCCTACAAAGCAAGATGGCTACCTATCTGTAAGGTGAGGTTAAAGTATGCAATGGCTTCCAGGTGCTCCAGGGTGGTGTGGGGGAGGGCTCCATCTTGCAAGGGTATGGGACAGGGGGCATGGCGGGAGTAGTAGTACAGGCCTCCTTCCTACAAACACCCTCACTGTGAAAATGGCTACCTACCTGTAAGTTTGTTTGGTGAACAATGCAATGGCATAAAAGGGCTTTGTGGGTGTGGGACAGTGCTCCATGCTGCTGAGGTGTGGGACAGAGGGCATGGTGGGAATTGGAGTGCATGCCTCCCTCCCACATAAAGGCTTCCCAAGCAAGGTGGCTACCTACCTCTAAGGTGAGGGTGAAAAATGCAATGACTTCCAAGTGCTCCTGGGCGGTGTGGAGGGGAGGGCTCAATCTTGCTGGGGTGTGGGACAGAGGGCATGGTGGGAGTAGGAGTACAGGCCTCCCTTCCACATACAGGCCTCCCAAGCAAGATGGCTACCTACCTGTAAGTTTGATTGGTGAACAATGCAATGGCATCAAAGTGCTTGTGGGAGGGAGGGAGTGCTCCATGCTGCTGGAGTGTGGGCCAGGGGGCATGGTGGGAGTAGTAGTGCAAGCCTCTCTCCCACATACAGGCCTCCCAGGGAATATGGCTACCTACCTGTAAGTGTGTTTGGTGTACTGCAATGGCTTCAAAGTGCTTGTGGGAGGGCGGCAGAGCTCCATGCTGCTGGGATGTGGGGCAGGGGGCATGGTGGGAGTAGGAGTACAGGCCTCCCTCCCACATATAGGCCTCCCAAGCAAGATGGCTACCTAACTGTAAGGTGAGGGTGAAGAATGCAATGGCTTCCAGATGTTCCTGGGTGGTTTGGGGGGAGGGCTCCATCTTGCTGGGGTATGGGACAGGGGGTATGGCGGGAGTAGTAGTGCAGGCCTCCCTCCTACAAACACCCTCACTGTGAAAATGGCTTCCTACCTGTAAGTTTGTTTGGTGAACAATGAAATGGCATCAAAGAGCTTGTGGGAGGGAGGGAGTGCTCCATGCTGCTGGGGTGTGGGACAGGAGGGATGGTGGAAGTAGTAGTACAGGCCTTCCTCTCACATACAGGCCTCCAAGGGAAAGATGGCTACCTACCTGTAAGTTTGTTTGGTGTACTGCAATGGTTTCAAAGTGCTTGTGGGAGGGCGGGAGTGCTCCATGCTGCTGGGGTGTGGGACAGGGGGCATGGTTGGAGTAACAGTGCAGGCCTCCCTCCCTCATACAGGCCTCCCAGGGAAGATGGCTACCTACCTGTAAATTTGTTTGGTGTACTGCAATGGCTTCAAAGTGCTTGTGGGAGGGAGGGCGGGAGGGAGTGCTCCATCCTGCTGGGGTGTTGGAAAGGTGGCATGGTTGGAGTAGGAGTACAGGCCTCGATCCCACATACAGGCCTCCCAAGCAGGGTGGCTACCTACCTATCAGGTGAGGGTGAACAATGCAATGGCTTCCAGGTGCTCTTGAGTGGTTTGGGGGAGGGCTCCTTCTTGCTGCGGTGTGGGACAGAGGGCATGGTGGGAGTAGGAGTACAGGACTCCCTCCCACATACAGGCCTCCCAGGCAAGATGGCTACCTACCTGGAAGGTGCGGGTGATGAATGCATTGGCTTCCAGGTGATCTGGGGTAATGTGGGGGGAGGGCTCCATGCTGCTGGGATTTGGGACAGGGGGCATGGTGGGAGTAGGAGTAGGAGTACAGGCCTCCCTCCCACATGCAGGCCTCCCAAGCAAGATGGCTACCTACCTGTAAGGTGAGGGTGAAGAATGCAATGGCTTCCAGATACTCCTGGGTGGTGTGGGGGGAGAGCTCCATCTTGCTGGGGTATGGGACAGGGGGCATGGCAGAAGTAGTAGTGCAGGCCTCCCTCCTACAAACACCCTCACTGTGAAAATGGCTACCTACCTGTAAGTTTGTTTGGTGAACAATGCAATGGCATCAACGTGCTTGTGGGTGGGAGGGAGTGCTCCATGCTGCTGGGGTGTGGGACAGGGTGCATGGTGGGAGTAGTAGTACAGGCCTCCCTCCCACATACAGACCTCCCAGGGAAAACAGCTACCTACCTGTAATCGTGTTTCGTGTACTGCAATGGCTTCAAAGTGCTTATGGGAGAGAGGGAGGGAATGCTCCATCCTGCTGGTGTGTGGGACAGGGGGCATGGTGGGAGTAGAAGTACAGACCTCCTTCCCACATACAGGCCTCCCAGGGAAGATGGCCACCTGCCTGTAAGTTTTTTTTGTGTACTGCAATGGCTTCAAAGTGCTTGTGGGAGGGAGGGAGGGAGGGAGGGAGTGCTCCATCCTGCTGGGGTGTGGGACAGGGGGCATGGTGGGAGTAGGAGTACAGGCCTCCCTCTCACATACAGGCCTACCAAGCAAGATGGCTACCTACCTGTTAGATTAGGGTGAAGAATGCAACGGCTTCCAGGTGCTCCTGGGTGGAGTGGGGGAAGGGCTCAATCTTGCTGGGGTGTGAGACAGGAGGCATGGTGGGAGTAGTAGTGCAGGCCTCCTTCCCACATACAGGCCTCCCAGGGAAGATGGCTACCTACCTGTAAGTTTGTTTTATGTACTGCAATGGCTTGAAAGTGCTGGTGGGAGGGAGGGAGGGAGGGAGGAAGTGCTCCATCCTGCTGGGGTGTGAGACAGGAGGCATGGTGGGAGTAGGAATACAGGCCTCCCTCTCACATACAGGCCTACCAAGCAAGATGGCTACCTATCTGTAAGGTGAGGTTAAAGTATGCAATGGCTTCCAGGTGCTCCAGGGTGGTGTAGGGGGAGGGCTCCATCTTGCAGGGGTATGGGACAGGGGGCATGGCGGGAGTAGTAGTACAGGCCTCCTTCCTACAAACACCCTCACTGTGAAAATGGCTACCTACCTGTAAGTTTGTTTGGTGAACAATGCAATGGCATAAAAGGGCTTTGTGGGTGTGGGACAGTGCTCCATGCTGCTGAGGTATGGGACAGAGGGCATGGTGGGAATTGGAGTGCAGGCCTCCCTCCCACATAAAGGCCTCCCAAGCAAGGTGGCTACCTACCTCTAAGGTGAGGGTGAAAAATGCAATGACTTCCAAGTGCTCCTGGGTGGTGTGGAGGGGAGGGCTCCATCTTGCTGGGGTGTGGGACAGAGGGCATGGTGGGAGTAGGAGTACAGGCCTCCCTTCCACATACAGGCCTCCCAAGCAAGATGGCTACCTACCTGTAAGTTTGATTGGTGAACAATGCAATGGCATCAAAGTGCTTGTGGGAGGGAGGGAGTGCTCCATGCTGCTGGGATGTGGGACAGGGGGCATGGTGGGAGTAGGAGTGCAAGCCTCCCTCCCACATACAGGCCTCCCAGGGAATATGGCTACCTACCTGTAAGTGTGTTTGGTGTACTGCAATGGCTTCAAAGTGCTTGTGGGAGGGCGGCAGAGCTCCATGCTGCTGGGATGTAGGACAGGGGGCATGGTGGGAGTAGGAGTACAGGCCTCCCTCCCACATATAGGCCTCACAAGCAAGATGGCTACCTAACTGTAAGGTGAGGGTGAAGAATGCAATGGCTTCCAGATGTTCCTGGGTGGTTTGGGGGAGGGCTCCATCTTGCTGGGGTATGGGACAGGGGGTATGGCGGGAGTAGTAGTGCAGGCCTCCCTCCTACAAACACCCTCACTGTGAAAATGGCTTCCTACCTGTAAGTTTGTTTGGTGAACAATGAAATGGCATCAAAGAGCTTGTGGGAGGGAGGGAGTGCTCCATGCTGCTGGGGTGTGGGACAGGAGGCATGGTGGAAGTAGTAGTACAGGCCTTCCTCCCACATACAGGCCTCCAAGGGAAAGATGGCTACCTACCTGTAAGTTTGTTTGGTGTACTGCAATGGTTTCAAAGTGCTTGTGGGAGGGCGAGAGTGCTCCATGTTGCTGGGGTGTGGGACAGGGGGCATGGTTGGAATAACAGTGCAGGCCTCCCTCCCTCATACAGGCCTCCCAGGGAAGATGGCTACCTACCTGTAAATTTGTTTGGTGTACTGCAATGGCTTCAAAGTGCTTGTGGGAGGGAGGTCGGGAGGGAGTGCTCTATCCTGCTGGGGTGTGGGAAAGGGGACATGGTTGGAGTAGGAGTACAGGCCTTCATCCCACATACAGGCCTCCCAAGTAGGGCGGCTACCTACCTATAAGGTGAGGGTGAACAATGCAATGGCTTCCAGGTGCTCTTGAGTGGTTTGGGGGAGGGCTCCTTCTTGCTGCGGTGTGGGACAGAGGGCATGGTGGGAGTAGGAGTACAGGACTCCCTCCCACATACAGTCCTCCCAGGCAAGATGGCTACCTACCTGGAAGGTGCGGGTGATGAATGCATTGGCTTCCAGGTGATCTGGGGTAATGTGGGGGGAGGGCTCCATGCTGCTGGGATTTGGGACAGGGGGCATGGTGGGAGTAGGAGTAGGAGTACAGGCCTCCCTCCCACATGCAGGCCTCCCAAGCAAGATGGCTACCTACCTGTAAGGTGAGGGTGAAGAATGCAATGGCTTCCAGATTCTCCTGGGTGGTGTGGGGGGAGAGCTCCATCTTGCTAGGGTATGGGACAGGGGGCATGGCAGAAGTAGTAGTGCAGGCCTCCCTCCTACAAACACCCTCACTGTGAAAATGGCTACCTACCTGTACATTTTATTGGTGAAAATGCAACAGCATCCCAGAGCTTGTGTTAAGGTGGGAGTGCTCCATGCTGCTGGGGTGTGGGACAGGGGGCATGGTGGGAGTAGGAGTACAGGACTCCGTCCCACATACAGGCCTCCCAAGCAGGGTGGCTACCTACCTGTAAGGTGAGGGTGAACAATGCAATGGCTTCCAGGTGCTCTTGAGTGGTTTGGGGGAGGGCTCCTTCTTGCTGCGGTGTGGGACAGAGGGCATGGTGGGAGTAGGAGTACAGGACTCCCTCCCACATACAGGCCTCCCAGGCAAGATGACTACCTACCTGGAAGGCGAGGGTGATGAATGCAATGGCTTCCAGGTGATCCGGGGTAATGTGGGGGGAGGGCTCCATGCTGCTGGGATGTGGGTCAGGGGGCATGGTGGGAGTAGGAGTACAGGCCTCCCTCCCACATGCATGCCTCCCAAGCAAGATGGCTACCTACCTGTAAGGTGAGGGTGAAGAATGCAATGGCTTCCAGATACTCCTGGGTGGTGTGGGGGGAGAGCTCCATCTTGCTGGGGTATGGGACAGGGGGCATGGCAGAAGTAGTAGTGCAGGCCTCCCTCCTACAAACACCCTCACTGTGACAATGGCTACCTACCTGTACATTTTATTGGTGAAAATGCAACAGCATCCAAGTGCTTGTGGGAAGGTGGGAGTGCTCCATGCTGCTGGGGTGTGGGACAGGGGGCATGGTAGGAGTAGTAGTCCAGGCCTCCCTCCCACATACAGGCCTACCAGGGAAGATGGCTACCTACCTGTAAGTTTGTTTTGTGTACTGCAATGGCTTCAAAGTGCTTGTGGTAGGGAGGGAGGGAGTGCTCCATCCTGCTGGGGTGTGGGACAGGGGGCATGGTGGGAGTAGGAGTACAGGCCTCCCTCCCACATACAGGCCTACCAAGCAAGATAGCTACCTACCTGCAAGGTGATGGTGAAGAATGCAATTTCTTCCAGGTGCTACTGGTTAGAGTGGGGGGAGGGCTCCATCTTGCTGGAGAGTGGGACATGGGGCATGGTAGGAGTAGTAGTGCAGGCCTCCCTCCCACATACAGGCCTCCCTGAGAAGATGGCTACCTACTTCTAAGTTTGTTTGGTGTACTGCAACGGCTTCAAAGAGCTTGTGGGAGGGCGGGAGTGCTCCATGCTGCTGGGGTGTGGGGCAGGGGGCATGGTGGGAGTAGGAGAACAGGCCTCCCTCCCACATACAGGCCTCCCAAGAAAGATGGCTACCTACCTGTAAGGTGAGGGTAAAGAATGCAATGGCTTCCAGGTGTTCTGGGGTGGTGTGGGGGAGGGCACCATCTTGCTGGGGTATGGGACAGGGGCATGGTGGGAGTAGTTGTGCAGGCCTCCCTCCCACATACACCCTCACTGTGAAAATGGCTACCTACCTGTAAGTTT
The DNA here is from genome assembly GCF_964261635.1 of Lissotriton helveticus. NCBI lineage: Eukaryota > Metazoa > Chordata > Amphibia > Caudata > Salamandridae > Lissotriton > Lissotriton helveticus. Next base: position 824,089 of record NW_027611923.1, read on the forward strand.
GTTTGGTGAACAATGCAATGGCTTGAAAGTGCTTGTGGGGGGGAGGGTGTGCTCCATGCTGCTGGGGTGTGGAACAGGGGGCATGGTGGGAGTAGTAGTGCAGGCCTCCCTCCCACATACAGGCCTCCCAGGTAAGATGGCTACCTACCTGTAGGTTTGTTTCATGTACTGCAATGGCTTCAAAGTGCTTATGGGAGGGAGGGAGTGCTCCATCCTGCTGGGGTGTGGGCCAGAGGGTATGGTGGGAGTAGTAGTACAGGCCTTCCTCCCACAAACCGGTCTTCCAAGCAAGATGGCGACCTACCTGTAAGGTGAGGGTAAACAATGTAATGGCTTCCATGTGTTTCTGGGTGGTGTGGGGGAGGGCTTCATCCTGCTGATGTGTGGGACAGGGGGCATGGTGGGAGTAATAGTGCAGGCTGACTGTGCTCATGCTCCCACGGTTATATTGATAGCTATGTTTAGGGTACATGGGAGTGGGTGTCTGTTGGATCTGTGAGATAGGTTTTTGTGGGTGTGCGGTGCAGATGGATGTGATTTGTTCGGTGTGGTGTCTGTGTTTGAATGTGTAAAACAGTACATACCAGTGTGTTGGTTGACATTTGTTTGTACTTATCAGCCTCCACTCCCCCAGATACTCCGGTGAGACTATCAGGATGCAGTATGGCAAGCACCTACTCCTCCCAAGGTGTGAATGTGTTCTGTGGGATGGGAGGGCCACTGCCAGTCCGGTTAGCCACCTCCCAGTTCTAGTTCCTCCTCTCTTTGACAACCCTCTTCAGATCATGCCACCGCTTCATGATCTCCTTCTTGGATCGCGGTGTGGACCATACTGCATTGAACCTTTGTACTATCCTTTCCAGCATTTGAGTCCTTGTGGCTAATGGTGTCTGTTGGACCAGGCTACCAAACAGTTGTGGTTCCAATCTGACTATCTCATTTACCATGACTGTCAACTCACTCTCTGTGAATTTTGGCATTTTCTGTGATGCCATGGTGTGTGGTCTTTGAAGTGTTTCTAGGTGCAGGGGTATGGGTGGTGGGTGTGGTGTTTTGTGTGAGGTGTGTTATATGCTGGGGGAATGTTGGTGCTGGTGTGATGGTGGTGGTGGTGGGTGTGCTGTGTTCTCTTGCCTCTCCTGTCAGATCTGGTGGATGCCCTTCTCTTGTGGAGTGTTGCAAAGGATTGTGGTCAGTGAAGGGGGTGGTTTTATACACAGCTGTGTGGGATTTGTCCAAATGGGGTTTTGCTGTCAGGTGTGTTGTGGGGGCTGTCCTGGGAATTGTTTGTTTCTGTTTGGCATATTTAATTTTCATTAGGATGTGTTTTGTGTATTTGGGGGGCATGGCTACTTTGGTTTGTGCAATGTTTGGTATTGCTGCTGTGTTTTTGCATCGTCCGCCATGTTTTTCATGTATTGTCTGCTGCAGTGGCTATGCTGCAGCTCTTCCGCTGTGTCTCACATTCACTCCTGTGTGCAACTGCGGCAGTCGAAAACAGCAGATCGTACCGCAAGACCATCGGTGATATACTAATTTCCCATGCGGAGTCTCCACTATGCTTGCGGTGGGTTGTAGCTTTCTCGCTGCACCCCCGCCTTTGGTTTTTGGACGTCATCGCCCGTGTCGGGCAGTTTTTGTTTGCCCACTACCACCGCGGTCAGTCTTTTTTGGCAGTTGTTCCTAATTTGACCGCCAGTTTCTACATGGTCCCGACGGGCGTTTGTTTCCCGCATCCGTGGCGGTCGGGTGGTTTTCTGCCCGCCATCCTAATGGGGCCCTAAGCAGCATAAAAACAGTGCTCAGATTGGCAGGGGCAGATAAGCACAATGCTCTATTGAAGACTGATGGGGCTGTGTCTTTGCTGATGCGGCTCCATGGTATATGTGGATATTGGAACTACGCATGTCAGGCTGGACCAAAAACAAATATCAGCAAATGTGACATGAGCAGCTGTTTCACCCTCAGTTGCATGTCCCACCTACTGAGCGCACCGTAGGCCCACCTCATCAGGCTAATGAGCCTTGGAAGTAGTAGCTCACAATAGTAGGTGGTCAATACCCCAAAACGCCTATGAACAAACGGCCACTGACATATGTGTAATGTGTTTAAAGTGAAATACTTTTCCCAACTCTTTTTTAGATTGCAGTAGGGATAGTAAAATTAGACTCTTTGCGATCAATTCAACACTTTCTCTACTGTTCCACTGTTTGGAGCGGGAAAAGTAAATCTTACCCCTCCAAAATCCAATGCATTTCCTACAGTTTTACCAACTGGATTGGGAATAGTAAATTTTATCCCATCAAAGTCCAACATTTTCCCTACTACTGTGTGGTTTGGAGTGGAAATAGAAAATTGCACCCTTCAGAAATCCAACGCTTTCTCGAAGGTTAGACAGACTTGAGTGGGAATTGTAAATTTCCCCCTTCTAATTTTAACACTTCCACTACCATTGCATGAAATAGAGTCAGAGTGGTTGATTCCGATTTCGGTTGGAAATCAGACCGACCGACTCGGACCCGGAATGGGGTTCCACGGACACCCACAGCCACCGTACGACCCGCACAGTACGATGAGAAGCCCGTGAACTACAACCAACCCTTCCAGAAAACAAGCCGTACGACAGAGCCATACGGAAATCAGCTATCCGTCCGGAAAACAACACGAGCCGCACTGACCGACACGAATCCGGAATGAACCCGACCGAGACATACCCGCGACGTCTGACACAGCCAGTACGATGCAATGCACCTGAAATCAGACCGACACGCACGGAGCACAAGCCGCATGACCAACACGCACAGAAATCAGGTACCTGAAGCGAGAGAGAGCCCTGCGACCGACTCGCATGCAACACTGAACAAAACCAGCGTGAAAGACACAGAGCAGCCCGCACGAGCCAACATGAGCATCCGAATCGGTGCGAAGGATGTCTCCTACATGCCCACAAAGCCACAAGGAAAACAAAACACCAAAAAAGGACCAATCAAGCATTGACAATGTCAATAAATAGTAAAAAAAAGAAACAACAAAGACACACCCACAACTCCACCTATAAAAATTCAAAAATCCACTACCGTCATCCTTTGCACATACAACAGACCAGCCAGCACAGAACTACTTCAGGCAGCAAACACAGACACACACATAACTCACCCATCAAACAACCTTAACACCATCAACACCCCTCCAAAAGCACCCTCACATGGACCTAGCAAAATAGACATACTTGCGCACACACACACATCACTCACCACCACCACCCATCCCATGCCCCCTAAGAAGAATCCACAGTTCACAGAGAGTGAGTTAGAAATATTGGTAGATGAAATCCTCAGAGTGGAGCTACATTTGTTTGGTGCATTGGTACAAAGGACCCCCATGTCATAGAAAACCAAGATGTGGGAGAGGATTGTGGACAAGGTGAACCCAAAGTTGCGTACAAAGACCAACATCCAGAACAGGTGGTATGATGTGCGCAGGAGGGTCAAGAACCTCATCTGCAAGGACTACGAGTTGGCCCATCGCACCGGCAATGGCCCTCCTGCCAAACGAGTCTACTTCAGGTCCCGGGAGGAGAAGGTGCGGGACATGCTACCACCATAGAGCGTCCATGGCCTACCAGACATACCAGAGCCTGGTGAGTACATTACCCATATACTCAAAATTGGGCCGCAATATACACACATCACTGTTAAGGGGCAGTGAAAACATGCACTGATAGCAAAGGCATAGCAAACAAAAGTGAATCAGTCCAAGTAGTGCATGCTAGTCAGACAAACACAATACCGCCCACCTCATGGTGACACCCAACTGTGTCATGACATGTACAAACCTAACAACAAATACAGCAAGCCAGTGGAACCAATCTAAATAAGCAGTGCCAGACATTTCTGCCACCACAACCACTACCTCACAGTGAAGGTGACTGACAGGAATGAATAGTTGGTATGCTGGTATAGTGAGTGTATCAAAAAGTTTGATGAGGTTGTTGCCACAGATAATGCTCTCACTCCCAATTGGACCATCAACACCTCCCTGAACCATGCTCACCTCACAAGGGTGGGAAATGTAGTAGCAGGAACTCTGGGACTGGGTCCTGTAGTGGGAAGCTTAAGGCCCTGCTGGGAACTGTTCAACAACAGAAAACAGGTCAACACTGACAGCCATCTTGTCAGCACAGGCACATCCCCCTCACAGGGAAGCAGAGTCTAAAGGAAGGAAGTGAGGGCATGCTGGGAACGGGGGGTCTGGCAATGTTGTATCCCACCCTCTTACAAGACTCAACTAATGTGCTATTCTTTGTATGTAGGTGACTCTGGATACCCCAACATGGCATGGTTGCTGACACCCCTCAGGAACCCTGAGACAGCAGCCGAGATGCGCTACAATGAGGCACATGGTTAAACCAAGAGAGTGATTGAGCGGACCTTTGCCCTCCCATATGAGCCTGCTAAGTGTGCAAGATCATCGTAGTATGCTGCATGCTACACAACATGGCAGTGCGGAAGGAGGTGCCTCTCATACAGGATGACGATGACCAACATCCCCCACATGTGGAGTTTCCAGGCCTGGGCCAGGAGGCCAGTGATGATGATGATGAGGGCGATGTCCACGCACAGCTCATCAACAACTTCTACAGCTGATTGTGAGTTCCCAGGGTTGTTATGTCAATGTCTTGACTTTGCCTGTGTGATGTGTGGGTGCTGCTCAGTTGCTGTTTGGGTTTGTCCGTGTGGTACTTGACTGGTGTGGTACTTGACTGGATGCATGCAGTGATGTGTCCTGTCTGATGGTCGTGGTCCACAATGTTGTTGACATGCCAATTTGTTACTGTGTAGGTTTCTTGTGACATGTATTGTGCATGTTCATTGCATTTCCATCCTGTTCTGGTGTGCTTTTGACTGTGTCTTATTTTCATCCTTCCAAAAGTACTTTGGCTGGTGCTTGGTCAACTCTGACACCCAACAACCAGAATCCAATGCCAGGTTGGAACATCTAGTATCCCGTCATGTGATGTGACACACATCCCTGAAGCTCTAATCAACAAGACTTGGTGACCGTGTGCCCACTGTCAGGTGGACTGACTTACCTTGCTACTGTTGTATAATAAACTTGTTGCTGATGTGTGATAGACCTGTGGTTCACTTGTTATGGTGTTGTCTATCGTCACACATCTGACTGACCTTTGGTTACCTCCTGTGTGGGCTTGTTATCACTGACCGTGGATAGGTGTGGTGTCTGTGCATTCCACTTTATTTCTGGTGTACATCTTTGTAGACAATATGTAACATGTCAATGGTGAGAATGTGTAGTGGGGCCCTATTGGTGTTTCTCCCTCATATGTATCACATCAACATGAGTCACATAACGGTGACATTGCTGTAGTAGTGTGCATGCACTGTGTACTTCAGAATTTCATCTGCTCCATGACACATACCAAGTTTAAATGACAACATAGGCAGGTATAGCGTAAGAGTGAGTTTATTTACATTCATGTGTGGAGATAGTGCTGTACACGGGTCTTAGAATCCAAAATTCACAGATGAGTTAGAAGTCCTGGTAGATGAAATGTCCTGAGTGAAGTCCACATTCATCTCCTTCATGGGAACAAAATGGACCTTCCATGTCATGTTGGGGAGTTGTGTCATATGCAACAAGGTGAACGCTTTTCACATAAAAGCCAATATCCAAAACAGGTTCGGGGTTCCTGGGGGATGTGCACGGACAACAGTGGCTCACTTGTCCCTCTTCGAATGACCCCTCTTTGTCTTCTGGGGGATCCTCAAGTGCAGGCCTCGATGGAGCATCAGACTGTCCACCAGATTAATCCTCCCTCCCTGTGGCATTTGCAGATGTTGCAGCAACAGATGGTGTGAGCACACAGGGAGGTGTGGACATATTTCTGCTGATCTGGCGGAGACACATCAAGATGTCGCTATGCACTGTAGTAAGTTTGTTCCACTTGGCCTCCATGCATGCATGGTGACCATCCTGCTCCTGTTGCATGTCACCATGATTAACTCAGATACTCTGTCCATCACCACCCCCTTTTTGAAATTATTTTGGCCACCATGAGTGTGGAAGGGTATGCTCAGACATGAGTCCCTTGCTCATTGCACCATCAGGATCCAAGCAAGCCGGGCCGAAGACGGCTGTAATGCCAGAAACCGGTCCCCGGAAGCTTGTTTCCTTTCCAGTGAAGAATTGGCTTGGTAGTTTGGTCTGCCCTGTTCCCATGATGCACTGGGCCAGGGACAGACTAATTTGCATATAGCCAGGTTCTGAACTGGGATGGTGCAGTGAGCTAAAAAACGGTGATGGATATCAAGCCCTGATCTGTTGACTGGGTAGGAGTGTTCTGATTAACTCAGATACTCTGTCCATCACCACCCCCTTTTTGAAATTATTTTGGCCACCATGAGTGTGGAAGGGTATGCTCAGACATGAGTCCCTTGCTCATTGCACCATCAGGATCCAAGCAAGCCGGGCCGAAGACGGCTGTAATGCCAGAAACCGGTCCCCGGAAGCTTGTTTCCTTTCCAGTGAAGAATTGGCTTGGTAGTTTGGTCTGCCCTGTTCCCATGATGCACTGGGCCAGGGACAGACTAATTTGCATATAGCCAGGTTCTGAACTGGGATGGTGCAGTGAGCTAAAAAACGGTGATGGATATCAAGCCCTGATCTGTTGACTGGGTAGGAGTGTTCTGATTAACTCAGATACTCTGTCCATCACCACCCCCTTTTTGAAATTATTTTGGCCACCATGAGTGTGGAAGGGTATGCTCAGACATGAGTCCCTTGCTCATTGCACCATCAGGATCCAAGCAAGCCGGGCCGAAGACGGCTGTAATGCCAGAAACCGGTCCCCGGAAGCTTGTTTCCTTTCCAGTGAAGAATTGGCTTGGTAGTTTGGTCTGCCCTGTTCCCATGATGCACTGGGCCAGGGACAGACTAATTTGCATATAGCCAGGTTCTGAACTGGGATGGTGCAGTGAGCTAAAAAACGGTGATGGATATCAAGCCCTGATCTGTTGACTGGGTAGGAGTGTTCTGATTAACTCAGATACTCTGTCCATCACCACCCCCTTTTTGAAATTATTTTGGCCACCATGAGTGTGGAAGGGTATGCTCAGACATGAGTCCCTTGCTCATTGCACCATCAGGATCCAAGCAAGCCGGGCCGAAGACGGCTGTAATGCCAGAAACCGGTCCCCGGAAGCTTTTTTCCTTTCCAGTGAAGAATTGGCTTGGTAGTTTGGTCTGCCCTGTTCCCATGATGCACTGGGCCAGGGACAGACTAATTTGCATATAGCCAGGTTCTGAACTGGGATGGTGCAGTGAGCTAAAAAACGGTGATGGATATCAAGCCCTGATCTGTTGACTGGGTAGGAGTGTTCTGATTAACTCAGATACTCTGTCCATCACCACCCCCTTTTTGAAATTATTTTGGCCACCATGAGTGTGGAAGGGTATGCTCAGACATGAGTCCCTTGCTCATTGCACCATCAGGATCCAAGCAAGCCGGGCCGAAGACGGCTGTAATGCCAGAAACCGGTCCCCGGAAGCTTGTTTCCTTTCCAGTGAAGAATTGGCTTGGTAGTTTGGTCTGCCCTGTTCCCATGATGCACTGGGCCAGGGACAGACTAATTTGCATATAGCCAGGTTCTGAACTGGGATGGTGCAGTGAGCTAAAAAACGGTGATGGATATCAAGCCCTGATCTGTTGACTGGGTAGGAGTGTTCTGATTAACTCAGATACTCTGTCCATCACCACCCCCTTTTTGAAATTATTTTGGCCACCATGAGTGTGGAAGGGTATGCTCAGACATGAGTCCCTTGCTCATTGCACCATCAGGATCCAAGCAAGCCGGGCCGAAGACGGCTGTAATGCCAGAAACCGGTCCCCGGAAGCTTGTTTCCTTTCCAGTGAAGAATTGGCTTGGTAGTTTGGTCTGCCCTGTTCCCATGATGCACTGGGCCAGGGACAGACTAATTTGCATATAGCCAGGTTCTGAACTGGGATGGTGCAGTGAGCTAAAAAACGGTGATGGATATCAAGCCCTGATCTGTTGACTGGGTAGGAGTGTTCTGATTAACTCAGATACTCTGTCCATCACCACCCCCTTTTTGAAATTATTTTGGCCACCATGAGTGTGGAAGGGTATGCTCAGACATGAGTCCCTTGCTCATTGCACCATCAGGATCCAAGCAAGCCGGGCCGAAGACGGCTGTAATGCCAGAAACCGGTCCCCGGAAGCTTGTTTCCTTTCCAGTGAAGAATTGGCTTGGTAGTTTGGTCTGCCCTGTTCCCATGATGCACTGGGCCAGGGACAGACTAATTTGCATATAGCCAGGTTCTGAACTGGGATGGTGCAGTGAGCTAAAAAACGGTGATGGATATCAAGCCCTGATCTGTTGACTGGGTAGGAGTGTTCTGATTAACTCAGATACTCTGTCCATCACCACCCCCTTTTTGAAATTATTTTGGCCACCATGAGTGTGGAAGGGTATGCTCAGACATGAGTCCCTTGCTCATTGCACCATCAGGAGCCAAGCAAGCCGGGCCGAAGACGGCTGTAATGCCAGAAACCGGTCCCCGGAAGCTTGTTTCCTTTCCAGTGAAGAATTGGCTTGGTAGTTTGGTCTGCCCTGTTCCCATGATGCACTGGGCCAGGGACAGACTAATTTGCATATAGCCAGGTTCTGAACTGGGATGGTGCAGTGAGCTAAAAAACGGTGATGGATATCAAGCCCTGATCTGTTGACTGGGTAGGAGTGTTCTGATTAACTCAGATACTCTGTCCATCACCACCCCCTTTTTGAAATTATTTTGGCCACCATGAGTGTGGAAGGGTATGCTCAGACATGAGTCCCTTGCTCATTGCACCATCAGGATCCAAGCAAGCCGGGCCGAAGACGGCTGTAATGCCAGAAACCGGTCCCCGGAAGCTTGTTTCCTTTCCAGTGAAGAATTGGCTTGGTAGTTTGGTCTGCCCTGTTCCCATGATGCACTGGGCCAGGGACAGACTAATTTGCATATAGCCAGGTTCTGAACTGGGATGGTGCAGTGAGCTAAAAAACGGTGATGGATATCAAGCCCTGATCTGTTGACTGGGTAGGAGTGTTCTGATTAACTCAGATACTCTGTCCATCACCACCCCCTTTTTGAAATTATTTTGGCCACCATGAGTGTGGAAGGGTATGCTCAGACATGAGTCCCTTGCTCATTGCACCATCAGGATCCAAGCAAGCCGGGCCGAAGACGGCTGTAATGCCAGAAACCGGTCCCCGGAAGCTTGTTTCCTTTCCAGTGAAGAATTGGCTTGGTAGTTTGGTCTGCCCTGTTCCCATGATGCACTGGGCCAGGGACAGACTAATTTGCATATAGCCAGGTTCTGAACTGGGATGGTGCAGTGAGCTAAAAAACGGTGATGGATATCAAGCCCTGATCTGTTGACTGGGTAGGAGTGTTCTGATTAACTCAGATACTCTGTCCATCACCACCCCCTTTTTGAAATTATTTTGGCCACCATGAGTGTGGAAGGGTATGCTCAGACATGAGTCCCTTGCTCATTGCACCATCAGGAGCCAAGCAAGCCGGGCCGAAGACGGCTGTAATGCCAGAAACCGGTCCCCGGAAGCTTGTTTCCTTTCCAGTGAAGAATTGGCTTGGTAGTTTGGTCTGCCCTGTTCCCATGATGCACTGGGCCAGGGACAGACTAATTTGCATATAGCCAGGTTCTGAACTGGGATGGTGCAGTGAGCTAAAAAACGGTGATGGATATCAAGCCCTGATCTGTTGACTGGGTAGGAGTGTTCTGATTAACTCAGATACTCTGTCCATCACCACCCCCTTTTTGCAATTATTTTGGCCACCATGAGTGTGGAAGGGTATGCTCAGACATGAGTCCCTTGCTCATTGCACCATCAGGATCCAAGCAAGCCGGGCGGAAGACGGCTGTAATGCCAGAAACCGGTCCCCGGAAGCTTGTTTCCTTTCCAGTGAAGAATTGGCTTGGTAGTTTGGTCTGCCCTGTTCCCATGATGCACTGGGCCAGGGACAGACTAATTTGCATATAGCCAGGTTCTGAACTGGGATGGTGCAGTGAGCTAAAAAACGGTGATGGATATCAAGCCCTGATCTGTTGACTGGGTAGGAGTGTTCTGATTAACTCAGATACTCTGTCCATCACCACCCCCTTTTTGAAATTATTTTGGCCACCATGAGTGTGGAAGGGTATGCTCAGACATGAGTCCCTTGCTCATTGCACCATCAGGATCCAAGCAAGCCGGGCCGAAGACGGCTGTAATGCCAGAAACCGGTCCCCGGAAGCTTGTTTCCTTTCCAGTGAAGAATTGGCTTGGTAGTTTGGTCTGCCCTGTTCCCATGATGCACTGGGCCAGGGACAGACTAATTTGCATATAGCCAGGTTCTGAACTGGGATGGTGCAGTGAGCTAAAAAACGGTGATGGATATCAAGCCCTGATCTGTTGACTGGGTAGGAGTGTTCTGATTAACTCAGATACTCTGTCCATCACCACCCCCTTTTTGAAATTATTTTGGCCACCATGAGTGTAGAAGGGTATGCTCAGACATGAGTCCCTTGCTCATTGCACCATCAGGATCCAAGCAAGCCGGGCCGAAGACGGCTGTAATGCCAGAAACCGGTCCCCGGAAGCTTGTTTCCTTTCCAGTGAAGAATTGGCTTGGTAGTTTGGTCTGCCCTGTTCCCATGATGCACTGGGCCAGGGACAGACTAATTTGCATATAGCCAGGTTCTGAACTGGGATGGTGCAGTGAGCTAAAAAACGGTGATGGATATCAAGCCCTGATCTGTTGACTGGGTAGGAGTGTTCTGATTAACTCAGATACTCTGTCCATCACCACCCCCTTTTTGAAATTATTTTGGCCACCATGAGTGTGGAAGGGTATGCTCAGACATGAGTCCCTTGCTCATTGCACCATCAGGATCCAAGCAAGCCGGGCCGAAGACGGCTGTAATGCCAGAAACCGGTCCCCGGAAGCTTGTTTCCTTTCCAGTGAAGAATTGGCTTGGTAGTTTGGTCTGCCCTGTTCCCATGATGCACTGGGCCAGGGACAGACTAATTTGCATATAGCCAGGTTCTGAACTGGGATGGTGCAGTGAGCTAAAAAACGGTGATGGATATCAAGCCCTGATCTGTTGACTGGGTAGGAGTGTTCTGATTAACTCAGATACTCTGTCCATCACCACCCCCTTTTTGAAATTATTTTGGCCACCATGAGTGTGGAAGGGTATGCTCAGACATGAGTCCCTTGCTCATTGCACCATCAGGATCCAAGCAAGCCGGGCCGAAGACGGCTGTAATGCCAGAAACCGGTCCCCGGAAGCTTGTTTCCTTTCCAGTGAAGAATTGGCTTGGTAGTTTGGTCTGCCCTGTTCCCATGATGCACTGGGCCAGGGACAGACTAATTTGCATATAGCCAGGTTCTGAACTGGGATGGTGCAGTGAGCTAAAAAACGGTGATGGATATCAAGCCCTGATCTGTTGACTGGGTAGGAGTGTTCTGATTAACTCAGATACTCTGTCCATCACCACCCCCTTTTTGAAATTATTTTGGCCACCATGAGTGTGGAAGGGTATGCTCAGACATGAGTCCCTTGCTCATTGCACCATCAGGATCCAAGCAAGCCGGGCCGAAGACGGCTGTAATGCCAGAAACCGGTCCCCGGAAGCTTGTTTCCTTTCCAGTGAAGAATTGGCTTGGTAGTTTGGTCTGCCCTGTTCCCATGATGCACTGGGCCAGGGACAGACTAATTTGCATATAGCCAGGTTCTGAACTGGGATGGTGCAGTGAGCTAAAAAACGGTGATGGATATCAAGCCCTGATCTGTTGACTGGGTAGGAGTGTTCTGATTAACTCAGATACTCTGTCCATCACCACCCCCTTTTTGAAATTATTTTGGCCACCATGAGTGTGGAAGGGTATGCTCAGTCATGAGTCCCTTGCTCATTGCACCATCAGGATCCAAGCAAGCCGGGCCGAAGACGGCTGTAATGCCAGAAACCGGTCCCCGGAAGCTTGTTTCCTTTCCAGTGAAGAATTGGCTTGGTAGTTTGGTCTGCCCTGTTCCCATGATGCACTGGGCCAGGGACAGACTAATTTGCATATAGCCAGGTTCTGAACTGGGATGGTGCAGTGAGCTAAAAAACGGTGATGGATATCAAGCCCTGATCTGTTGACTGGGTAGGAGTGTTCTGATTAACTCAGATACTCTGTCCATCACCACCCCCTTTTTGACATTATTTTGGCCACCATGAGTGTGGAAGGGAATGCTCAGACATGAGTCCCTTGCTCATTGCACCATCAGGATCCAAGCAAGCCGGGCCGAAGACGGCTGTAATGCCAGAAACCGGTCCCCGGAAGCTTGTTTCCTTTCCAGTGAAGAATTGGCTTGGTAGTTTGGTCTGCCCTGTTCCCATGATGCACTGGGCCAGGGACAGACTAATTTGCATATAGCCAGGTTCTGAACTGGGATGGTGCAGTGAGCTAAAAAACGGTGATGGATATCAAGCCCTGATCTGTTGACTGGGTAGGAGTGTTCTGATTAACTCAGATACTCTGTCCATCACCACCCCCTTTTTGAAATTATTTTGGCCACCATGAGTGTGGAAGGGTATGCTCAGACATGAGTCCCTTGCTCATTGCACCATCAGGATCCAAGCAAGCCGGGCCGAAGACGGCTGTAATGCCAGAAACCGGTCCCCGGAAGCTTGTTTCCTTTCCAGTGAAGAATTGGCTTGGTAGTTTGGTCTGCCCTGTTCCCATGATGCACTGGGCCAGGGACAGACTAATTTGCATATAGCCAGGTTCTGAACTGGGATGGTGCAGTGAGCTAAAAAACGGTGATGGATATCAAGCCCTGATCTGTTGACTGGGTAGGAGTGTTCTGATTAACTCAGATACTCTGTCCATCACCACCCCCTTTTTGAAATTATTTTGGCCACCATGAGTGTGGAAGGGTATGCTCAGACATGAGTCCCTTGCTCATTGCACCATCAGGATCCAAGCAAGCCGGGCGGAAGACGGCTGTAATGCCAGAAACCGGTCCCCGGAAGCTTGTTTCCTTTCCAGTGAAGAATTGGCTTGGTAGTTTGGTCTGCCCTGTTCCCATGATGCACTGGGCCAGGGACAGACTAATTTGCATATAGCCAGGTTCTGAACTGGGATGGTGCAGTGAGCTAAAAAACGGTGATGGATATCAAGCCCTGATCTGTTGACTGGGTAGGAGTGTTCTGATTAACTCAGATACTCTGTCCATCACCACCCCCTTTTTGAAATTATTTTGGCCACCATGAGTGTGGAAGGGTATGCTCAGACATGAGTCCCTTGCTCATTGCACCATCAGGATCCAAGCAAGCCGGGCCGAAGACGGCTGTAATGCCAGAAACCGGTCCCCGGAAGCTTGTTTCCTTTCCAGTGAAGAATTGGCTTGGTAGTTTGGTCTGCCCTGTTCCCATGATGCACTGGGCCAGGGACAGACTAATTTGCATATAGCCAGGTTCTGAACTGGGATGGTGCAGTGAGCCAAAAAACGGTGATGGATATCAAGCCCTGATCTGTTGACTGGGTAGGAGTGTTCTGATTAACTCAGATACTCTGTCCATCACCACCCCCTTTTTGAAATTATTTTGGCCACCATGAGTGTGGAAGGGTATGCTCAGACATGAGTCCCTTGCTCATTGCACCATCAGGATCCAAGCAAGCCGGGCCAAAGACGGCTGTAATGCCAGAAACCGGTCCCCGGAAGCTTGTTTCCTTTCCAGTGAAGAATTGGCTTGGTAGTTTGGTCTGCCCTGTTCCCATGATGCACTGGGCCAGGGACAGACTAATTTGCATATAGCCAGGTTCTGAACTGGGATGGTGCAGTGAGCTATAAAACGGTGATGGATATCAAGCCCTGATCTGTTGACTGGGTAGGAGTGTTCTGATTAACTCAGATACTCTGTCCATCACCACCCCCTTTTTGAAATTATTTTGGCCACCATGAGTGTGGAAGGGTATGCTCAGACATGAGTCCCTTGCTCATTGCACCATCAGGATCCAAGCAAGCCGGGCGGAAGACGGCTGTAATGCCAGAAACCGGTCCCCGGAAGCTTGTTTCCTTTCCAGTGAAGAATTGGCTTGGTAGTTTGGTCTGCCCTGTTCCCATGATGCACTGGGCCAGGGACAGACTAATTTGCATATAGCCAGGTTCTGAACTGGGATGGTGCAGTGAGCTATAAAACGGTGATGGATATCAAGCCCTGATCTGTTGACTGGGTAGGAGTGTTCTGATTAACTCAGATACTCTGTCCATCACCACCCCCTTTTTGAAATTATTTTGGCCACCATGAGTGTGGAAGGGTATGCTCAGACATGAGTCCCTTGCTCATTGCACCATCAGGATCCAAGCAAGCCGGGCCGAAGACGGCTGTAATGCCAGAAACCGGTCCCCGGAAGCTTGTTTCCTTTCCAGTGAAGAATTGGCTTGGTAGTTTGGTCTGCCCTGTTCCCATGATGCACTGGGCCAGGGACAGACTAATTTGCATATAGCCAGGTTCTGAACTGGGATGGTGCAGTGAGCTAAAAAACGGTGATGGATATCAAGCCCTGATCTGTTGACTGGGTAGGAGTGTTCTGATTAACTCAGATACTCTGTCCATCACCACCCCCTTTTTGAAATTATTTTGGCCACCATGAGTGTGGAAGGGTATGCTCAGACATGAGTCCCTTGCTCATTGCACCATCAGGATCCAAGCAAGCCGGGCCGAAGACGGCTGTAATGCCAGAAACCGGTCCCCGGAAGCTTGTTTCCTTTCCAGTGAAGAATTGGCTTGGTAGTTTGGTCTGCCCTGTTCCCATGATGCACTGGGCCAGGGACAGACTAATTTGCATATAGCCAGGTTCTGAACTGGGATGGTGCAGTGAGCTAAAAAACGGTGATGGATATCAAGCCCTGATCTGTTGACTGGGTAGGAGTGTTCTGATTAACTCAGATACTCTGTCCATCACCACCCCCTTTTTGAAATTATTTTGGCCACCATGAGTGTGGAAGGGTATGCTCAGACATGAGTCCCTTGCTCATTGCACCATCAGGATCCAAGCAAGCCGGGCCGAAGACGGCTGTAATGCCAGAAACCGGTCCCCGGAAGCTTGTTTCCTTTCCAGTGAAGAATTGGCTTGGTAGTTTGGTCTGCCCTGTTCCCATGATGCACTGGGCCAGGGACAGACTAATTTGCATATAGCCAGGTTCTGAACTGGGATGGTGCAGTGAGCTAAAAAACGGTGATGGATATCAAGCCCTGATCTGTTGACTGGGTAGGAGTGTTCTGATTAACTCAGATACTCTGTCCATCACCACCCCCTTTTTGAAATTATTTTGGCCACCATGAGTGTGGAAGGGTATGCTCAGACATGAGTCCCTTGCTCATTGCACCATCAGGATCCAAGCAAGCCGGGCCGAAGACGGCTGTAATGCCAGAAACCGGTCCCCGGAAGCTTGTTTCCTTTCCAGTGAAGAATTGGCTTGGTAGTTTGGTCTGCCCTGTTCCCATGATGCACTGGGCCAGGGACAGACTAATTTGCATATAGCCAGGTTCTGAACTGGGATGGTGCAGTGAGCTAAAAAACGGTGATGGATATCAAGCCCTGATCTGTTGACTGGGTAGGAGTGTTCTGATTAACTCAGATACTCTGTCCATCACCACCCCCTTTTTGAAATTATTTTGGCCACCATGAGTGTGGAAGGGTATGCTCAGACATGAGTCCCTTGCTCATTGCACCATCAGGATCCAAGCAAGCCGGGCCGAAGACGGCTGTAATGCCAGAAACCGGTCCCCGGAAGCTTGTTTCCTTTCCAGTGAAGAATTGGCTTGGTAGTTTGGTCTGCCCTGTTCCCATGATGCACTGGGCCAGGGACAGACTAATTTGCATATAGCCAGGTTCTGAACTGGGATGGTGCAGTGAGCTAAAAAACGGTGATGGATATCAAGCCCTGATCTGTTGACTGGGTAGGAGTGTTCTGATTAACTCAGATACTCTGTCCATCACCACCCCCTTTTTGAAATTAGACATTCCACCAGAGCATTGATGGATCGGAAGTGTTTCCTGTTGCGGTAGGCCTACTCATGTGCCCGTGGTGGTATCAGTGCCACATGTGTTCCATCAATAGAACCAATGACGTTTGGCATCCTCCCCAGTCTATAAAAAGCATCTTTTATGTCAGTGAGTTCACCAGGGCTAGGAAACCTAATGTATGTGTCAAGGAAATGCAACATCCCCTCCAAGACATCATGAAGCACACGCCTGAACATAGTTTGTGACATACCACCAGCACCAGCAACAGTGTGTTGAAAGGTACCGGTGACAAAGAAGTGCAGGGCTGCCATCACCTTGACCTTTGATGTCAATGCTGTTGGGTATGTCCGGCCAGGTAGCAGATGTGGCGCCAACTGCTCCGCCAACTCATCGATCAGTCTCCTGGTGAAGTGGTACCATCAGATGCTGTTGCGTTCCACCGTGGTCTCAAGGTCTGGGAAAGGTCTATGGACAGTTGGTGCCCTGAAGTACAGAGATGGGTAAAGTACGATAATACATTCATCTATCCATGTGGCACTCACCTTGAAAAAAATCACATGACACATCATAGCAATACACAATGAACTGAGGTGTGTGCTGTTGGTCATGGACACATATGTCACCTACATGTCCATCATCTCACATATCAATGAGACATGTGTACATGATTTCCATGGAGTGCAATACCAATTCATTGGGCTGTGGCACAGTAACTTTATACTGCTGTCACGTTCAAAACACTCAACACTGTGACGTGATTACTGATGTTTCACAGGCATCACAACTCCATGTCAGGGCGATCGCCCTGGTCCCTGTATTGCCACTTGTGCACTGGAATGACATGGCATATCATGGACATCCCACAACCAATAATGACTCCCACAGGTAGTGACCCTGTGGTCCCCACAGGCGATACATGGACATCTCAATACATCCATCACCTCTAAATCTGTCCCACCTTCATGGAAGTGTGCAATGGTGAAGGCCTTGCTGAAAAAGCCCACCCTGGACCAGAGTAACTTGGCCAACTACCGTCCCATCTCTTTACTCCCATGGCTGAGTAAACTGCTTGAGAGGCACGTTAATAACACCTTAACGGACTATTTGGAATCCAACAGTCTGTTGCGTGCCTCCCAGACAGGATTTCGTCCTCAGCACGGAACCGAAACCGCCCTCCTAGCGGTAACGGAAGAAGCAAGAGCCGTGTTGGACCGGGGAGGAAAAGTTGCCATCATCTTATTGGACCTCAGCGCCGCGTTCGACACGGTTAACCATGCTACGCTATTACAACGATTGGCGTGCATGGGCGTGTCGGGCGCGGCTCTGGATGGCTGACATCCTTCCTGGACGAACGATTCTTTCAGGTCTTTGAGGGCGAGGTGGCTTCTCCCAAACACCCACTTAGGTGCGGGGTCCCCCAGGGCTCCTCCCTATGCCCTACCCTTTTTAATGCCTACATGGAACCCCTAGACAGGATAGTCCATCCCTTTGGTGTGCGTATTGTCACCTACGCGGACGATACCCAACTGGTGGTCTCTTTAGACCACTCTGAGGGATCGTCCAAAACCCTAGGTCCCTGTCTAGAGGCTGTTGCCAGGTGGATGCAATCTTCCTGTTTGAAGCTCAACGGGGAGAAGACAGACATTATCCTATTGGGTAATCCTCCCCCCTCTGCCCTTGCATCCATTTGGCCACCATGTTTGGGCTTGCCCCCTGTCCCTAAGTCCCAGATAAGGAGCCTCGGGATTTGGCTCGACAAAGCACTCGATTTCTCGGTCCAAGCTACGAAGACTGCCGCCACTTGCTTCGGGCTAATGAGGATGCTCCGCAAGGTGCTCCCTCTGCTCCCATTCCAGGCGAGGAGGGTCATGGTCCAGGCCTTGATACTCTCCCGCCTGGATTATGGGAACGCTCTTTATATGGGAGCCCCGGCTTCCGTTACACTGAAGCTTCAAGTTACACAAAATAGCGCTGCCCGCCTACTTTACAACCTGCCCCGCTGGCAGTCAGTGAAGAAGGCCCTAAAAGAACTCCACTGGCTTCCAGTGGCGGCAAGAGTGCAATTCAAGGCCATGTGCATCTTGCACAAGTCCTTTCATCGAACAGGCCCCGCAATTCTACATTCCATAGTCACGCCTTATGTCCCATCTCGCCCCCTTCGCTCTGGTACCCTCCAGCTGGCAACCTCCATCAAAGTTAACAGAGCCCGCTGGGGCGGCCGCTCCTTCTCCCATACTGCGGCCAGACTTTGGAATTCCCTCCCTTTCCCTCTTCGAGGAAACAGCAATCATATGTCCTTTAGGAAAGCTCTAAAAACGCACCTGTTTGCCAAAACCTGCTGAACTACCCTGAGCTCGCGTTAAGCAATCAGTCACAAGCGCTGCGAGGCCTCCGGGTAGTTATGCGCTATACAAGTGCAATTTTCATTTCATTCATTTCATTCACTTACACACAGCATAAAATGTTGATGCACAAAGCACATGGTGGACACATGCTCCCATTGGGCACATAGAACCACACACATCACAGACACAACATGCACACAGACTGTGGGTGTACATCATGAATGTGTCCATGGGTCTTTCTCTGATGTACATAACATGCAAACCTGTACTCATGGTGTATGTGACAGGTCATACACATCTCCAAACAGGTACTGTGTCCATGACTCATGCCCATGTCAATCATAAGTACACTGATTTTCTGAAAATGTCACACATAGCAATCTGCAACCTTGGTATCTATGGGGACATGCTGTGGTGTTGAAGGTGTGGCCATGGCAATGAAATCTGTGTGGAATCCTTATGCAAGTCACACCAATGTGAACCGATGCTGGTGACTAGTCTGCAGACGCGCCGTACATTCATGGACAGAGTAGTGCGCACACCTTGTCCATTGACTGCACGATGCGTATGCATTACAGTCACCCGCACCGGGTCACATTGACGACAATGGGCTATGCGTTCGCACGGCTCGGTTCATGCATGTACGATGCGTATGCAATATTACCCAACGCGTGTGACTTCTACAGAGACGTGCCGTGCAGTTCTCGACCGAGCCCTGCACACGGTTTAGCCATGGATTGTAATCTGAACCGACGCGGGTGACTTCTAAGCAGATGTGTCGAACAGGCATGGACCAAGCTGTGCTCACGCATAGCCCATAGAATCGTATTGGGACGGATGCGTGTGGTTCAAAAAAATACGCGTCGCATAGTCTATGTACCGAGCCGTGCGCACTCATTGGCAATCGGCTGTCATGGAGGCAAACTCGAATTCAAAATTCGTCCGAGTCGTGCGCTGGAAATTCAGTTGGATGCCTACAACAATGTTGCAATCATAGGGTGTCCTGAAGATGAATGTTTTGAACGATGTGGAAGACGTGTAGGAGACTTACATTTCCATGGATTGGACAGATTCATAGAATGCAACCGTATCGGGCCTATATGGAAGTGGCAATGTCACAGAATCTGCCTCTGCAGCACTGATTTAAGGCTGGCAGGCCCCCAGGGAGCTCACTTGCCTGCAATACATGCTACAGGACCACACATCTGATTCCACTGCTGCTGTCTATACTTCCTCTGGATCCTGCAATGGCATGTACTCTGGAGAGGGCCCCAGCATTCACAGAGGAGGAGAACCAGGCCATGCTGGACGGGCTCCTCCCAGAGTACAGCAAGCTGTATGGAAACCAGGGGAGCAGGTGAGTGTTCAGTCCACTGCCTACTATTTCCTGTAAGTTGTCTGATTAGCAGTAATAGAATAGAAGTGTGCACAGCAGTGAGAGGCATATGCACTGAGTACTTGCAGCAACCAATTTATGTGGGTACATGTGATGAACAGGTGTCCTGCTGCAGTAGTGCAGCAGTGCAGCAATGCTAGCCTTTAATTCCTAGGCAATATATATCATGTCAGACCAGCAGCACAAATGCACATTTCTATGTGTGCACTACCTGTGTACCTCATTTAGCTTTGTGATGACTACATGTATTTTAAACTGTATGCAGCACAATTATGTGGCATGTGTGGTAATGTCCTCTTTACTTTGTTATCCTCACAGGTTGATGCCCATCAGAAGCAGGAGATCTGGCTGACCATCGCCCGGGCAGTAAGATCTGTGGGGGTCTACAAGTGCTGGATCCGCAACTGCCAGAAGAGGTGGCAGGACCTACGTGGCTGGACCCGGAAGATCGCAAGCGTCCAGCTGAAGCTGTCGCCTTTGCGCCGTAGACACCCGACCCTGACCCCCCACATGCTCCAGTTTCTGGCGGTGGTATTCCCAGACCTGGATGGGCAACTGAAGGCCAGACAGCAGCAGGGAGGGGGTAAGTCCATGCCTGATCTGTGAACATGTGTGACAGGCTATTTGCAGTCTTTTGGCCTGGTCATACTTCCACATTACGTTGGTCTTGGAGTCCTGGACTCATGTCCCTCAATTGTGTAAGTCACACTCCTCATCTGATCCACAGTCCACAGTTGTGGCCCCTACAGTCTGAGACTTTTTTGACTTGGGCACTGTGTCCCTTCAATCACCTATGCTGAGGGTCCTGCACAGCCTATGTTACTGGGACTCTGATGGGTGTTTTGTGGATGGGTCTATTTTTTGCACTAGCTCTGGTCTCTGACATGTGTTCTGTGTGTGCCTTTCATATGTGTTCCAATTGCTGGTCTGGCTCACAACATGTGTGTGTTTTTTTTTAAACATACCCATGCAGCAGGTGAGTCCATGTAGTGTCCTCAGGAGTATGTATAGTAAGTATGTCACACTAGCCCAGACACCTGCCTACTGTCCAGGCCAATACACAGTTACAGGTTTACCTGATCAGTCATGCCCACTCCATGGCATTGGGAGACTCTGTACTCACACTCACATGTATGGACCTACTGATTGTGCTTCATGAAATGTGCCATCAGGTTTCTGACAAAATGTCATTGTGGCATGGCTTCCTTTTTGTGACAACTGGTGTGTCGAGGATTTTAGTGTCAGCAGGGCATCTGAGTTGTGACAATTGGGATGATACCTGTGCAACATATAGGGGTGTGGTCAGTTGACTGTGAACAATGCTGTATGCAACAGTGACTTTCATGCAGCTGTGTATCATTAGCAGCAGACTATGAGGTGCTCATGTTCAGGTAGTTGCGTTTGCAGTCACTCATTAGTCAGATTTTAGTGATGTTGGTTCATCATAGTGCAAGAACTGTGTGTGGCAGGGGACGACAAGTGCACTTGTCAGCTGCAGAGTTTGGTATGGGCATGACATATGAATGTGATGCAGTGTAGACTAATGTTGTCCGGATGCATTGCCCCATGACATGTGGCAGTGAACACTGTCTTACCATGCATGTCTGTGCCAGGGCATTGACTTGAGAAGAGGGATCCTGCATTGGAGTCAGAGGTGCTCCATGCACCCATTGTGTCATTAACACCTGTACTGAGTGATTGGCATGTGATGTGATGTATATTTATATTAATTAACTTCTACATGGCCTTTTGCATGTACAACAACTGTGTATGTGGTGCATGTGTGCACTTTGGGGTTTCATCAACCAGCATGCAACAGACATATGGGTACAGGTCCAGGAGGGATATGGGTGCCATGGTTGATGTTCAGACTGGCTTTTGCCCTATTTACACCTGTGTGGGCATTTTGAGCAAATATCATGCCCTGTAAAGTGCTGTATTTATAGTGTTGAATGCAGTCAGTGCAGGCGACTAATGAGGGCCTTGTTTTCCTACTTATATGCAGATACATCCACGGGCACAGGAGACAGTGCAGTGGAACTGGAAGAGCCACAGAGTTAGCCTGGGCCAGTGACTGAGGAGTCGGAGGGACCTAGTGGCACGGAGGGTGAGGGGAGCCACGCCGAGGAGTCCTCAGCACCATCCACCTCAGCTGAGGACCACAGCAGCTCAGAGGAAGACTCCCTTGCGGGGGCGGGTGTCAGCAGCCAGCAGACCACAGATAGTGAGGCTGTTCCCTCCACCACCACCACCCCCCTCCCTTCGGCTCCCATCCCAGAGGTCCGTGGCAGTTCCTGTGTTCGGGAGCACTTCTCCTTCCTGCCAGGCTCTCCCTGCCCCTGTGTCCCCTGCTGCCCTGAGTGTGGAGTCTGTGAACTTGCTTAAACAGATCCATGTAGGGCAGACATCAATGCTGAGTGTCCTCCATGCACACACCAGTCTGTTGACACAACTGGTGTCATTCATGGAGGGCATCCCATCGGGCATATCTGCCCTACAGAGGACCAATCAGTCCATGGCCTCCTCCCTGATGGCAGCAGTATCGCTCCTCCAACAGTCCCTCACCCCTTCAGCCTTTGCCCCATCAACAACTCCTAACACCTGACCTGTCCCCAGCACACACACACCAGCACAGTCACCCAAACACACAGACACAGACATCACACAATCACACAAACAAAAGTCAAAACGTGCATGCAAGCAAAGTCACGGGACTGATACCACACACACAGGGGATGGGTCGCAAACACACACACACACGCATCCACAACCATTCCGCAGTCATCTGATCCCTATCCCTCCAGGAGCCCTTCCCTTGCCTCACCTGCAACCCCATCTCCAAAGAAGCTCTTCCTGTGTGACCTAGGCCTCTTCCCCTCCAATCCAGCAGATCCAGACTACAGGGGGAAGAGGAAGTCCCCACACACAGAGAAGAGTGCCCCTCACACCCGGACAACCTCCTCCAGGTGCAGGCAGACTGAGGTCCCCACCCGCAAGTCACCCCGTACCCGGAAGAGCAAGACCCCACCCCCCAGCTCCATTGCACAGTCTCCTTCCTCCATCCCCCAGGCCAGCACACCACAGGTTTCCCACCACTCCCTGTCCCGGGTTCCCCCACCCACAGATACATCATCTCCAAAATGCTCAGGCCCTCCCCAACTCCCACTTGCTTTTCTACTGACACCACCATCTGTCTGTAAGTGCAACTAGTGTGGGGACCGTGGCCCCCAAGCTGTGCTGCAAACCTCACCTGCACCCCTTTCCACTCCCATGGGGTTAGGCACTGCAGTGGAGTCCACGACCATCCAGTCTGACATGGGCACTGCAGTGGGGACCATGTCCACTACACCTGACCTTCCCACTGCAGTGGTTCAAGCACCCACCCAATCAGAGTTGTGCCCCACAGTTGTGATGGCACAAACCATGTCAGACACCTCCACTGCAGTTGCCACTGGCTCTCCTGCACCCACTACCCCTTCACAGCCTTCTTCTGATGAACCCTGATCCTGTCCCTGCGGTGCCTGGCCTGCCCCATGTATGCCCCTCAGAGTGGATTTCCCCAGTCCTTAGCAGTGCAGTCAAGCAACGAGCGACAGGTGTCGCCCACACCCTCATTGGACTTTGTATTTTGAGACGACATTGGACTTCATTTTGTTTTGGATTTTCCCTTACACCTTTAAATTCGCTGAATAAAGTATTTTTTGTTATCCTTGTGCATTTCATTTAGTAGATGCTGTTTACCCTGACCTTGCTGTGATGATACAGGATTTACACATGTCTGATACTGAGGTGTTGATGTGATGTACTACATGTGGACAATAAGATATGTTTCCTGTTCAGGTTGGTATCCATGTCATCCTTTGCAGCTGACGAGGTAAGTCAAGATTGACTAATTTAACTCAGGGATGTTAATGTTAACATTTCATTGGCATGGCCACATCTGTGGCTTGCACCCATGCACATGTGATGTGCTTCACATTGTACAATTTGTCACTTTCCCTGACTGTTGGCCCATCATCACTGTACATGCAGGTGTGGGCATCATTGGTGTGAATTCAACTGTGTCCTGTGTGCAACTTGCTAGACATATGTATTGTGTATGTGCAGGTGACTTAAGGGGCACCACCGTACCCAGGCATATGTCACCAGTGCCTACATTGTGTGGTAAATGATGGTTGACTAAACAAGTGTTGTGCTGACATGACCAGGAATCGCACATACTGTTTGGCATGTGCTGCTAAATCCATGATGACACTTACCTTGAGGTCACTGTGATGATGGGGATGTAGACCCTTTGCCACAATGCTCAACTTAAGCTTCAGTTTGTGTCCACACACTTTACATTGGATGTACACAGATGGGGGTTTTGAACACATTGGCCCAGTGCTATTGCCAAGCTTGACTTGTGTAGCCTCCATTCAGATGTTGGTTACACATGTGGTGGTAGTTACATTGTGTGTTGTAAATCAAATTCACTGTTGGGGGTACTTGTCAGGCACTACACACTGTTGGCATGATGTTGTGGGGAAATGTATTTGGCTGACAACTGTGGTTGATGTTTGATGGATGTGTGGCGCATCATCCACCCTATGGGTGGGGGTGTCAATATTGTCAGACACACTGACCCTATGTGTGGGTGAGGCAGTAGTGATACACAACATGGTACATATGGTTGGGGTGGCATTAGTGATAGGCAACATGACACATATGGGTGGGGTGGCATCAGTTGTAGGCAACATGACACATATGGGTGGGGAGGCATCAGTGATAGGCAACATGCCCCTATGGGTAGGGTGGCATCAGTGATAGGAAACATGACACATATGGGTGGGGTGGCATTAGTGATATGCAACATGCCCCTATGGGTGGGGTGGCATCAGTAATAGACAACATGCCCCTATGGGTGGAGTGGCATCAGTGATAGGCAACATGACACATATGGGTGGGGTGGCATTAGTGATAGGCAACATAACATTTATGGGTGGGGTGGCATCAGTGATAGGCAACATGCCCCTATGGGTGGGGTGGCATCAGTGATAGGCAACATGACACATATGGGTAAGATGGCATCAGTGATAGGCAACATGATACATATGGGTGGGGTGGCATTAGTGATAGGCAACAAGTCACTATGGGTGGGGTGGCATCAGTGATAGGCAACATGACACATATGGGTGGGGTGGCATTAGTGGTAGGCAACATGACACATATGGGTGGGATGGCTGTTGTGATAGGCAACATGCCTCTATGGGTGGGGTGGCATCAGTGATAGGCAACATGACACATGTGGGTGGGGTGGCATTATTGATAGGCAACAGGACACATATGGGTGGGGTGGCAGTATTGATAGGCAACGTGCCCCTTTGGGTGGGGTGGCAGTGGTGGTGGCCATGGGTTCACTGAGGAGGCCTGTTGCTGGTGGACAGGGTCTAGACACCCTGGGAGTGTGTGACATTTGGCGTGTACATGTCGTTTGTATGGTGGGTGTCCGACTTACCGTCTGCGCCGTCCGCGTCTCTTCCTGATCCTGTCATTTATGTACAGGACTTGTATGACCTGCGCGATTGGATTCATGTTGCTCCATCTCAAACCGTTGCTAGCTGCTCCATTTTGAATCCGTGGATTGTTAGTGAAGCGATTCGTAGCTGATATGTAGCTCTTCCGGGTGCTGTGACGTGCTGTACATGGTAACACGTCTTGAACGTAGGAAGTATGCATCGTACTTGATCGTCTGGAAGTAGTTGTATTTATGGAGCCGTACGACGCGGATTTTGTGTTTACGGGTCAAGCTCGGATGGAAAATGTGGATGGGGTCAGAGAGTACGTGTCGGTCGGGTATTTGGCACTTTTTCGCATCGTACTTCATCGCCCAGACGGTCACGCTCCTGATACGATTCGGCCATAAAGTAAGGCAACTGACACGTCTCGGAGGGCTCACAAACCGAGATTGGAATCGTCCCCATAATTGTATATTCTTTAATATTCTTGACTCCAATAGTTTTCATAATGTTGGTTAAATAGGGTTTATAGAATTATTATTATTTTCTAGTTTTACCTTATTTAGTTTTTAAATGTATTTTAATGTTTATAGTATTTTTTGTAAATGCGTTGATAAATAGATAGATAGATAGATAGATCGTTACATTTATTAATTGTAATGTTATTTTACATTTATCAGTACAGATATATATTTTCATATTAATTTAAAATGAATACATTGTAAAATAAATATGTTTTTATTTTATATATATATATTCAAAGTAATACATCTAAAATATAAAAACAAAAGACAGTGTTAAAATAATATTTGTATTAATTGTGTAACACTATATATACATGAGTTTTTTTGTGTTTATATAAGTATATATTTTTATATGGTATCAAATATTATTGGAATATAATTCATTTACATTACCTTAAAATTAGATATTAAAATATTTAACATTCACTACTTTAAACTATATTTATATTTACAAATATATATATATTGTTTAGTAAGTTTTGGCCGATGTTAGTCCCCCATTAGGATGGCGGGCGGACTTTGCCCACCCGCCATCCCATCGTGAAAAGGGACCGCCCGCCATAGGGGCAGGGGTCCCGTGGGGGAAATTAGGCGGGCGCATCCTGTATTTTTGCGGTGCAGTATGCACCGCCCGCCGCAATTGTAAAACTACATGTTGTGCATTTCAAAACACAACATGACAGGCACCGCGCGGTGCCTGCCACGTTGTTCTTTGAAATGCTGGGGGGTACCACAGGTACCCCCCATGTGCACCACCCAACTCCCGGAGTCACTGGGGTCCCGCAACGGGCCCCCAAAGCAGACTCTGCATGCTTTTCCGAGGCGGCAGGCATTGGAAAATGCCCATTGTAATATGGCTGGCGGTGTCTGATAGACACCGCCACCATAGAGAACCCTTTTCCCCCCGGTCGCAAGGCAACTAGGGCGGAAAATCGGCAGATGGTCTATCCGTCCGCCGGGGACCCCCCGGCCATACTAATATGGCGGGGGGTCATTCCGGCATGGATGGCGGGGGCGATCCGCCCGCCATCCTAATAGGGGCCTTAGTGTCAACAGTATAGTATTAGTATAGTATAGGATTACAGTATTGTGGTCAATTATATTTTTTACACTATTTTTGTCTACGATATTGTTTACCACAATGTTATGTAATTGATCCCTTTGATTCCTTTCCTCCTGAGCTGGATATGGTTTTAATCGCCACCATTTCCAGCCTACAGGTTTATTGGAAATTAATTGCTATAACAAGGCATCTGGTATTTTGGGTACCACGTGGAAAATACAAGTCCTAGGCATGTGATTAACCAAAGGTTTTGGGTCCCACAGGATCCCGGGTGTGGAAGTATCGCACTTCATTATAATGGTTATCATCTACCCGGTTTTATGGCACATTCACGTCATACACATCTTCAAAAAATTATAATAAAAAAGGAAACCCACCATCCCTATGTCACAAATTGGCGGAGGACTTCGATAGGAGCACTTCGAACTCTGCAGTTGTGTTACCCATTTGAAATACTATACAAGTAGGGCGAGAAAGAATTTTCATTTTGAGGTTACAATGCATTGTCATCTTCTTCCTACTAAGGCCATCCAGATCTGAAAGTCAGCTGATCTCTATACTAATGCCTCCACAAGCGTGTGCAAAGTCACATGTCCAGAAAGAAAGGAGCAGAGTAGACAGTTTATGAGGAGACAAGGCTCATGTCACACCTCAAGAAAAATTGGCAAGAGATTACTAATAATGTAAACAGCATGACCGTGCATACATGTAATGTTTTGAATTGTAAAAATGATTTCATGATCCCAAGAGCGTGGTAAGGCATTTGCACCCATGGCTTTGCCGAGGGATCATTGCCATATGGTGTGGCTCGCATATCACCTCACAGTCGATTCTTTGGAGAAGAGCGTTAGATGCTTTATAAACATCAGAAATTCCTAAGCCAGTTAGTGCATGTAAATTCTAAACTGCACAGTATAAAATACGCCATTTCTGAAGCACTGACAACACCTGTCTGTCACTCACACATCATGAAAGCGTGTGTCAATGGGTCTCCACATACCTGTGGTATATAAATAAATAATACCGGATCTATTTTTGGATGAATGAATGAATAACAGATAGCTCAATAAAATAAGAGTCAAGATTCGAGGTAGTAGGAGTTTCTGCAGGTTTATTACAGCATAAGGACAGGATCAGGACAACCTGCATAGGAACAGAGTGACAGGGCCCAGCAGGACAACTGGGGCCCAGCAGGGGAAAAGAGGCCCAGCAGGGGAAAAGAGGCCCAGCAGCTGCTGGGGCTTGGTCTGGGATGAGCGCGCTAACATTCAATAACAAAACACAGGCATATATACATAGCGCAAACACATAGCATTACATTGCAGTAGGCGTAGCAGTGGGTGGAGCAGAAGGCGTGACGCGTAGCAGTCGCGAGAGATAACAGTAAAAGTAGGTGTAACTGGGCGTATACATAGACATGTGGTGCAAACGTAACAGAATATGTCATGAATGGGCGGAAACTTTGGAGGGGGCTACCTAAGGAGCCGGGACCTCTAACCTAATGGTACGCGAAAACTGGCAATGACGTGTTACTAGGAGAAGCTGGGGGTTACGAACTCTGTGCTAGGAGCAGAGACTAGAGTCTGAAGGGTCGGAGCGACATGTACCTAAACCCTATCTGGTATCTGATGTTTAGGGAACATGTTGATATAAACTAGAAGTCATGAGGGGAAAAGCTAACTTGACTCTAAGACTGGACCATGCAGTATTCTACATGTAGTGCGTGATGAAGAATACTAAATGACCATTAAATACAGTATTTCTCTAACGTGGAGACGAGAAGGCTAGACAATGACGGAAACTATTGATGCAGTTCAGTAGCTTAGGAATGCAGAAGAGGAGGACTGAACTGATAGCTGGAATCATAACATACTCTTGGCAGACTCAGAGACAGAGCCAAGCTGCACCGGGCACTGCGAGGCAGGAAGTAAGTGAAGGGTCGAGGATACAGGTGGGGGCTGTATCGCTCCTCAGCGAGGCTTTCAGGAGACAGGAGCTGAATCTGTGGTCCGGGCCCTTTTGAGGCCTGGGAACGGGGATTTTATAATGGAATAACGTGCACACTGAGAAACGTGGCAACATTACTTTACATAGGCCTGATATTCGTAGTATTCACGAGGACTGGAAAATAGCATACTAGAGGTGGACACAACTGGAATTGCGTCATTAATCGGACATGGGGAATAACATATGCATATTGGTCATGCACACATAACATATGATGGATGAGGCGTAGGGACACAGAACATGGCAAAATTTACTTTTCCACATTCCCTCCTTGTCACTACGTTTCCATCAGGAAACATCAATTTTCATGATACCGTCTATCATTTCATACAGTACCATTTGCTCGTCTCGAATTGTCTTGGAACGGGATTTAGAACGGGGCTTGGGACTAGGAATACAAGAGGTAGCACACATGCTGCAAATCGCAGGGCCACATTGTATACAGAGGCAGCAGCTAAATATGATCGCTACTGCAATACCTAGAAAGGACAGGACTTTCCATCCCCATGCAGAAATTATATTCCAGAACCAACCGGACCATGTCCAGGTGCCTGGATCTTGATGTAACAGATGGGCAATTTTATGGAGTCTGGTTATAGCTGAATAAACAGACGGCGCGTTATTTGGAATGAAAATGCAGCAACTAGATCCGATGACTCTACAGGCCCCGCACCTATCGGCCAGTATGACGTCAAGGACGAGATGATTTTGCAAAACGACAAATCTCATAGCAGATTGTTCTTCGGTTAAGTTACCTAGAGCAGAGGCAGTCTCATTAACTACAGCTTCAAGGGTTCTTGTTAACCTACGGATCAGTTTACTATTCTGGACAGGTCCTACAAAGAAGAAGAAACCTTTATTGAAATCTGTATACTGTTCTAGAGTAGTTTCAGTATAATCGACAATTGGGGACTCCCTTCTATGTCTAATGTGTACTAGATGTGTGTTTCTGTGGTAATCAGATGGGGCTAGGAAAACAGGTGGCAGTAGGAAGGCAATGTAACAGGTTCCCTCCCAATCGAGGGGCAGACGGACATATGCAGTTTGACCACAAATAAAATAAGAATGACGTGAAGCTTTGAAAATAGATTTCCCACTGTCACTATACTGGATAACAGTAGTACATTCACTATGACCTACATGTACAGAATCATAATTACGGACACATAATTCGCCTTTGACAGGTAGTACTGAAATAGCAGATAAGTCTGGAGTAGTATCAGACTGAACATTCAGGACCATGAAACTCGACGAATAATTACCTAAATTATAAACTTCATTTTCTAGATCTAAACCTGTTCTGTGGGGAAGACCTTGCTTGCCTGGAAAACATGTACTGTTAAGAAAAGACATATCTGTTGAGGATGACGTTAACGTGGACCATGCTCCACACGAACCATTATGTGAGAATGGATAAGGAAAGAGTGGCAGAACTCCCTTCGGTGTCTGAAAAGGGGGGAGTCGACCACACACCCAACAATTAGTGGCATTGCTGGTCTGGTGTGAATAATGTAACATACGGATAAATGTGTTGTTGCGCATAGCGAGGCGGTATGAATATTCGTGAGGAGGCAGATCACTAAACGTGTGTTCTACTGTAGCATTAGCAGACATATTTACATGAGGAACTGGAAAACACAGGAAAAGTGCGTAACTAGTGCAGGAAATCATTATGCTGAGAAATAATATGAAACTCAGAAAAACGATACATTGAAGTGAACTTCGACTGACTCTCTCACTATGGGGGTCTATTTTATACATGTCAGAAACAATCTAACCGTTTCACCTAGGGGAGGACTTATACAATCAAACTGACTGACTTATTTTACTAGACCTTAATTTGAGCTTATACTCCTGTTGCGGAGTTTTCTCTAACAAGGGAGGGGTTGTAATAATGTCTTGTGCGGGACAGTCCTTTAAAACAATGTTCTGGCAATCTTTCGAATCCTGGAAATCCTTGGAAATGTTCTTGGAGACTGATTTCAATCCATTGAAAAGTTTTACATGAGAAAGGTGGACCCACCCCTTCCTGCCTTCCAACTTGACGGCAGTACGGGTGGTCAAGAGGACCTGACGTGGCTCCTTCCAACGTGGTTCCAGCGGACTTGATCTGTCGAAATTTCTGATCATCACTAAGGAGCCTGGAACGATCTCGTGCGGTGCCACCTCGGTATTGTCTGGAAAAGCGGCAGCAACCTGTGAACGACATGAGTTGAGGGCAGACATCAAGGAAGCTAGGTAATCTGTCAGCATATTACATGAAACATCGGTAATACTTCGGGGTCTAGGAGTACCCCACATGTTAGGGGGGCGGCCGAACACGACCTCATACGGGGACAGACCTGATCTGGAATGTGCGACCATGCGCATATAAAATAAAGCGACTGGCAGAGCTATTAACCAGTCCACACCTTTGTCTTTACAGATTTTTGCAATGTGGATTTTCAGAGTCTGATTATGTCTCTCTACGAGACCGGCTGCTTCAGGATGGCGTACACAATGAAACTTCCACTGGTACCCTAACAAAAGGGAAACGTGCTTCATGAGTTCAGATGAGAATGGCTGGCCGTTATCAGAATATACGACTCTAGGGAGTCCATATCTAGGGAAAAATTCACGAACCAACTGCTTGGCAGTGGTCGCGGCTGTGTAATCTGGGACTGGATATGCTTCTGTCCACCTGGACAAAGCGCATACAACTACAAGGACATACTTGAAACCTCGACATCGCTCCATCTGAATATAATCCATCTGGAGGACCTCAAAAGGGTGGCCAGGGGGCTGGAAACCACCTTGTTCCACCGGGACACTTTTACCTGGATTAAACTGACAACATATCATACAGGTACGGACTTTCTGCTTGGCTGCAGCTCGTAAATGCTTGTTGAACCAAATGTTCTGGATACTGTCTAACATAGCTTTTTCTCCTAAATGTGCTGGACTATGTGCGGTATTGATAATAACTTGAACCATAGAATCGGGGAGAAACCATGTGGCTCTACCCTTCGTTAACCATCCTTGATCTGTCTGGACCCCTCCTTGTTCAGACCACTTCTTGATTTCATCGGGAGTAGCATGTAACTGTATATCTATGACATCTTGTGTAGGGTCCTTAACTGTCATGCATGTAATCGGATCTGGAGTATGTGTCATGTTAACTGGAGTGTCTGGAGTCTGTGCTGTAAGCTTGGCTGTGCGGTCTGCTAGATCATTACCCTGGGAAATAAGGTCAGTAGCTTTCGTATGTGCTTTGCATTTCATGATAGCAATGGATGTCGGTAAATGTATGGCATCTAACAGGGCTTGAATAAGGAGACCATGCTGAATCTTGGTTCCATGAGAAGTCATGAAACCTCTCTCCTGCCAGAGTACTCCGAAGTCGTGTACAACTCCGAATGCGTAACGTGAATCTGTGTAAACATTAACTTTCTGGTTCTTGGCATGTATACAGGCTTGTGTCAGAGCGACTAGCTCTGCTGCTTGAGCGGACAGGGTGTCAATACGGTGTGTCTTGATAACTTCAGTGTCAGTAGTCACTGCATACGCGGCGACTAGTTCTCCTGTACTAGTTCTCATACATGAACCATCCACATAAAGTGTCAGGTCGGGATCTGGTAACGGAATGTCTGTCAGGTCTTGTCTTGGCTTTGTCGTAATGTTAACTACTTCCACACAGTCATGTGGGTCTGGATTTGAATTAACTGATGGTAACAGTGTAGCAGGATTCAGAACGTTGCAGCGTCTGATTTCTATGTGTGGCTGGAACAGTGTCAATTCATAACCTGTTAAACGTGCAATTGTCAAGTGCTGAGTTTGTGTTCGGTTTAAAAGAACTTCTACTGAATGTGGGACTTGTACTGTCAGTGAATGTCCTAAAACTATGGAATCACTTTGTCTGATAGCTAGTGCTGTGGCTGCAACTGACTTGAGGCACGCAGGCAACGCCTGGGCGACTGGATCTAATGTGCTCGAAAAATAAGCACAGGGCTTGTATTGTCCTGCTTGATCTTGTGTGAGAACAGATAATGCTGTACCTTCCCGTTCAGTAACAAAAAGCGTAAAAGGCTTACTGTAGTTCGGTGTAGCTAGAACTGGAGCTTGACATAGGGCTTTCTTTAACTCGTTAAAACTAAGTGTATGTTCAGATGTCCAAGGGAGGACAGTCGCTACGGCTGCCTCCTGTGTCGTTAACTGTATCAGTGGCTTGGCTAGAAATGCATACTGGGGAATCCATTGTCTACAATAAGAAGCAAGGCCGATAAAGGCACGTACCTCCTTCTGGGTTCTGGGCTGGGGAAGACTCGCTATTAACTGGATACGGTCGGGTGTCAACTGCCTACCCCTCTTGGACAGCAAGTGTCCTAAGTATACCACTTGCTGGACACAGAATTGAAGCTTCGAAGGTGACACCTTGTGCCCCATCTCGGCTAGAAAATACAGAACTGTAAGGGATGCTCGCTCGCAAGCACGTTCAGAACGAGCAGTGATCAGTAGATCATCGACATACTGGAGCAGGGCAGTGTCAGTTGGCATGTGAATGTTGTCTAGTTGTCTCTTGAGTGCCTGACTGTAAATACTAGGACTTTCTGTGAAACCTTGAGGAGCGCGTGTGAACATATAGCTCCTTCCATTTAAACAAAATCCGAAAAGAAACTGGCTGTCTGGATGAATTGGAACACTAAAAAATGCATTCTTGAGGTCTATGACAGTGAAAAACATGGCTTCGGAATCAATGGCTGTTAACAGGGATGAAATATCTGGGACAACTGGGTACTGAGGAATAATACATTTATTAAGCTCTCGTAAATCAATCACTAATCGATATACTGGGGATGCATTCGGATCAGTACGTTTCATGACTGGAATGATCGGAGAATTGCATACATTGGAGTCAGTTTCTACAACTACTCCTTGAGCCATGAGCTCGTCAATAATTTTGGATAAGGCTGCTACAGCCTCAGGTGGCAATCTGTACTGTCTGATTCGGGGTAACACTACACCTGGCTTGAGAGTCACACGATGGGGTGTGATTTGCATGTAACCTACATCAGTTGGACCTTGCGCCCATAAGTGCTGTGGAACATTAGACAATCTTGAATCAAAATCTCGTAATACATAGTGACCCTTAAAGTCACGTAGGAACAGACGTATTCCCTCTGGGGAACAGCATATAACTGCACCCAACTCTTTCAGTGTCTTAATACCTAATAGATTTTCTGGACATGACTTAGTAAGTAACAGATCAGTAGTACGGGACAATGGACC
Organism: Lissotriton helveticus; assembly: GCF_964261635.1. Classification (NCBI taxonomy): domain Eukaryota; kingdom Metazoa; phylum Chordata; class Amphibia; order Caudata; family Salamandridae; genus Lissotriton; species Lissotriton helveticus. The sequence continues at coordinate 858,292 of NW_027611923.1, forward strand.
TACTTCTAGAGTAACTGGCTTAGATATCTCATTAACTATTGGCTTTCCTGAAAATCCAAGGGAAACATTTCTTGAGCCTGAGAGCGGAGCCCCTGGAACTTCGGCATGACTAATTGTGGTCCTACTTGCCCCTGTATCGATCAAAAACTTTCTGTCTTTCCCTAATACTTGACTGTGAACATAAGGACCTTCTTGATCTACAGGTATCTCGATGAGAGGCAAGCCTACCTCCCTCTCTAGGCTGTTTCATGAATATGACTGGTACTCTGGATACTCAGACTGTGCATACTGGTACATCTGTGATGTGACATGCTGTGTTGCAGCAATAGGCTGCGGTACTGTAACTGTCTGTTGTGCATTCTGTAGCTGAGGAATCTGTGAAACTTGTTCTTGTCTAGGCGGACGTGGTCTTTCTTTAGTCTTACCAGTGGCTATGTTGTGTTTCAGAACTGCACACTCGTTTATAAAATGACCTGGCTGTTTACAATAATTGCAGTTCCCTTTAACGGGAGCTGCAGGATGACTGGCTTGATTCGGACCCCTCTTCTGACTGTCTTGAGGAACAGATTGTGCAACTAGCACTTTCATTTTCGTGTCTTTCATACGTTTTCTCTCGTGTTCTTGCTCTTCTCTGATTCTATTCTGGTGGTACTGGAGCATCTGGAGCATCTGGGACGGAGTATTTGCTTGCCAGGTGCTTTCGACTTTCAAAACTCTATTTTTAATTTGTGGACTTGAATTCTCGACTAATTTAGTAACGAAAAGGTGAGGGTATGACTCACTACTTGTCTTGAGACCACTGTTGATACTGAAACATTTTTCAAATCTAGAATAAAAATCACTAATATCTTCATCCTGTTTCTGTTTACAGGCTGAGATTGCATCCCAGTCTTCTTTCCTTGTTGTCAATAATCTGGGTAAAACTTGAATCAATAATTCTGGTAATTCTTTACATTTATCTCCAAGACCGGTACCTGGTACTCGTGCCTTGTCTTCAGCTTCTAGAGCTGCCCAATCGATCTTTTTCTCTCCCACCTCCCATTCTTTTTCTTTTAACTTTTCATATACCCCTGCGGGTAACAGGACCTTTAACATTTTAATGATGTCTGGGTAAGTGTATTCTCCCATACGGAGCATGTCTTTTAATTCTCTATGGAACCCTGCTGGATCTTTGTCATGACAGGGAATTAATTTCTTCATTTCAAGAAGTTCCATCTTTGAAATCGGAGTGTATACAAACACTCGTTGCATTACGCCACCCGCCCCTTGGACTGGGTGGACTTCTCGTAACGGATTCTGTCTGTCTATGTAGAATGATTTACTTTCTGGGGGTGAGACATGAACAAAATGCGGGTTCAGGAACGTTCTATATTTGTGGCGCTGTTCTAGAATGATACTAATTAAATCGGTACCTAGACCTCTCCATCTATACTGGAGTAACTCGTTCAGGACATCGTGTAACGGGCCTGGATCAGAATGTTGACCCTCATACAGAGTAATGAGGTGCTGGATCATATACATACCCACCAGTCGTTGCTCGGCTGGGGGCAGTTTTAGAAACATTTGTGCCACTATTTCGTCTGGAAAAGTGGTAGAATCAGTAATCCATCGGACTGCTGATCGGGCTAGTTCTTGTTCATGCATGGTACTTAATTCACTGTAACCGATTCGTGATTTCAGAATGTGATCGGTAGCTTGAAATACTTGTTCTAGAGAACCTTGTTCTGGTGCTGGATGATGAAAAACAGACTTGAGTTCTAGGCGTAAATGGCGATCTGGAAATCTGGATTTTCCTACATACGCTATTCTGGCGGAATTCTCGTCTTCCTCTTCAGGATCAGAGATACTTTCTTTCTCGCTTACTTGTGCTGCTTTACGCTGGTCGTGTAACCTTATTATTTCTTTACGAATTTTCTTGTACATACTCTCCATGGCACTGACGGTCTTGTGCTTACCCTCGGCTATATTATCACTCCACCTTGTCAGGATTCTCATTTCGGCGGGATCTTTAGACGGGTAATCTTGTTCTCTTATTAGACAATTGATCAGGAACTTTAATATCATGAGCTGAATTTCGGCTTTCCTTTGAGACATAATCTCGCCAATACTTTCTGGATCATCCCCTGTACGGATGAAACGATATATTCTGTCTAGATCTTCTTTCATATTCGGCAAGGTGACTAGATACTCGGTCACTCTCCTTACACGTAAGGAATATAAAACCATAGTATATTCGCCTGGAACTGGATCATAGACACATTCGTTAAGGGCTTGCCTGATTTCTGTAACAGACTTATTACTTTTAGGAGTACGCTGTGATGCTTGAGCATGTAATTCGAGTGCTGATAAATGCTTGTGTGGCGGCGGGGTTTGAGGAGTAGCTCCTCCTGCGGCCCCTAAACTGGAGTCGTCTACTGAGGCTCTACGTCCTGGCAGAGTGGGAAGTGGAACTGTAGGCTGGACCGGGGGTACCGTAACAGGTACTCCGGTGTCTGGAGGAGCGGGAAGTGCCTGATTTACAGGGACTGGCGGAGCGCGAACATGATTTGTATATTCGGGGACTGTGTCGTCCAGATAGGACGAAATAAAAATATCAGCTGCGGTCGGTTTGTGACGTAGTTTGGTCGGAATTAATGGTGGCGGGAAATTACTGGATGCCTCTGGGGTCGCTTTTGGCACTCCTTCGGCAAGAAGAGGATACATACCCTTAATAAGGGCATGCCTCTGTCTGTCTGACTGTTCTGCTTTGACTTGTTCACCTATCTCGATTAATTCTCTTTCTTGGGCTCGTTCCTGGGATTCTCTACTTAACTCTAACTTTCTGACTTCCTTTTCAGTTCTTCTATGCGCTTCTTTACGCCATAACTCGATGGCATCTTTCTGTGACTGTCTGGCTTTCTTTTTCCATAATGCTTCTTCTACTCGCATGATACATTCGGCATCCCATGTACCCGATACGGGCCATCTATACTTTTCTTCTAACTGTTTGGTATACTCTACCCATAAATCTAGATACAATATGGCGCTTATGCCATGTTTCTGATACATAAAGTGACCTGGACTGTCCCTAGGTGGGACAGGAACCGCTTCCTCTAATAAACCTTTTCTAGTTTTTAACTGACGTAACTTGGAAAATATAGGCATGACTGAACTGTAATCTGGACAAAATACAATACACAATAAAAACACGAAATCACATCGCACTCATACCACAACAGTAAAATACATGAAGAACATTTATAAATAACAGTTCGAACAGAATATTACCTGGAATACTGAGAACAGAAAGAGAACAGATTTTCTCGAGAACGGAACAGACTAGAGTTACTGGATGCACTGCTGTAACAGTACGGAACATACCGGTCCCATAAAGGGACGCGTCAAGACCCGTATCCACCTAGGTGAACACTTCGTTTGTGAGTCTGGGCACCACCAACCCACGGACCAGGAGTCAATATAGATTGGTCCTGTCTAGATACTACCCCAGCAATGGTACTCACCGGGCAGCATGGAACGGAAGGCCTCGGACGGGACTGGACTGCTACGACGACGGACTTCGGACTTCGGACTTCAGTTACGGGTGGACCTCCGGATACCTCGGACCTTGGACTCTCGGCTTGGGCTCTGGTCGGGACTCGCCGCGTTCCTCCACCATCTCGTTCGGATGCTGGACCGCCTCCTCCGTCTCCTCCGTGGGCCTGAGGGATACTTGAGCAGAAATATCTGCCACTGCGCAGAAGAGTTCCGTCACGACTGCAGAGGGTCAGGGGGTCGGCGTGGCTTCACCGACACGTGGGGAAAGGGCAAGTCCCTATTCGGGCGCCATTATGTGGTATATAAATAAATAATACCGGATCTATTTTTGGATGAATGAATGAATAACAGATAGCTCAATAAAATAAGAGTCAAGATTCGAGGTAGTAGGAGTTTCTGCAGGTTTATTACAGCATAAGGACAGGATCAGGACAACCTGCATAGGAACAGAGTGACAGGGCCCAGCAGGACAACTGGGGCCCAGCAGGGGAAAAGAGGCCCAGCAGGGGAAAAGAGGCCCAGCAGCTGCTGGGGCTTGGTCTGGGATGAGCGCGCTAACATTCAATAACAAAACACAGGCATATATACATAGCGCAAACACATAGCATTACATTGCAGTAGGCGTAGCAGTGGGTGGAGCACAAGGCGTGACGCGTAGCAGTCGCGAGAGATAACAGTAAAAGTAGGTGTAACTGGGCGTATACATAGACATGTGGTGCAAACGTAACAGAATATGTCATGAATGGGCGGAAACTTTGGAGGGGGCTACCTAAGGAGCCGGGACCTCTAACCTAATGGTACGCGAAAACTGGCAATGACGTGTTACTAGGAGAAGCTGGGGGTTACGAACTCTGTGCTAGGAGCAGAGACTAGAGTCTGAAGGGTCGGAGCGACATGTACCTAAACCCTATCTGGTATCTGATGTTTAGGGAACATGTTGATATAAACTAGAAGTCATGAGGGGAAAAGCTAACTTGACTCTAAGACTGGACCATGCAGTATTCTACATGTAGTGCGTGATGAAGAATACTAAATGACCATTAAATACAGTATTTCTCTAACGTGGAGACGAGAAGGCTAGACAATGACGGAAACTATTGATGCAGTTCAGTAGCTTAGGAATGCAGAAGAGGAGGACTGAACTGATAGCTGGAATCATAACATACTCTTGGCAGACTCAGAGACAGAGCCAAGCTGCACCGGGCACTGCGAGGCAGGAAGTAAGTGAAGGGTCGAGGATACAGGTGGGGGCTGTATCGCTCCTCAGCGAGGCTTTCAGGAGACAGGAGCTGAATCTGTGGTCCGGGCCCTTTTGAGGCCTGGGAACGGGGATTTTATAATGGAATAACGTGCACACTGAGAAACGTGGCAACATTACTTTACATAGGCCTGATATTCGTAGTATTCACGAGGACTGGAAAATAGCATACTAGAGGTGGACACAACTGGAATTGCGTCATTAATCGGACATGGGGAATAACATATGCATATTGGTCATGCACACATAACATATGATGGATGAGGCGTAGGGACACAGAACATGGCAAAATTTACTTTTCCACATACCGGGAACGAATATAATCAGCAAGGTGAAGCACAGGGGTGTTTGATTTTAAGATTGCCCAGAAGGGGTCAAGAATAATGGGTCTCCGGAGTCTGCATGGCTGAACAAGTCGAGAACTTTCTCGTTGCTGTAGTGACAGAAGTGACATAAGGGGGAATATAGAGGAGCTCATATGTTAAATAACACTTAACAGCATGTGTCTACCGGATGTTACAGACTCTATGAATGTAGTTTTAGCTATGTCCTAGTTTCAATTAGAGTGATGTGGCTAGTATGGAGGCTATGTTTTATTTCATATTATTTCAAGGAAATCAACAGGATCGATGATGGCACAGAAGCAGCAGAAAACTCACTGCTGCTTTCTTATCTTTTCATTTTCCTTTGGTTGTCGCAGCCCCCCACGTGGCCAATCCATCGCCAGCAACCGTCCATGTTAGTCCTAAGAGGCAGTCCGGTCTTGAGCTATATACTGAGCATAACAGTGCGCCTCCAGAACAATCAACACACAGCACATCCACATTATCGAGAGTAAAAAAAGGTTAACACGTGACGTTAACCATCACAACCGTATCTACATCAAACGCACACCAGAGCACACGCATCGCATACTGCAGGGCTACACCTACGTTGTTGCATACTGTTAAATGGCAAGCCAGCTACTACCCATAATAAGACAATCTTCAACTTAATCATAGCTCATAAACTCGATGCTCTCTGCATTAACAGGACATGGCTAAATAACTACGTTGGTCTTGTCCTCATATTCTTATGCCTCATCACTATCAAATCTTTAGGGCCGACAGAAATGATAACGTAAGAGCACAGACTGATGCAACCCTTGCTGCATCGGAAAACTTTGCACTTCTGCAGCTTTACGCTGCTTTCTTGCCCCATGGATGCTCCATATTTTTCTACTACGCACCATGGCGCAACCGTGATACAACCACGCTGCAAAGTTGTTGTTGCGGAACAATTCCTTCTTTTATTAATGATGCTGCAAGTCAGAATTGCATGTCGCATGGCAGAGTTGCATCACAAAAGAGGTTTTAACTCACGTTTTACTTTAATAATCAATACGATCGCATACAGCATATAAACATTTTAGGTCGAGCTGCACTGTCTGCAAGACGGTTGAATCTTTTTGTTGCCCATCACACACTGGGACATATTCTCAAGGTGTTATCGCTGGATTAACAGCCCTTTATGGCAGTCAAAGTGGTGATAAATGTATCTCCCCATTCACAAGCTAGTGATAAGAGCCCATATCACCAATTTACCTGCGATAGCAGCCGCAAAAAACATCGCCAGAGTTGATCCCGGCAACTATCGCTAATGAGATGCAGAGTAGGCGTTCCCGTGCAAAAATCCGGAACAACACCACACCTCAACATTCGCAACTACCAGCCAGATCGGTGATAAGGTCCCAAAACATGAGATAAGGCATGTTAGCTGCATGAAATTAACACCTGCTCTGACCTGGTGTAAATTCGGATGAGTGCCTGCACTAGAAAAATGAGCCCAGCCTAGAGCTACACATGAAGGGCAACAGATGCCATGGAGCCACTGACCATGCAACCCGGACATGGAGGAGGGCAACAACACCCACCGCCACCACCCCCAGGACCACACCAATCTCCCGGACCCCCACCGCCCCCGGACCAACACTAAGGCAGAGCAGGCAAAGACATCGACCCCCTGAAAATGCACCAATCTCACAGACCCAACACCAGAGAATGACATTGCCCACCACAGGCTCAAAGGGACAACCATCCTCCGCATCCTGACCACCATTGCCCACAGGCTGATAGTACCTAACAGCGGACAACTAACATCCCACCTCAGACAAAGCTACTGGCTGTGCTGCACGTGTTGGTCTCTCATACCTTCCAGCCAACAACTGCCAGATTCGGAGGAGTCTCACAGGCAGCCCAATCCAAGTTCCTCACAACAGTCGTGGATGACATCATCACCTTGGTAGCCCACTATCCATACTTCCCCCACACTGCGCAGTAACAGTTGGAGACCAAGCAAGGCATCTACCCCATAGCTGGCTTCTCGCACGTGTTGGGGCAATTGACTGTACACGTGTCCCACCTGTGCCCCCCTGGCAACAATTCACACAATACCTGCAAAAGAAAGCACACACATTCAATCAATGTGCAACTACCCAGGCAGTGTGCATGATTCTAACATCTACCGATAGTCCATCATCAACCAGAACTTCCAGGATGGCACCCAAGGAAATGCACTACTTGTTGGCAAGTACCAAATGAACACACCACACACGTCAACTCCACAATCATGCAACTCATAACACTGGGAATGCACACGTTACAAACTCACATACAACATACAAAACAACATACCCACCAACCAGCCACAATAGCACAACTTACTGTGGGAACCTGGGCCAGCCATGTACATAAGCCATCAATGGCATGGCACCTCAGCCACACAATAAGAGATTGTGGGAAGAGGTTGGGACCATGCATGTGAGAACGAGGCAAGTGACTGATGAATGAGAATGTACACCATGCCAAGTGTGGTGTGGATGTGATGGCCAGATTGCAGTATGCAGACCACACACATAGCCATGTCAACAAAAAACCACTAGTGCATGGACTGTAGTGGACAGTGGATGTAACTATGTCACCCCAGCCATTGGGGAAGAACACGGAAATGTAGCTTGTTACGTTCCCCTCCAGTAAGCGTGAGTGGAGTGGGCTGGGCTGGTGTATGCCAGGCCAGCATAGTGGTGTGAATAAACATCATGTAGCTCTGGTCGTGGTTCTCTTCCAGAATGCCCAATGTCTCTGCCAGGGTGGCGCCTTGCACCCCACCACAAGGCCAACGCCATTGCCATGAGCGGTGTTGCCTACGATTCTGTTCGCCTGCTGCACCCCAGGCCACTGGTCCCCAAACCCGTCTTGCTCGCCCCTGTGCACCCAGGCCTCAATGCTCACCTGCCCATACCCGCAAGTGTCAAAGAAGGCCCACCACATGCCAGTGCAAGCTCTAAGCCTGAGGCCCGTGACCCTGGCAACCATTCCGTCCTCCGCGAGTAAGGCCCGTAGAACTCCTTTCTCATTTACATACTCTACCGGCATACACAGCGGACTAGTAGATTACACATCTGGAACTGAGTTTAGATTACACTATGGCAGAGAACATTATTTATGATGTTATATCAGTATACTCTCTTTGATTTGGTGCCGCCAAGTCTGTGCATAGAATTACAACCACACGTGTCTGTGGGCCCACGCGGACTACTGCTCCCGTGCCTCACTAAGCTTGTGTAGGTCATACATTTGGAACTGAGTCTTGATTATGCAATGGCCAGAATACATGGCAATGCAGACTCTAAATCACTATACTGCCTTCGATGTGGTGCCACCAGGTCTTTGTATAGCATCACACATTTCTGTGGCCCCTTGCTTGAAACTCCTACCGCCTAAACTCGAGTTTGTCACACAATTGGAACTGAGCATTGATTTTTCAATGGCAGAGTACATATCACTGGATGCAAGGAGAGGTGTAAGATGATGACGCTTTGCAGTCAGGAGGAAAAAAGGATCATCGTTACGGAGGGCGAGTAGTGAAAATATCCAACTTTTAATATTGACATACCAGAATATCGAACTTTTAATATCGATGGTAGAAAATATAGATGTAAAAAAATTCAATATTGGTATGTGTAGCAAAATATCAAAGTCCAATATATTGAATGTCATAATATCGTTGCGCAAAAATATCGCTAAAGTTTAGTATGTTGTAATTTTTTGTATATTTTGTAATATTTTGTCTCCAAGGAGGTCATTAGGATGTCAGGCGGACTTTGTCCACCCGTCATCCTATCGGGAAACGGGACCTCCCGCCATCAGGGCGGGGATCCCATGGGGGCAATTAGGATGTGCCCGCCACAGTGGCAGGCGCATTCCTGCATTCCTGTCATTGGGGTGGGCGGTGCACTCAGCACCGCCCGCTACAATGCCAGGAAGGCATGTCGTGCACTTCCATGCACAACTTGGCAGGCCCGCAATGGGCCCCCGCAGTCTATTCTCGCATGCCTTTCCACGGTTATTGCACCCATGGTAATATGGCGGGCGGTGTCTAACAGACACGCAACCATATTAAACCCTTTTCAGCCCGGTCAAGCAGCGGATGGTCTTTCTGTTGGCCATGGTCCCCCCACCATAGTAATATGGCGGGGGGGAAATGGGTGGCGGGTGGGGTCAGATCACCGGCGGATCGCCATCACCATGCAGGCGGTGGCAAACTGCCCGTGATCCTAATGGGCCCCCCAGTGATTTAACATGTTGTTTGAAATGAATTAAAAATATGTATTTTATATTAAAAAAGTTTAATATATTTTTTAAATGTTATATATAATTTTAGGAGCAGGATGTTGGGTTATAGGGGATAAGGGTATATATTTTTATACAATAATATTTAAAAAAAAAATAGAATTTATTTGATTTGTTTTTAAATATTGAAAATTAAATGTGATAATTAATTTTAGGAGCGGGATGTTGGGTTTATAGGGGATAAGGAAAGGGAGTGTATTAAAAATATATATTTTGAATATAATATTATTAAAAAAATTGAAACATTTAGAATTTATTTAAAAAAAATAATATTTAAAATTATATTTGATAATTAATTTTAGGAGCGGGATGTTGGGTTCATAGGGGATACAGTTGGGGGTGTATTAATATATATATATATATGTTTCATATATTATTAAATTTAAAAAAATGAACATTTTTGAATTTATTTTAAATAAAATATTAATATTTAAAATTACATTTGATAATTAATTTTAGGAGCGGGATGTTGGATTTTATAGGGGATAAGGGTAGGGAGTGTTTTAAAAATAGATATTTTAAATGTAATATTATTTTTTAAAAATAAAAATTTAGAATTAATAAAATAAAATGAATATTTAAAATAAAATGTGATAATTAAATTTAGGATTAGGATGTTGGGTTTATAGGGGATAAGGGTGGGGAGTGTTTTAAAAATAGATATTTCAAATGTGATATTATTAAAAATGTTAAATAATTCTGTATTTATAAAAAAAATATATATATAATATTTGAAAATAAATTTGATAATTAATTTTAGGAGTGGGATGTTGCGTTTATAGAGGATAAGGGTGGGGAGTGTTTTAAAAATATACATATTTTATTTAAATTAATATTGAAGTGGTCATCGTAATTTATCTATATTTACTGTCCAGCACCTACCCCAATTTAACAGACTGGAGTGGAAATAGTAAACTATTCATGCTTGGTGTCCAGCACATACCCCAATTTAATATAGACTGGAGTGGGAATAGTAAATTATTTATGTTTATTGTCCAGCACCTACCCCAATTTAATATAGACTGGACTGGGAATAGTACATTATTCATGTTTAGTGTCCAGCACCTACCCTAATTTAATATAGACGGGAGTGGGAATAGTACATTATTCATGTTTAGTGTCCAGCACCTACTCCAATTTAATAAAGACTGGAGTGGGAATAGTAAATTATTTATGTTTAGTGTCCAGCACCTATCCCAATTTAATATAGACTGGAGCGGGAATAGTAAAATATTTAGTATAGTGTCCAAAACCTACCTCAATTTAATATGCTTTTTAATGTATCATAAAATATATAAGATAATTTCGCATTTAAAAAATGAGGAATAGGAGTTTAGACATTTAAAATAATTGTTAATTATAATGTTTGTAAAAATAAAGAGTTTATTCATGTATGTAAAATATATCTAATATAAACAAAGTAAAAATAATTAGAAACCCACACAATTTTCATTGTAGTTGTTAAATCTTTTGTTTGTTTAATAATTTGAGTAGGATGAAACAGTAAAATATTTTATTACGTTGTAATTCTATCAAAATATATCAGTGCATACATTTCTGAAAATATGTTATGTACATTTACAATATTTTTAACATTTATATAAGTACATTTTAATTATTAACACAGTAATAGGTATTGTATACATTTATACAAAGAGAGTGCAAACTGTACATAAATGTAAATGTTTTAAAAAAATTAAATTTTTGTATTTACATATTTTATTTATTAATATTAATATTAAAAATATGAATATTCATTTTATAAACACTGTTTTCAACTTAAAATAAGTTTTTAATGGAAACGTATTTATTTAATACATTCAAATTCAAATTCAAATTTTCTTTATTCGGTACTTAAAAAGATACCATTAAAGAACATGTAAATACATACAAACAATGTTTAAAAGCATTTTGAATAACAGTTAAAAAAGTTTCGATTAAAAGATAAAAATTAAAAAAGGAGAGCAATGCATCGTTCGTAATTCATCATTAGGGGTATCCTGCTAACTTTTGTTCATTTTATGCAGTGATAGTGTGGACATTTATTTCCCTGGTATTCCTGAGTCTAATGGCAACCTTAATGAAGCTTATAACACATAACAAAGTGTATGGATCTGGGGCTTTTTGTAAAAACATAAGGGCTACTTTCGCATGTTTCAATCTTTGGTTTTTCAAAATCCTTACTAAAAACTTCCTTCTAGGCTCTGAGTAAAAAGGACATAATAAAACAAAGTGAAGGGTATCCTGCGGAGACCTAGTGTCGCAGCCGCAGGTACCCTTCAGCTCTACAGTACGTGTAAAACCTGCGGGAATGGCCAATAAATGATGAAGGAGATTTAGGCGGAACCTCGTCATGTACAATCTTTCCTGCGCATTGTACATTACCACCAGATATGGTTCCATTCTGTAGTTTGTAGTTGTTAATGAGCCGTGGGCCGCCACGGATGTTTTCCTATTTTCTGAGTGGGCCCTTCTGGCTGTTGCCCATGCACTAAAAAGACTTTTGGCCATGGTTTTATTCTGGGCAGTCATCAACTCCGGCTCAGAGAACAGGTTCTTGCAGCCAATACATTCCATGGTGTCCTTTACGTATTTGAGCCATGGGATCTGCCCCCCTCTATCCCGACTCAGGCAATCCTTGATGATCTGTCTGCTGAGGCTGGCCTCGGGGTTTGTCCAAATCTTAATCCAGGCCAGGATGGGTCTAACCATAATTTTGTCCTCAATATATATGTGTTATGTGTGAGGGGGTGCTTTGAGGAACCTTTAAAAGTTTTTTTAAAAATTTGTTTTCCTCAGCTTGTATCTGGTGTACTTGGTTAGTTTTGCAACCCCAGACTTCTGCTCCATATAACACCTTCGCACAGGAAACAGCCCTGTACAGGTTCAGAATCTGTTCTGGTGACCATCTGCCCAACCTCCTTCCATAAGCCATTATCGCACCCGTTGAGGCCACCAATTTAATTGCGTGTTTTTCTGCCAGGTTTTTAAAATCCAGTTTCTCATCGAAGAGAACACCTACGTAAGAGAAGGACTTAACTCTTCCTAGCCTGTGGGAGCCTATGCTGTGTGTGAAGGGCTTTTTTAAATTTAGGCCTGTGGACATGACAAAGGACTTGTCCAGATTTGCTGAGAGGTCCAGTGAGCTCATAAATTTAACAAAACCATTGATTAGCTTTTGCAAACCCAATGGAGTGCGGGCTAACAGCACCGCGTCGTCCGCGTACAAGAGGACGGGTACCGAACGCTGACCAATCTTGGGAGAATCTACTCCCAGCTTTATAAGTTCTTGACCCAAATTATTAATATATAAGGAAAATAAAAAAGGGGCTAAAATGCAGCCCTGCCGCACACCACTTGTGCAGGGGAAAGGCTCTGTCTTCCTTCCTTCTTTATTATAACGAACTGCAGCTGTGGTCTCCCAGTGTAGTGCCTTCAGTGTGTCCACTAGCCCATGATCCACCCCCAGGATGGTCATCAGGGCTCATAGCTTCTGTCTGTTGACGTGATCAAAGGCCGCAGAGATGTCCATAAACCCCATGTGAATGGTCCCCTTAGCGGCAATAGTGTATTTGGTGGTAAGGAGATACAGATTTAAACACTGGTCAGTTGTGGATCTCCCTTCCCTGAACCCGTACTGAACATCTGTTAAAATATGATTGTCCTCTGCCCAGGATTGTAGACGATTTAAAATCACTCGTCCCAAAACTTTAGCCGTGACGTCTATCAATGAAATGGGGCGATAACATTGGGGGTCGTCACGGCTGCCCTTTTTATGAATTGGGACGATAGTTGCCGAGGACCAAGAGCGGGGCAGTCCTGCCACTACTGCCTCGTTCAGTACTCTGGTAAGAATGGGAGCCCATAAGTCAGTGTTACTCAGGTAGAGGTCGGGGGGGATACCATCAGGGCCAGGTGCTTTGTTTTTTGATAGTCTTTGGATAGCTGATTTTATTTCACCCAGCGAGAATTCAAGGCTTGCTGATACTGCTGGTTTTACACCTTCTTCTTGTGATGCTGTCCCAGTGTGGTTATATAGATCACGATAGTGTTTATACCATTGATCTGGAAGAATGGCATTCACTATATCTGGCCCCCCTGGGTCTTTAAAACATGGATCATTTATGACTCTCCAGAAAGCCGTCATGTCGCCCCTTTCTGCTGCTTCTCTTAGATCCTCCCATGCCTGATTTTGTATGGCTTTTTTGCGCATTTTCAGGTTTTTTTTGTAATTGGATCTGCACCCTGCTATTTTGGCCTTGTCCTTTGGTTTATCAGTGAGGCATTTCTTAAGGTCTTTCAATGCCTTGGTGCAGTCGTGATCGAACCAGCGTGGGGTCGTGGGCCCTGTAGGTCCTTTTTGGGGGGAAGATTTCAATAGGGAATCTACTAGTTGGGCGATTTCTTCAAAGGCCCTAACCACAGATTGTCCACCCATATTTTCATCCAGGCATACTTGGATTTGTTTTTGGCCCTTCGATACAAGGTTAAAGTAAAACATTTCTCCATTTGTCTTAGCCCACTTCAGCCTTCATCCTTGAGCTGACACCTGTTCTATGGCCTCGGGTACACCCTCTGCCGTACTAAGGTTCATACCTTTAAAACCCAATACCAAAGGATTATGATCACTAAACGGGCTAATTTTAATTTCAAAGTTTGTAATCCAATTTTTGAGGGTTGGGGACGTCATGACAAAGTCTATGTAATGGTAACCTCTGCCTTTGAAAGTTGGATTAGGTTCCCTTGTGTTGCCTATCATTATTAGGTCCATTATAAATGATAGGTTATGCCTCTTTATAAATTTCTCCATCTCCCTGCCTACAACGGTGTGAGCAAAATGTGGCCCCTTTGCCTTCTTACACCGAGACAAGTCCTTGTTATTGGTCTCAGTTTTTAACACAAGTGACAATTAAAGTCTCCTGCTAAAATGGTATATGGTGAACCCTTAGCATAATTGATTGAGAGCATATTTTTGAGGTGAGCATCTAGTTCTTTCATGGTGTTATTTCTGTCACCTGGGCCCACTGCATTGTACCAGTTTATCAGTGTGATGTTTAAGCCCTTGTGGGAGAAGCCGATCGCTTGCATATTTTTGGAGTCCCAGCTCAAATTTGTCCAATGCCCCTGGATCCGCAGATCTACATATGTAATTAGACCGCCAATAGCTCTTCCGGAGGGCGCCCTTACTGCGGGGACCCCAAAGCTTTTGAACCCTTCCAAATAAAATTGGTTGGGTTCAAGAGCCCAGGTCTCCTGGAGGCAGATGATGTGGAAACTGGTTATGAAATCTCTCCACTCCTTCACGATATATTTGGCTGCCACCCCTGCAATGTTCCAGGATATAACTCTTATGCCAGACTTGGACTCAACCTTCTTTGAGTCAGCCGCCATATTGCTGCTGACTAGTGCCTCCCCCCCTGCCACTGAGGGGTCCGTCCCATCTGGCAAGGGACCATTCCCTGGCTCACCTGTCTGCCCCGACCCCAATGTGTCCTTCGTGTCAAGTACTCTTGGTTCGACAGTTGATGCCGTCGAGGCACAAACTGTATCTACTGGGGCCGTAGGTGGAAAGCACCCTATTTCACGGGTTCTTTTCGCTGGGCTGCCCTCTATCAAATGAAGTTGGCTATTACTGTTCCAATCGAGTCAATCGACATTCCCGAAGGCAGAAAACCTATTCCAGTGTGCATGTGTAACAGCCACAGGATCGTAAAGGGGGAATGGCTGCCATGAAGTCTGCCAATTGACTGCTCTATGTGTCCCCGGGGGTGTGGGATTCTGTTTGCTCGAACCCTGTTAATACATGAAAAACTTTTGTAACAATTTTTATACATTGTTTTTCTTTTTTCTGTTATTATAATAATAAGGAGCCGATTCCAATCTGGGTCGGGGTGTTTACCGACCAATCCGGACTCCAGCAGTCCGACCGAGCGAGTATGATGCAGCCATATGCTGTTGTACTCGGTTCAGTCGGACTCCCATAGTAGTCAATGGCAGCCGGTCGTAAGACCCGTACATGGGCTCCCATTGACTTAATGGGTATGTCGCAGACAAGTGCACCCCCTACAGTGGGTATGCGTCGGTGCCATCCGCACTGTACATGCCTGTGTTGAGGAGACCCATGAGTCTCCCCCTGTGTCTGAGTTGTAAGGCTGCGGGTAACAGTGAGTCCGACGCGGACCCCAAAAGTCCAACTCCTGGAGCTATTGAGAGCCGGACTCTCCGACTCAATCCGTCTGTCCAAATCGAGCATCTTACTAGCTCGGTCATGAAATGTCTCCATTGCGCGCCACGGTTTGGTTGTGACCAAGTCGTACAGAGGGGTTCGTACCCAGAAATGATTCAGACAGAGATTTCTCGCTTGTTTGCATCGTACTTCCATGTCTGGACCCGTGTACAACTAGGCCGGAAATTCAGCCTCTGAATCGGATCTACTAATGCCGAACCCGATTCGGTGCCCTTCCGACAAAGATCAGAATTGGCCTCAAAATATTATTTTTATTATAATATTTATTTTTATAATTTTAAAACATAGCTACATTTTGTTACATTTTGTTACAATTTTTACTTAAATAAAAAAAATTACTATTTTATTTAAATAGTTTCACATGTTTTATATGTTAAGTAATATTTTACTGCATTAAATGACATCTTTTTTTATGTTAAACTTTTTATTAGGTTTTGGGTCTTCTATTTTGTAACCGCGTTATGCCGTTTTGTGTCATTTTGGTTGAAGAGAAGCTCGCGGTTGGGAGACACTTCACGTCGCTAAAGGTAATGTTTGTTTTCTTTGTTTTAAATAACTTTTAAATCCATTTTGAACCTAGTTAGATACTTTTTAGTATAGTTAGATGTTTATTAGTTGTATTCGGAAATGTTATATGTTATAATTACGTGTGGTGTTTTTACGTATTGTTACCATTGTCTGTTTAGAGAGTTAGGATTACGGTGTTTAATGTATATTTTTATCAAATGTAAAGCTAGTATTATTGTTAGTAAGTGTTTATGTGTTGTGTTATGTGGTTGGGAATGTATGTGCTTTTGTTTTGACTCTTTTTATTTTCAGAAGTTCTTCGTACGGGAAGGAGTTTTTTTTTTTTAAAGAAGCGTTTGTTAGTTTTATTAACTAATATGTTTTTGCCACTTCTTTAAATTATTTGGTTTTCCTGGAGTGTTTTGTACTCTTTTATATATTTTTGGGTTTTTTATGGATTTCCAATGGACTTTTGGTACATGGATTATGAATTTTTGCTACACTTGTATTTTTCCATTTTTTTGGGGAAAGCTATTTTTTATAGTTGGATTGTGTTAGCAGAAACTGGATTTTACGGCATTTGGAATACACTTGGGGGCCGATTCCGATTCTGGAAAAACCATTCTGAATTGCCGTACAGAGCGTTTTTCCCGTACGAATTGTACCCTGCAACCTCCCCGTACGTACGATGAAGTACGATGAAGTACCAGGATCTGGACTCCGTATGAATCGTACAATGACCGTGCGACTCTAATCTCCGCACGATTCTCCCTCGGAACCCGCTGTACGCGACATCTGTACAGTCCGAAGCATGTTTTCCCGACCAAGCAAGTAATATTTGTGTCGGGTACGCACCGTGCGACACTTTTTTTTACGGGAACCCAAAACAGAGTATGCCTCGAAACAGGTGCGGAATGCCCCCCCGGGTACGGTGCGTAAACCCCATGTCTGCAGGGGTGCAGTGCGTACCCCTGCGATCATGTGGTGTATGCACCGTACCCCACGATCATGGGGTGTATGCACCGTACCCCATGATCATAGGATGTATGGTGCGTACACCCAGCAATCATGGGGTATAGTGCGTACTCCCCATAATTGCACGGGTTTCGCACCGTACCCCTGCGAACATGGGGTGTATGCACCGTACGGTGTGTATGTGATTGTGTGGTTGTCCATACGAATCGCCCTTACCGGACGTGGACCGTACGAATCGCGTCCTCATACCCCGGTCCGAATCGTACTCGTCGGGTCGTACAGCATGTTTACGAATCGTACGGTTCACTGTGAGGGTCCGTGTCGTACGGTTTCAGCCTTGCAATTTGTACGGTTCGCGACGATTCGGACGAATTGACGAGATACGGATCGTACTACGCGATTCGGACGGACGTGTACATTTCGTACGGAGAGGGCTTCGGATACGATTGGGACGGACGCTTTTTTTCCCAAATCGGAATCGGCCCCCTAGTAAGTTTCTTTATTTTTATTCATTGTGGGTGGGCAATGTTTTTATTAATATTGTGTTGTATTTTATTACAAATATTATTAATTTGTGTTTATATATTTCATTAAAAAACGTAAAAATATATTGCACACAATAATTATTTTTGTGATAAAATATATTTATTTTACTTGTATTTTATGTTTGAAAGATGAGTAATTTCTAATGTATTTATATTATCATTTAAAGGAGAGTTTTTGCTATTATGTTTAGGTATTTCAGGTCTTTTGTACTAGGGTACAATTTTACTTGTTGTTCTAGATATTTATGCATTTTTTTGTATGTTTAAATGTTTTGGGAGTTAATTGAGTTATGGATTGTTCCATTCAGAACTCATGATAGCTCTGTTTTTTTTGTAGGCAATGTATACATTTTTCAAGTGTTGGTTTGTTTCTGCCTGTTGATTGAAGGAAGGCATTATGCCATCCTTCCACTGCATTGTTAGTTTTGGATTCCTTATTTGATGTGCTTCTGTATACGTTCCACCAGGGTATTAAGAATTTAGGGTTTCTTCTGTGGCCAGATCTGTGTAGTCTGCCGACCCATGTGTCCTCAAAGTAGTCCAATAGTGGACTTAGTTTAGCTTAATTTTGTTTGTAAAAGGTACTATGTATTAAGATGTTCTGCGACGTCTATGTCTGGGACCTAAGCTAATGCTGTTCATTTTTTTAGTATATTTGCAAAAGAAGAATTAGTTGCATATTCTATGCTTAGCGCTGATTTTTGCATGTGTTTTCATAGGCAAAGATTAAAATGATGGTAACAGTCCTGGATGCAGGTATGGCGGTGCGTTTTTAAGATGGCATTATTCATTGACTGTTCAAAATCTAGAATGATTTTGTGTGGGGAAAAGTCATTAGTTTTTTTTTATTGTATTTAATAGTTCCATGTATGTGGAGTTATTTTTGTTTGGTAATAATGCGTAAATTAATGGTGTATTGCAATTCTGATGTAGCCCATATATTGTATAGAGTTGGAAAAAGGGCTTCCGACATATAGTAAAAGTCCCATCCATAATCCGATATTGACTTTCTTGTAGTTTTATCTGATTAGTTGCAGTGCCAAATATTATTAATCTTTTGTCATTGCTTTGATTATCAGAAATGACAAAAGGTTCTTTGTTTAAAGTGATACTTTGTTCAGGACTTATAATAACTTCGCTATATTTTCTAGGAATGGAAGTAGTTTGGTAGGTGATATAGTTCTCTTTAGTGAAGCTACACATGGCATTTGTGTAGTAGCTGTTTTAGGAATTTTGAGAATCTGCTCTTTTAAAATCACACTTGTGGGTTGTTGAGAACTTGTGCTAGCTTCCTTTATTGTTTCTAATGCAGATCTGACTTCAATTTCTGTCACATTTGGTGGGTGATTATGTTCTCTCGTATACAGTACTGTTGCTTCCCTTGTTGTTAACTTTTAATCCAAATTGCTTTTCCTGTGTGTAAGTGTGTCCCATATAGCATAGTACAATTTTTCCTTTCTGGCTTGTTATAAATTCTGCTCTTTCAGTCATTTTGCTGTAGGTTAATCTATGAAAAATATATATAATTGTTATTAAATATGTTGTTCTATGTATTTTAAATTTAACAGAAAAACATTTTTGTATTATAAACTTACAAAGTTGGACTTTATGTATTTGAGTTTGATGACGTTTACTCTTTAGTTGTGGTAAGTTCTTTCTGTATTTGCTTTGTCTGAAAAATAAAAGGACATTTGTTTGTATTATTTGTTTCTATCTTTTTTACAGGGGTTGGTTAGGGGTTTTGGGATTGGTTTTGAATTTGAGTTGTTGTTTAATCTATTGGGTTGGTAAATACTTGGGGGCCCATTATGATGGCGGGCGGCTTTGCCCGGCCGCTACCCTTGCGGTAAACGGGACCGCCCGCCTAAAGGGCGGGGGTCCCGATGTGGGCATTAGGATGCGCCCGCCACAGTGGCGGACCCATCATACATTAATAACATTGCGGCGGGCGGTATTCACACCAGCACCCGCCGCAATGTTATCAATGCTTGTGATGCATTTGCATAATCAAAGCGGCAGGCACGGTGCGGTGCCTGCCGCTTTGATAATGCAAATGCAGGGGGGTACCACAGGTACCCCCCTGTGTGCACCCCCTTCTGTCCTTCACTCTGGGGGCCCGCAGGGGGCCCCCAGAGTGAAGTCCGCATGCCTTTTCCAAGGGCCCGTTGTGATGGCTGCGGGCCCCCAGAGTGAAGGACAGTAGGGGGGTGCACACAGGGGGGTACCTGTGGTACCCCCTGCATTTGCATAATCAAAGCGGCAGGCACCGCGCGGTGCCTGCTGCTTTGATTATGCAAATGCATCACAAGCATTAATAACATTGCGGTGGGTGCTGGTGTGAATACCGACCGCCGCTATGTTATTAATGCATGATGCGCCCGCCACTGTGGCAGGCGCATCCTAATGCCCACATCGGGACCCCTGCCCTTTAGGCGGGCGGTCCCGTTTACCGCAAGTGTCGCGGCGGGCAAAGCCCGCCCGCCATCATAATGGGCCCCCTACTTTGTTAGTTGTATCTTTTTTTGGGCTTTTCTGTCGTTTGTTGGTTTTCTGTAGAGTTTCCTGTAGTGGTAACAGAAAATAGAAAGAAGATATTCATTAATTTTTAGATTATGTACGTTACTTATTATTATTTTTACTGTTAGTATTATTGAGTTTAGTTTAGTTTACTTACTTTTCATAGACTTGATTATTGGATATATCTTGATTTACTTCTATGTGTAGTTGAATTCCTGTAGAGTTTCTTTCTCTTTACTTTTCTTTTATTTGGGTGTGGAATAGGTATGAGGTTGAACTGTTTATATAGTGTTTCGGATGTTGCAATTTATACATTATTGGTTAATATGAATTTGGAGTGTGTCTATTGGCTAGTTTGTATTTTTTTTTAAAAACATTTGGTAGTTAGTTTCCAAATAAGGAAAACGCTAATTAATATTAAGTTATGTATAATGTATTATATTTATGTAAATACTTTTTACTATAAACTATATTTTATAATTGGATTGTAATAGTTAAATATAATATTATTAATGTTTGTAGTAGTAATGTTCTTAACAATATTTTAGTGATTTTATTGCTATGTTAATTTATTTTTAATGTAGTAAAACTGTTATTGTTCATTATTTTTTTTTTGTGTTTTTAGTAATGAATGTATATTCATGTTGTTTTATTTTTATATTTATTAACATTTAATATTGTCGATATTTTAAAATGTACGATATCATTGTTGTCGATAATTTTGTGTATGATATTTTTTACCTAGTGTATGTTTTTTAATGGAGGTTGATATTTTAGTATTTGGATATGTATGTTAGCGATATTTGTGATATCAATATTTATGTACTTCGATACTGTATAATCAATATTTTTGTTATTTCTTAAATAAGTATAGGATGTCGATAATATTGTCATCGATATTTTTGTATCGATATAATTGTAGTTCGATAATATGTGTTTCAATGTTTTGTCAGTGATTGGCTACCGAGGTGATCGAACACTATCAACAACTGCCCTGGTGTCACTAACTCTGTATATCGTGAGCCAACAACTTGTGGCTGTGAACCACTGCTGACCGCTGCCTCTGGCCTACACTTTCGGTTGAGTAGGTCAGACATTTGGGACTGAGCCTTAATTTAGCAATGACGGAGTCCCTATCATTGTACCAGCCTTATCGCAGACTGCATCCCCTCTCAGCCCTGGTGCACCTAGGTCTATTCCCCGGCATTCATGGACACTCTCTGGGTGAACTTTGGTGGCATCTGAGTCTATGGACTAGAGGGTAGTCTTCATCCTCATGAAGCTGGTATCGAATTAGTGATGGAAACGAGGCTGTAGCATTCCACTCCTCCATTTGCTGCTTCCGTACGGCTACTGCCCTCTGCACCATTGCCCTGGAGGACACCTTCTACTGCCCCCCGCAATCCCCTGCCACATTCCCCTTGGACATCGTCGAGGACCCGTCCAGTCCGCGTGGCACTACCTCAGTGGACCGAAAGTCACTGTCCCATGGCAGTGTGCCTGTGTCGGCTGATGTGCATCCGGGGCCACTAACTCTGTGCAGCTCAAGTTAGGGACCTTGTTTGCATGGTGCTTCCGTGTTTTGAATACTTCGTTAACACAGCGTTCTTTTCCCGTGATAGACTGCGATGTCGAAAGTTGCGTTAAGTTAATTTTGCGATGGTTGACACACGTTCTTGAGAATATCCCCCACTGTGTTTACCTTTTCTCCTTCTACAGTGCCTGATGCCCAGGCATGCAATGCCCATAGGACTCAAAGGGCTTTAGCTCCCCCATTGTGTATGTCAGTCCAGGCTGAGACCGTTTTTGAGCTTATCGCAGCTGCACAGGAGTACTTCATAGGTCTTTAATTTACGTGTTAACAAGGCTTTGTTGTTTTTTCACCCCTTCATCTCACCTCAGCATATTGTTGGAAGAATTAGCCCCCCCCCAAATTTGGTGCTAGTTGCGCTTCTGCTGATGCCCCTCCTCCCGACTGGTGATCAGCACCTTCAGTCAAAACACAGTGTTCAAAAAGGCACTGAAGGTTTTGTTTGTTCTTGTGCCTCTGCTCGGGTGTACTTAATTGATGTTTTGTAAGCAACCTTTCACTCCACAGATCGTGTTTCCCCACTGCTGTTATTTGTTACAGTTTTCCAACAAACAAACAAACAAAAAAACACCACTGCTCCTATTATTAGTTAAGGCAATAAAACAATGCATACTTATCTGTGTGAATTACAACAAGAACTTGCTTATCTTGCAGGTTATCTTTGTTAAAAAACAAAATTTATTTCTAATGTTGATGTTTTAAGTGTCTGGCACAATACATTAGAAAGGGGACCTCACACATTTATATCAGCAAATAAGAAAAGATACATTTGGGCCATGATGTAGGAGTTTAATGTTTTTTTAAGCTTGTATATCTAGCGCAATCTTGACCCCAAGGTATCAGAAGCTTCACACAATGATCACCAATTGAACTCAATCATTTTGTTAGGCACTGAGAAATTAAGTGATTTGCCCACATTCATAGGATGTTGAGCGTCCCTGCTGAGACTCGAACCTGGGGGCATATTATCAAGAACTGCGTTAAAATTATCGACGCTTTAGCGGCAGGAAACTGCAGCTAAAGCGGCGATAATGGACTTGATAATATGCCTTGTGAATTCCCATAGAAGCCCAGGTTCTGGTGCATTATTTAACGAAATTGTTGGAAAACACTTCTGTAACAGCACTGATGCAATGGATTTAGTTTAAAAAAAAGAAATTGACATTGGTTGCGTTTAAATACTCCACATATTCTCTTTAAGATCTTGTTTAAATATTTTTCTTGTGCAAAACAGAAAGCTCATCTTACGCTTTTTGCACATCATAAACACGCTGTATGATTTTGCGTAGCATTGTTGGGTTACTCTATACTGTATTTAGTTTGAACTTTTGGGCTTCGGTGCTGGCATTTAAACTTTTGCAAACTAATGTTTATTTACTTTCAGTGCCCCAGTGTGTGGAATGAGTTGCCAATTTTGGGTTTTTCCAATCAGATCCTTTTTAAGGAGAAAAACATTTATTGATCAAATGAAAATACAATGTGCTTATATTGTGCCATTTGCACATTTTAAACATGCAGTAAAAGTATTAAGAAGGCGTTATTTGCAATGCGTTCTCTGGATTTAGTTTAGTCTTTTATGCTTCTGTGGAACAATTGTCAATATTTTTGGCCACATCATTACACTCTACTCCATACCACATAAATACACTCCATATAAATCTACTGATGTGCTGATGTGGATGTGTGTATACATGAATGCACGTTTACATGGGAACTGCCAAGCACCATCCATGGAATGCCTCCCTCAGAAGAAGCTTGTTTCCGGTCCAGGGAAGGCATGGCTTGGCAGTTCGGGCTGGACTGTTCCCATGAGGCACAGGGTCAGACTGATTTGCATGTAGCCATGTCTGAACTGGGGTGGCAGAGTGGGCTAAAGAACGGTGATGGATCAAACCCATGTCTTTAGACTGGGTGTGAGTGTTTGGTTGGTTCAGATGCTCTGTCCATCACCACCCCCTTTTGTACCGCTTTGGCCGCCACAAGTGTGGCAGGGTATGCTCAGACGTGAGTCCCTTGCCCACTTTGCCACTGGATTCAAGCAAGCCGGGCTGAAGACGGCTGGAATGCCAGAAACCGGTCCTCGGAAGCTTGTTTCCGGTCCAGGGAAGGCATGGCTTGGCAGTTCGGGCTGGACTGTTCCCATGAGGCACAGGGTCAGACAGATTTGCATATAGCCATGTCTGAACTGGGGTGGCAGAGTGGGCTAAAGAACGGTGATGGATCAAACCCAGATCTTTTGACTGGGTGTAAGTGTTTGATTGGTTCAGATGCTCCTTCCATCACCACCCCCTTTTGTATCCCTCAGAATAAGGCAAGCCACCCTAATGTGGAAACTTTTATTTGTTTACTGTATCAACACAAAAAGTACAATATATTTTGCAGAAAGGTCTACCATATAGTTCAGGACAGATACGTAAACTATAAAAATGTTAAAGGCAGACAAATATATTTGAGATATGTGGCATGATATTATGTTAGTTTCAAGTTTGAAAACTGCTATTATCTAATTGTTTGAAATGTACTCATAACATATGCTAATATGCTAATATAGTCTTTCGATTCAAAGATTTAAACTATATATAGTGCAGCTTGAGTTCCACACAGAACCTTCAGACAACTGATCATCGCAAATGCAAACCTGTAGTTGCGGAATTGTTTATCTTGTCCCTTTCCTAAACCCTCGTCTTTTTCTCCCTGGAACTAATTGTCAAATCCAGTAGCTATTGGTGTGGTAAGGGATCAGTCTCGGAGGGCTTGGGGGACTCTCTTTGCTCCTACAGAATCCTGGATGCTCAGGTGAGTGAAGACTTGTCATCGCTCTGCCGTGGGTTAGCCTTAGGACCTGGCTAAATGCTGTATGCAGCACAGGTTGACCACTTTCAGGTGTTTGGGTGCAGATTGTAGCCTCAGACTCTGCTGAAATGTTCACCTAACTATAACGTTACATTAACCTTTGTTTTTTCCAGTGAATTTATAGGGTTTTTAAAACATAAACACAAAATTTTATTACCATACACAAAACCAAGCCCCTGCCATGAATGGCCTTTGGCTGTGCTGGGGTTTAGTTTCAGGGTCTCTCGCAGACAGGCAGCCCTACGCTGTGCATGGCGATTGCCCGCGTGTGGCTTGGAGTTGGCATTTCAGTGAAAACGTAACGTTTTAAAGGAAAAGAAATACACAAATTCACTAGGTAGTCTTATTTCTAGTAACTTTAACTTGTACCCTAGGGTAACTATAAATCGCACCCTTGCCATGCACTGCTAATGACCCCACATATTTAATCACGCGTGACATGTTGAGTGACATCATTGATAAAAGCACTACATCATTTGCAATTACATCAATGATGTCAAAACTGCATGGCAGGGGAGTGAGTTATAGTTATCTCAGTGCATGAGTTATAATTACTCAAGATAACAATAAGTGGTGAATTTCAGTGTTTTCTTTAGTTTAAAATGTTACTTTGTCACATAAATATTCACCTACCTATAAGAGTATTTAATGTTTTTCATTATATAAATCATATATATATATATATATATATATACATATAATGCTTGGAGGGCCACCTCTGGTTCATCCAATTGCAGTTATTTTGAAATTTCACTGAAAAAACCATAGGTTATACACCATATATAGTTAGGAATTAGCATTTAAAAAACCTTATTTTACTCACACAAAACCATTGAAATTCCATATATAGTTAGTTGCACTAACTATATATCGCGCACCCGCAATCCACTGCTGATCATGTCACATATTACATCATTCATGACATGGTCAGTGACATCACTGATGACATCTCAAATGACATCACTGATGACATCTCAAATGACATCACTGATGACATCACTGATGACATCTCAAATGACATCACTGATGAGATCACTGATGACATCATCCAGTGACTGTGTGTTTCTGTAAAGTTTAAATATGTTTTACATATTGAAGAATGAGTAGATGTATAAGTGTCTGGACGAAGGATTTAGTAGGTGCATGACTGAATGTATGAGTGAGTGATTAAATGTGTCTCACTGAGTGCATGGGTTAGTGAGTAAACTGTCTTAATTTGTGCATCATTATGTCTGTTGTTCTGTAAACTGCTGCATGTGTTGATCAGTAGCTATATGATTAACTATATGGGTTATTGATTGATTGTCCAAGTATTTGTATAGGAGACTGAGTGTGTGTGTGGCTGGCTGGGAGGTGTGTGACTCTGTGCAGATCAATGTGTACTTGTATCAATGATTGTATAAGAAAGTAAGTATGTGTTAGTATATGTTTGAAAATGTAAGGTGCTCTATGTTTAACTGTATAGACAAGAAAATGGAAGTGTGATTGATTCTTTACAGGACTGACTAGGTGTGTGAGTAACTCCATGGATGAGTGGCAGAGTGTAAGTGTCTGTATAGGTGTATGAGTGCATATGATAGTGTTGTAAAGATGAGTGATTGTATGTATGAATGATTGTATGGGTGAATGAGTGAATGTGTGTGTAGACGTAGGAATCAGTGAGTACGTATGTAGTAACTAGTATTGGTGTGTCAATGGTTTCAAAAATTATACTCTGTATTTAACACTGGGTGAAACAGAGGTTATATTAAAACGTGAGGAGATGCATTGTATTGTCACATGAATGATATCATCAGTGATGTGGTCATTGATGTCAAATGAGATGTCATCAGTGATCTCATCAGTGATGTCATTTGAGATGTCATCAGTGATGTCATCAGTGATGTCACTGACCATGTCATGAATGATGTAATATGTGACATGATCAGCAGTGGATTGCGGGTGCGCGATATATAGTTAGTGCAACTAACTATATATGGAATTTCAATGGTTTTGTGTGAGTAAAATAAGGTTTTTTAAATGCTAATTCCTAACTATATATGGTGTATAACCTATGGTTTTTTCAGTGAATTTTCAAGGTTTTGTAAATGCTAATTCCTAACTATATATGGTCTATAACCTATGGTTTTTTCAGTGAATTTCAATGGTTTTTTAATAGCAAATATCATAAGCTGTCGAATGTCAAGTACGTGGTAAGTGAAAACATTTTCGTGTTTATGCACACTGATCTGCTTTGAATGGTGCCCCCCCCCCTCATTTCTATTAGGAGTACTCTCTCTTTGCAGATAGTGAAAGGTAGTTAACGCAGGCCTTTGCCCCCGTTGTAATCCGTCGTGCCTGCTTCTCTCTCCATTTGATTGATTGTTATCCAAGTATTTACTGTTTTAGAATTAGTTCTCTTTGGTTCATTCTCTATTTACAAACAAACACAGAGTCGCAATACTCTGTTTAGTCTTTGCAGATAACGAAAAATCGTGTAAAAAAAAAGAAAAGGAATCGAGCAAAATCAGTAGGCCACTAATGGGATCTCTTTTTGACCTCGCTAAAATAGAAACATTAGGAACAACCCCTCATGACAAATACAAAACTAGTGAGATGAACTGAACTCCACACAATGATGGCTGCAAAACAGCTCGGCTCCGCCACCCACCCCGCCCAAAATAACGATAAAGAGCGGCTGCCATGATTGGTTGCGGAATGGCCACAACGGAGCTACGAAATGGTGCTGCTCTCATGCTAACCCCAGCTTCGGTCTGAAACATCCAGAAACACTGTAGACTACCAATTCGATCAGTTCCGGTAGCGCCCCAATGTAACCCGGTAGAGAAGAACTAGCCCTCCCCTCTTTGACTGATGGTTCTTGTTGCCTGTCCTTTCTGTTGTCATTTAACAGAACTATTTAGCCTGCTGAAAGGGGTTGTGTTTCG
The DNA here is from genome assembly GCF_964261635.1 of Lissotriton helveticus. Classification (NCBI taxonomy): domain Eukaryota; kingdom Metazoa; phylum Chordata; class Amphibia; order Caudata; family Salamandridae; genus Lissotriton; species Lissotriton helveticus. Next base: position 885,916 of record NW_027611923.1, read on the forward strand.
ACCGCTGGTTGGTGGAGACATTTTGACTATATTCTGGACCTGCGTTGTCGCGTAATGCGTCATATGACGCGCCGCGTTAGCGCATCCGGAAGTCATCCGGGGCGCGCAGCGCGTAACGTAAGCATAACAAGTCATGTGACTTGTTAATAAAACTTTTCATTGGTTCATTTTACTTTTCTTATTCTAATGATGAAAGCCTTGGTCATATCACCTAAAAATTACGCTTTTAATTACTTCCGAACATTATTTTCTCTTAAATATATGTTATAATGTTCCAGGCTAATGTACTTTCCCGGAAATTTTACAACTGTCCTGCAAGTAAAATATATTCTTTTTTCGAGAAAAAGAGCGTTTCTTCGTCCCATGACGGAGCCGTTGAGCAAAAGAGGGTCGACCTGCTGTCTTAGTCGCCGATACGCCTGAATATGAGATTCTTATCGATCACTTTATGTTGCAGGAATAGAAAACACAACAGCCCTTGACCATTTATCTTTACTGCGTTCCTTCGTATTATACCTTTTACCCTTCATGTAATTGGTCTGCTTTATTTCACTTGCCTTTTAATGATTCTAAAACAGTGACTATTATTAAAAACTTTACCAATGTATACACTACTACCATGTTTTCTTTTAAAAACCTTTATTGTGAAAATTTCATTATACAAATACGAGCCTATAACCACGTGGGCCTGCCACGGAGCAAACTGTAATCGTATATGATGAATAGACATTTACACTGTAGAGGAACGTAACGGGCGGGCCATTAGGTTGCAAAAACTAAGGTGTCTAACAGTTACGGAATCGGTGGACGTACATTTTATAATTAAAATACGACAGGGCCAGTTACAATAAAATTATCTAGATATACATTTGCGGGCAAGTACCATGGGTGACGTTAATTCGAATTTTCAACAGTACAGTAATCAATAACACATCAGAACTTAATATCAATAGGGATGTCGAAATATTCAATCAATTCTCGTCCCCGCCCGCCATGTGCTTCAAAACTGCATACGTATCTCGTGATTTCAAGGTTCTGCAACCAGTACACAACAAGGAGTTACGAGTCCCATTTATTCCGGCGCCATTTTGGGCGAGGACGGGCAGGTCCAGGATATAGTCAAAATGTCTCTACCAACCATCGACTATGATGATGTTCATATGCTGTATTTATTAGAGTAACACTCATCTGCCCACATGAAATTAATTTACCACAATCTAAACATGTCATTTTAATCTTTCCAAAGTTCTTCTAAATATTTGGGACCGTTTCCCTTGCCTCTGAAGCTCTCAGTGCCACTTCTTTGATGAATGTACTAGCAGGTCAGGGGTTCTCCTCCAAATCTCTCTTTTATGCAGCACTATAATTAATTGGTGCCACCTCTCCATATGACGATGCATGGTATAGTTACCACAACTATATATTTTTTCGGTTCCTCTGGAGAGTTCATCGTGGCAGATGAAGCGTGTAACATACCGGGCATTTACCTTTTTTTGCATGTACAGGAAAGGAAAAAAAAATCGAGCGTTCGAGTTCTTAGGTGTCCCAGGGCCATTTTAGTGGACCAGGCCCAAATCCAAAGAACAGCTATCTCACAGGCTAATGGGGCGACCCACGCCGAGTTTCAGCATTGTAGGATGACCACACAAGTACAGCAACTTGCTAGACATCACCTCGGTGCCATCCGGATCTCGGCGCCCCACTGCAGATGAGGTGCCTCTCAACTATGAAACCACCACGGTGACATCCGGATCTTGGCGCGTTGTGCTGCCTTCGGCCTATTCGCACATCGGTCCGCTACTGACGCCATCTCACAGGCTAATGGGGTGACCCACGCCGAGTTTCAGCATTGTAGGATGACCACACCAACTTGCTAGACATCACCTCGGTGCCATCCGAATCTTGGCATCTCAACGCCTAGTGGTATCTTCCATACAGAAAATATTGTTACGCTGCCTTTGGCCCCATTCGCACATCAGTCCGCAACTTAGACATCACCTCGATGCCATCCGGATCTTGGCATCTCAGCGCCTTGTGGTGTCAGTCAGAAAATATTGTTGCGCTGCCTTTGGCCCCATTCGCACATCAGTCCGCTACTGACACCATCTCACAGGCCAATAGGGCGCCCCACGCCGACTTTTACCATTGTACGATGGCCACACCAGTGGCACAACTTCCTAGACATCACCTCGGTGCCATCCGAATCTTGGCATCTCAACGCCTAGTGGTATCTTCCATACAGAAAATCTTGTTACGCTACCTTTGGCCCCATTCGCACATCGGTCCGCAACTTAGACATCACCTCGGTGCCATCCGGATCTTGGCATCTCAGCGCCTTGTGGTGTATTCTCTTCAGAAAATATTGTTGAGCTGCCTTTGGCCCCATTCGCACATCCGTCCGCAACTTACACATCACCTCGGTGCCATCCGGATCTTGGCATCTCAGCGCCTTGTGGTGTCTTCTACTCCGAAAATATAGTAGAAAATATTGTTGCGCTGCCTTTGGCCCCATTCACACATCAGTCCGCTACTGACACCATCTCACAGGCCAACAGGGCGCCCCACGCCGACTTTTACCATTGTACGATGGCCACACCAGTGCCACAACTTGCTAGACACCACCTCGGTGCCATCCGGATCTTGGCATCTCAGCGCCTTGTGGTGTCTTCAAATCAGAAAATATTTTTGCGCTGCCTTTGGCCCCATTCGCACATCGGTCCGCTACTGACGCCATCTCACAGGCCAACGGGGCGCCCCACGCCGACTTTCAACATTGTAGGATGGCCACAGAAGTGCGACAACTTACTAGACACCACCTCGGTGCCATCCGGATCTTGGCGCGTTGTGCTGCCTTCGACCTATTCGCACATCGGTCCGCTACTGACGCAAACTCACAGGCCAACGGGGCGCCCCACGCCGACTTTCAGCATTGTAGGATGGCCACACCAGTGCGGCAACTTACTAGACACCACCTCGGTGCCATCCGGATCTTGGCGCGTTGTGCTGCCTTCGGCCTATTCGCACATCGGTCCGCTACTGACGCAAACTCACAGGCCAACGGGGCGCCCCACGCCGACTTTCAGCATTGTTGGATGGCCACACCAGTGCGACAACTTACTAGACACCACCTCGGTGCCATCCGGATCTTGGCGCGTTGTGCTGCCTTCGGCCTATTTGCACATCGGTCCGCTACTGACGCAAACTCACAGGCCAACGGGGCGCCCCACGCCGACTTTCAGCATTGTAGGATGGCCACACCAGTGCTGTAACTTGCTGGACACCACCTCGGTGCCATCCAGATCTTGGCGCGTTGTGTTGCCTTCGGCCTATTCGCACATCGGTCCGCTACTGACGCCGCCTCACGTGCCAACGTATTTTCTCCTAATTTTACACCCTATGCCGCATAACAGGTCATGTGACTTGTTTATAAAACTTTTCATTGGTTCATTTTACTTTTGGTTTCCTAATGATGGAAGGCTTGATCATGTGACCTAAAAACAACACTTTTCATAGGATGAAAACTTTTTTTTTTCCCCAAACGATGAAAGCCCCACCTTGTTTCTGGATGTTTCAGACTGAAGCTGGCGTCAGCATGAAAGCACCACCATCTCGTAGCTCAGTCGTGGTCATTCCGCGAGCAATCATGGCAGCCGCTCCCCACCAGAAGCCTGCAGGAGTCGGAGCCCCCAAAACTTTTGATGAATTCTCAAGGCGGAGGGGACGCTTTCGAGAATGAGGTCCAAGACCTAGCAGACAAGCGTCCGATTTCCAAGGTGTCCCAGGGCCATTTCAGTGGACCAGGCCCAAAAAGGAAACAGCCTGCCGCCATTTTGAGAGTCCTGTGACAGCCGCCTATCGCTGCACCGCAAGAGTGGGCGCAACTCAGCTGAATTGCGGCTTTTGACACAGTGGACCAAAAACGGACGGAATGGCAACTGAAACGGTAAAGGGGCGCCCCACTACAACAGATGACACTCCACCTGGAGAGGCCCGTTCACGCCGCCTCCCCCGGGGCGCTCCACGCCGTTATTCGGAGCAGCATTGTAGGATACCAAAACCAGTGCGGCAACTTACTGGACATCACCTTGGTGCCATCGTTCTGCTGCCTTGGAACTATTCGCGCAACAGTTTGCTACTGATGACCCACCCCCCGCGACGCCCCATGCCGTTATTTGCTGGGTGGCAACTTACTAGACATCACTTTCGTGTCATCTAGATTTCAACGCGTTCTGCTGCCTTGGAACTATTCGCACAACAGTTTGCTACTGATGACCCACCCCCGCGACGCCCCACGCCGGAAATCTGGACGTTGTGCTGCGTTGGGACTATTCGCACAGCCGACCGCTACTTCGTTGTTTTTCCCTAAAAATGTTTATATGTTATTACTATTTTTGTTTTCTTGTATATATTTATAAATTATTAAAGTTTTATAATCTTACTACTTTGTCGGAGTGCTATATATTTTTAATGTGACACATAATTGTAAAAACTTTGATGTACAAACAGTCATCCCTGGAATCTTCCGCTTCAGGCTCGGTCCCCTCCCCAATCACAATACAGGATGGTTTTCAGATAATAGCAACGCTTCTGCTGTGACGAATCTCATCGAGTGTGGGCCTTGATCTACTATAACTCCTTTGAAGAGGGGTGATTCTTTACAGCTGTGGCCATAAACTACATCTGCAGGGCTAGCTGATACCCTAGGACCAGCCTGGACAATCGGACACAGAGGAAAAGGAGTGTCAGAGGGTGCGGTAGTGAATAGGGCGAAAGGGAGGTGTCGGGCGGGCACAGGGTGTGATTCTCAGGGAACAGCAGCGCAGATGGGGGAGGTTTATTACCCATGCATAAGACAGAGAGCGGGGGTGACCACTGCCTGGGGGAGATGTTTGCGAGGGTGGGGAGCCATGCTAAGGATCGACAGCGTGCACAGAGTGGGTCTGGTCAAGGCATCTAAAATGGCTGCCGTGCACGACAAAAGTGTGGCATTTGAAAAAAGACAAGATGGCGCAGACAATGTTTTTCAACACTTCCTGATTTCCTTCGAATCGAACGTTAACAGACGTTGGGGCATATTACCAAAGTTAAGCGATATTTATCCCTAACGATGCTTAGCAACGATTTTTTTACCGTCAGAAATTATCGCAGATAAACCTTGCTATTATCAAGGTTTATCGGAAATACGATAAAAAACGACCGCAATGCATTAATATCGCTGAAAACTCAGCGATATTCATGCATTACCGAGCTAATGCTCTTAGCCATGTTATCCACCTCCCATTGGATAACATGGCTAAGAACTGCTCAGGGCAGGTGGTAGCTTTTAGAGATATTCGCCCTTATCTCGAATATTTCCAAAAGTTGATAATAGGAGATAGCGATGTTAGCGACTGTTTCCAGTCGCTAACATCTTGGCATGCCCACTTTGCATGTCATTAGTGATAAATATCACTCACATGCAAAGTGGGGCCCAAGATGGTCGCTATCTTCTACTAGCCGTCGCTAACTGGTGTTAGCAACAGCTAGGTAATACACATATAATTTTATCTCCGCGAAGCGGAGCGCTGTTACAGATATATATCTTGTTTCTGAACGTTAATTTCTCAAAATGCACTGAAGCACATATATTGAGACCTAGCAAAGGCACATCGGGCTACCAGTCCCTACAATTTTGCCAAGTTTCGTGCAAATCCATTCAGCTGTTCGATCCTACCGAGAGACAAGATGGCGGCCGCTACGGACTGTTTGGAATGTTTACAGACACCGGAGAGCCAATCAGCTTCGCTTCGCAAAGCTCCGTAACGCGAAAAGTACGCGAAGCGGTGCGCTGTTACAGATATATACCTTTTTTTGAACGTTAATTTCTCAAAATCCACTGGAGCACATATATTGAGATCTAGCAAAGGCACATCGGGCTACCAGTCCCTACAATTTTGCCAAGTTTCGTGCAAATCCATTCAGCTGTTCGATTATTATTATTTTTATTTTTTTTTGCCCCGCGGGGCCCTTTTAAAACCTCCACATCAAACCTAGGGGGTGAGCGACAATGTACTATGCCCCCTTATGGTCATTTGCCCCTTCGCTTCGGCCTCCTCTTGTCTCTCGATCCTACCGAGAGACAAGATGGCGGCCGCTACGGACTGTTTGGAATGTTGACAGACGCCGGAGAACCAATCAGCTTCGCTTCACAAAGCTCCGTTGCGCGTTGGCGGTCGCCAGTAGGTATATATAGTTAGGATTTTTTCTCTATGGGTTTTTTGAAAATTCTATGTCTAATAACTTTGGCGTTTGTGGACGGAATTGGCTGAAATTTTCAGGAAAATGGCACATTTTGTTTCTGAGCAGCCTTTGAAAATTTGGGGGGGGTTCGTCAAGGGGGGGCCGAGAAAAAAGGGGGGTCCCAAAACGCGTTTTTCCCATGTTAATTTCCATAGGGCGGTTGGCCTCACTTTTAGCCCGAACGGCTGAATGGATTTGCACGAAACTTGGCAAAATTGTAGGGACTGGTAGCCCGATGTGCCTTTTGTAGGTCTCAATATATGTGCTCCAGTGGATTTTGAGAAATTAACGTTTAAAAAAAGATATATATCTGTAACAGCGGACCGGGCAGCGGCCCAGGACGCGTACTTTTCGCGCAACGGAGCTTTGTGAAGCGAAGCTGATTGGTTCTCCGGCGTCTGTCAACATTCCAAACAGTCCGTAGCGGCCGCCATCTTGTCTCTCGGTAGGATCGAGAGACAAGAGGAGGCGAAAGCGAAGGGGCAAATGACCATAAGGGGGAATAGTAGATCCTCGCTGACCCCCTAGGTTTGATGTGGAGGTTTTAAAAGGGCCCCGCGGGGCAAAAAAAAAAATAATAATAATAATCGAACGGCTGAATGGATTTGCACGAAACTTGGCAAAATTGTAGGGACTGGTAGCCCGATGTGCCTTTGCTAGGTCTCAATATATGTGCTCCAGTGGATTTTGAGAAATTAACGTTCAAAAAAAGATATATATCTGTAACAGCGCTCCGCTTCGTGTACTTTTCGCGTTACGGAGGTTTGCGAAGCTGATTGGTTTTTCGGCGTCTGTAAACATTCCAAACAGTCCGTAGCGGCCGCCATCTTGTCTCTCGGTAGGATCGAGAGACAAGAGGAGGCCAAAGCGAAGGGGCAAATGACCATAAGGGGGCATAGTAGATCGTCCCTGACCCCCTAGGTTTGATGTGGAGGCTTTGAAAGGTTCTCGCAGGGCAAAAAAATATATACCGTTTTTTTTGCTTTTTTGCGTGGGTAGCGCCCGGTCCGGGAACCGGGAAGCTTTCTGGGCAGCGTACTGCAATGAAAAATGAATGATAGACTTTTCAAATACTGTATGTTAATTGATTGTTGGTTTTGTTGATTATTTTATTTTTTTTTTTTTTTTAAGGATTGTTTATTGTGTTTCATAATTTATTAAACTTTCTAACGCGGCGCGTCATATGACGCATTACGCGACAACGCAGGTCCAGAATATAGTCAAAATGTCTCCACCAACCAGCGGACGGCACACAACCCCTTTCAGCAGGCTAAATAGTTCTGTTAAATGACAACAGAAGGGACAGGCAACAAGAACCATCAGTCAAAGAGGGGAGGGCAAGTTCTTCTCTACCGGGTCACGTTGGAGCGCTACCGGAACTGATCGAATTGGTAGTCTACAGTGTTTCTGGATGTTTCAGACTGAAGCTGGCGTTAGCATGAGAGCACCACCATTTCGTAGCTCCGTCGTGGCCATTCCACGAGCAATCATGCTAGGCGCTCCCCACCAGAAGCCTGCGGGAGTCGGGGGCCCCCAAGACTTTTGTAGAATCTTCAAGGATGAGGGGACGCTTTCGCGAATGGAGCCCAAGCTCTAGCAGACAAGCGTCCGAGTTCCAAGGTGTCGCAGGCCCATTTTAGTGGACCACGCCCAAATCTGAAGAGATGGCCGCCATTTTGAGAGTCCTGTGGCAGCCGCCTATCGCTGCGCCGCAAGAGCGGGAGCAACTCAAGTACATGGTGAGCGAGACGCTGTAGTCGAAAGAGCGGGCGGTAAACAGCTGAATAGCGGAAGAGGCACAGTGTAGCAAAAGCGGGCTGAATGGCAAATGAAACGGAAAAGGGGTGCCCCACTACAGCGTGTCTTTAGGTGAAACGGATTGTGGGACAAGGTGAAGAATGGAAGAGTCACCAAAAGGAAAAAAGTTCCGCTTGACCCCGGGAGCCGGCCACCTATGTCGGGGGCGATCTCAGGCCACACCAGGGCAACACGACTTGGGGAGGGGGCCGGAGCCAAGCGCCCCCTCCGAGTCCGCGACATGACACCGTCCCTCGGGGGCCTCCGTCAAGCGGTTCAGGGTGGCACCGCATCACAACAGCCCCCACTTACTTTAAGAATAGTGAAGATGAAGCAATTGCAAATAGGCTTCAGACAATGTTACAAGCACTCCTCAAAACTTTGAACTTTTCAGAGTGCATGAGTTGGGACAGCGAGGGGTGATTTGGTTTCTCGGACTGTTTTTCTGGTCTCTCACCACTGGCATACTTTAACGTTTTCTTGTTTCTAGGACATTAATAGGTTTTATCATTACGTTATGTTATCGTTTCTTTGTTTGTTGTTTAATAAAAGTTCATGTTCATCAGTGGCCTACTGATTTTCGTTTTCCTATTTTTTTCTTTCCAGGTTGTTTCATGGTAAAGTTTCTGTTAACAGGATACAGTGATCACTTCGTTATTATTGCATATGTCCTTTTCACTAGGGGTGCTCTCTGGTCGGGCCAGATGACGTATCTCTAGTAAATGGTCCGGGTGAAAAAGGTGCATCAATCAGTGGGGAGTAGATAGGCATGACAGATTACAACGGGGGTGAAAGGTCCGCATTACGTACCCTTTCACTACTTGCAAAGATTTTCCTACGTTTATTTGCAAACAGGGAATACCTCCAAAAAGAACTAATTCCCAAACAGTCAATGTTCGGACAATCAATCAATCAATGAGGAATGAAATAGGTACGACGTGTTAAAGGCTTGCGTTACCTACCCTTCACTATCTGCAAAGGGAGAGAGAATATTCCTATTCTTCCTCGTTTGCAGGTAGAGAAGATCCTTAAGAGAATTAACTTCGAACAATTCAATGCTCGATTGAAACAATCAACAAGGGGTACTGTGAACACAAATGAACGCCGCTTATGTACATACGCATTGCTATTTTCAACAGTTTGTTCCTAATGTTTCTATTTTAGCGAGGTCAAAAAGAGATCCCATTAGTGGCCTACTGATTTTGCTCGATTCCTTTTGTTTTTTTACACGATTTTTCGCTATCTGCAAAGACTAAACAGAGTATTGCGACTCTGTGCTTGTTTGTAAATAGAGAATGAACCAAAGAGAACAATCAATCAAATGGAGAGAGAAGCAGGCACGACGTATTACAAAGGGGGCAAAGGGCTGCGTTAACTACCCTTCACTATCTGCAAAGAGAGAGTACTCCTAATAGAAATGAGGGGTGGGGGGCAGTATTCAAAGCAGATCAGTGTGCATAAACACGAAAATGTTTTAACTTACCACGTACTTGACATTCGACAGCTTATGATATTTGCTATTAAAAAACCATTGAAATTCACTGAAAAAACCATAGGTTATAGACCATATATAGTTGGAATTAGCATTTACAAAACCTTGAAAATTCACTGAAAAAACCATAGGTTATACACCATATATAGTTAGGAATTAGCATTTAAAAAACCTTATTTTACTCACACAAAACCATTGAAATTCCATATATAGTTAGTTGCACTAACTATATATCACGCACCCGCAATCCACTGCTGATCATGTCACATATTACATCATTCATGACATGGTCAGTGACATCACTGATGACATCACTGATGACATCTCAAATGACATCACTGATGACATCACTGATGACATCTCATTTGACATCATTCTTGTGCTAATACGATAAACCTCTTCAGACTCTAATATAACCTTAGATACACTCAGTGTATACAGACACTCACACACTGCCACTCATCCATGGAGTTACTCACACACCCAGTCAGTCATGCAAAGAAACAATCTCACCTCCATTTCTTCAACTATACAGTTAAACACACCTTACTTATTGAAACATATACTAACACATATTTACTCTCTTATACAATCCCTGATACAAGTTCACAATGATCGATACAACCACTCACTCATTCAGTGGCTCTCATGCACAGTTATTTATATATGCCAACTCTCACATGTACTGTGTTTTACATATGTACTTACTATGACATGTAGCATTGAGATATCCATTCACTCATCAATACACTCATGCACACAGTCAACTGCCCATGTAGCTGTTTCCACATGCACTCTTGAACTCATACACCTAGTGAATAAACTGCTCACACATCTATGCATAGAGTCACACACCTTCCAGCCACCCCCACACAAACTCAATCTCCCATAGAAATACTTGGGCAACCAATTAATAACACATATAGCCTCTCGTATAGCTAATGATCAACACATGCAGCAGTTTACAGAACAACAGACATAATGATGCACAAATTAAGACAGTTTAGTCACTAACCCATGCATTCAGTGAGACACATTTAATCACTCACTCATACAGTCAGTCATGCACCTACTAAATCCTTCATCCAGACACTTATACATCCACTCAAGACATATTTTAACTTTACAGAAAAATACAGTCACTGGATGTTGTCATCAGTGATGTCATCAGTGATGTCATTTGAGATGTCATCAGTGATGTCATCAGTGATGTCACTGACCATGTCATGAATGATGTAATATGTGACATGATCAGCAGTGGATTGCGGGTGCGCGATATATAGTTAGTGCAACTAACTATATATGGAATTTCAATGGTTTTGTGTGAGTAAAATAAGGTTTTTTAAATGCTTATTCCTAACTATATATGGTGTATAACCTATGGTTTTTTCAGTGAATATATATATATATATATATATATACATATATATATATATATATTCACTGAAAAAACCATAGGTTATACACCATATATAGTTAGGAATTAGCATTTAAAAAACCTTTTTTTACTCACACAAAACCATTGAAATTCCATATATAGTTAGTAGTACTAACTATATATCGCGCACCCGCAATCCACTGCTGATCATGTCACATATTACATCATTCATGACATGGTCAGTGACATCACTGATGACATCACTGATGACATCTCAAATGACATCACTGATGACATCACTGATGACATCTCAAATGACATCACTGATGACAACATCCAGTGACTGTGTATTTCTGTAAAGTTAAAATATATCTTACATATTGAAGAATGAGTGGATGTAGAAGTGTCTGGATGAAGGATTTAGTAGGTGCATGACTGACTGTATGAGTGAGTGGTTAAATGTGTCTCACTGAGTGCATGGGTTAGTGACTGAACTGTGTTAATTTGTGCATCATTATGTTTGTTGTTCTGTAAACTGCTGCATGTGTTGATCAGTAGCTATATGAGTAAGTATATGGGTTATTGATTGGTTGTTCAAGTATTTGTATGGGAGACTGAGTGTGTGCGTGGGTGGCTGGGAGGTGTATGACTCTGTGCATTGGTGAGTGAATGGATATCTCAGTGCTACATGTCAAAGTAAGTACATATGTAAAACACAGTACATGTGAGAGTTGGCATATATAAATAACTGTGCATAAGAGCCAGTGAATGTGTGAGTGGCTGTATGGATGATTGTGAACTTGTATCAGGGATTGTAAAAGAGAGTAAATATGTGTTAGTATATGTTTGAATAAGTAAGGTGTGTATAACTGTATAGTTGAGGAAATGGAGGTGTGATTGATTCTTTGCATGACTGACTAGGTGTGTAAGTAACTCCATGGATGAGTGACAGTCTGTGAGTGTCTGTTTACACTGAGTGTATCTAAGGTTATATTAGAGTCTGAAGAGGTTCATCGTATTATCACATGAATGATGTCATCAGTGATGTGATCAGTAATGTCAAATGAGATGTCATCAGTGATGTCATCAGTGATGTCATTTGAGATGTCATCAGTGATGTCATCAGTGATGTCATTTGAGATGTCATCAGTGATGTCATCAGTGATGTCATTTGAGATGTCATCAGTGATGTCATCAGTGATGTCACTGACCATGTCATGAATGATGTAATATGTGACATGATCAGCAGTGGATTGCGGGTGCGCAATATATAGTTAGTACTACTAACTATATATGGAATTTCAATGGTTTTGTGTGAGTAAAAAAAGGTTTTTTAAATGCTAATTCCTAACTATATATGGTCTATAACCTATGGTTTTTTCAGTGAATTTTCAAGGTTTTGTAAATGCTAATTCCTAACTATATACGGTCTATAACCTATGGTTTTTTCAGTGAATTTCAATGGTTTTTTAATAGCAAATATCATAAGCTGTCGAATGTCAAGTACGTGGTAAGAATTTTTTTTTTCGTGTTTATGCACACTGATCTGCTTTGAATGCTGCCCCCCCCCCCCTCATTTCTATTAGGAGTACTCTCTCTTTGCAGATAGTGAAGGGTAGTTAACGCAGGCCTTTGCCCCCGTTGTAATCCGTCGTGCCTGCTTCTCTCTCCATTTGATTGATTGTTATCCAAGCATTTACTGTTTTAGAATTGGTTCTCTTTGGTTCATTCTCTATTTACAAACAAGCACAGAGTCGCAATACTCTGTTTAGTCTTTGCAGATAGCGAAAAATCGTGTAAAAACAACAAAAGGAATCGAGCAAAATCAGTAGGCCACTAATGGGATCTCTTTTTGACCTCGCTAAAATAGAAACATTAGGAACAACCCCTCATGACAAATACGAAACTAGTGAGATGAACTGAACTCCACACCATGATGGCTGCAAGACAGCTCGGCTCCGCCACCCACCCCGCCCAAAATAACGATAAACTCTATGCAAATATATACAACACACCAGCAAAGTAACAGGGTAAAACATTTTATTAAACAACTATTTACATAACTATTTTAAACTTTTTGTTGCCCGATCCGGCTAGCTCAATCGATCGAGCATGAAACTCATGCACTCTGATGATTCAAAGTTTTGAAGAGTGCTTGTAACACTGTCTGAAGCCTATTTGCACTTGCTTCATCTTCACTATTCTAAAAGTAAGTGGGGGCTGTTTGAGTACGTTACTGCATTTGTAAACAATGTGATGCGGTGCCACCCTGAACCGCTTAACGGAGGCCCCCGAGGGACGGTGTGATGGCGCGGACTCGGAGGGGGCGCTTGGCTCCGGCCCCCTCCCCAAGTCGTGTTCTCCTGGTGTGGCCTGAGATCGCCCCCGACATAGGTGGCCGGCTCCCGGGATCAAGCGGAACTTTTTGCCTTTTGGTAACTCTTCCATTCTTGACCTTGTCCCACAATCCGTTTCACCTAAAGTCAAAAAAAAAAAAAAAAAAAAGTTTATTTGTACTGGTACTCAACAGAGGACCACAAAATATACAAGTTACATATAAAATAAGATTCAACATTATCAATACAGAGATAAGAACGATTTTAAAAATTTATACAAGTTAAAACAAACAAATTCATTCGGAGGTTGCTTGCAGAGAGCAATAAGTTCACTCACTGTCGTGATTCTACATGAGCAATATATTGGTGCTAAAAATCTAGTGCGCGCAGAAATTACAATCTGGTTCGGACATACAAATAGAACATGTTCCAGAGTCTGATCACCCCCAGCGCACAATGTACATAAAGCAGATTCCCCCGGGGACCATCTTGAAATAAATGAAAGTAAGGGAAGAATGCCTAGTCGAAGCATAGTGATTGTTCTCCTAGCTCCATGTGTTAGGGTTAGCCCGATATAAGGCCGACTTTGTTTAAATTCTAAGGAATCAGCAAATAGTTTATAAGTGGGTAATTTGGTGCAGTGTCGGGAGTCCACTTCATAACTGAGCTTTGGGGTAAAGCATTTTAAGAACAGTTTTAGTTGTGCTGGTGACCAATTTTGCAGCATATCAACGGTAATATTTGCTACACGAAATGCTTCAGCCATGTTCCCTCTAAAAACTTGCTTTTTAGCATCGGACTCAAAGGTTTCTTTTTTCAACAGTGACCTTAGCGTGTTCTCTTTTGCGTGCAATAAGTTGTATGCCCACCTTATTACATTTGCAATTGCTACTGCATAAGAACTGGTCACTGATAGTTCCAGTCTCAGTGCTTGGACAGGAACTGCATCTGACAGTTTCATAATTTTCCTTAAAATCTTCCCCTCTTTCCGATCCATAAAAGCCCATTGTTTTATGGGGATGTACTCCGTCGCGTAAGAAAGTACAGGAGGTATTTTTACTTTATAGATGTTTATCAGAGATGAAAAATGTCTATTCCCTGTTGCGCTATATAGTCTCAGGAGGGCCGCTACATGTATATCTGATTTCCTTGACAAATTATTCAATTGCGTGATGTTAGATAAGTTTTTTGAAAGGATCCTGCCGAGGTAGGGATAGTTCTTAACTTCTTCTATCTTTTCCCCTCCTAATCTCCAGGTATATTTCGCACTTTGTTTCCTCCCCGAGAAGGCCAGCACTTTTGTTTTTTGTATATTTGGGACTAGATAATTTTCTTTAGAGTATTTGTGTAAAATGTCTAGTGACGTTTGTAGTCCGAAGGGGGTAAGATCCAACAACACTATGTCGTCAGCATACAGTAAAGCAATTATTTTTTGATCAGCAATTTTTGGAGGTAGGTTAGAACCCAATTGCAGGTAATGGCACAGGTCGCTTAGGTAGAGGGAGAATAATATTGGGGCTAGAAGGCACCCTTGCTTTAGTCCATTTTCAGTTTTAATTCTTTCCGTATAACCTCTTTCTCCCCCCATTTGAACTTGACACCAAGTATTGGTGTGTAAGCTGATTATAGACTGTAATAGTTGTTCATTTATGCCAAGTTTCCTCAATTTTTCCCACAATGTTGGTCGGTCTACCCGGTCAAACGCAGTAGAATAATCTATGAAGGCAGCGTATACAACCTGATTTTTTTGTGTTATATATTTGTCGATGATGGTTTGAATAACTGCGATGTTGTCAGTTACCGAATGTTTAGGCCTGAAGCCTGCTTGAAACATCGGTATCCGGCCAGTCGTGAAGGCCCATTCTTTTAGACGATGTAAAATTTCTGCTGCAAATACCTTGCCCACGGAGTCCATAAGTGCTATTTGACGAAAATTGCTTGCCCGGGTTTTGCTTCCCTTTTTGTGGATCGGGATGATTATACTTCCCTGCCATGATTTTGGGATTTGGCCAGTATCTAAGATGTAATTAAAAAGGGGATGTAACAACTGACTCCATTCCTTTGGGGCAATTTTTAGTGCTTTGATCGGAATCTGATCTGGGCCAGACGCTCCTGTTGATCTTGCTTTACGTATGTTTAGTTCCACAGATGTTGCGGTGATTTTATTTAATGAGAGTTTAACTTTTTCTTTGTTGTAGACCCCACTGCTTTCTGATGAAACTATTGAGTTTGGTCTGTAAAGGTCTGTCAGAAAATTTTCCCAGGCATCCGGAGGGACCGGTATTGATTGTAGTTTCTTTTTGGATCCAGTAAGTTTTCCTATTAGGTACCAATATTTGCGCTGGTCGTTCTTGTTCGCCGCTATCTGTATATCTACCCAGTTACGATCTTGTACAGTTTTTTTATGTCTCAGATTCTCACGTCTTAGTTGATTTTTGGTTTTATTTATTTCCTTTTTTATTTCTGGAGTGGGATTCATATATTGGGCGCGTATATATTTGTTTAGTTTTTTCTTTACCTCAGAGTTCTTAAAGGTGCGGTTATTTTTATCTTTATTCTTACTGTTACCAGCTGAATCCTTTGCTATCATCTTAAGGATAAAAGATCTGTACTCTATTATGGTAGATTCAAAATTTTCGATGGGATTTTCTGAGAACGTTCTCGTTAAAAGTTTTGAATGATCAATCAGAGACATAATTTTGTCGATGGTATAAGAGTTCCAGAATATGCGTCTCTTATCTTTATTCACCACTACATTGCTTTTTAGATATGTTATATGACAAGGTGCAGAAGATTTAGGTAACCAATCTGTTGTCAAGTGCATTTGGGTATGATCACTTTCTTGACAAAACTGGTTGAGCAAATATGAAACTGTTTCTAGCAAGTCATAACTTGTGATTACATAATCAATTATAGATGAAGTCCCATTTCCCCGTCTGGTATAGTTTGCAGGGATATCCCCTTCCATGCTACCATTCAATATTACTCCATTGATGTTTGTCAGAGTTGATAATAACAGTTTCCCTCTTTTGTCGGTCTGTATGCCCTCCGGGAATTGTGGAGATATTATGTCCAGACCTTCTTCTAAATGTAGTTTTGC
Source organism: Lissotriton helveticus (assembly GCF_964261635.1). Lineage (NCBI taxonomy): Eukaryota > Metazoa > Chordata > Amphibia > Caudata > Salamandridae > Lissotriton > Lissotriton helveticus. Next base: position 902,298 of record NW_027611923.1, read on the forward strand.
CCATTTATTAATTTCAAAATTAGAAATTTTACTATTGAAGTCGCCAACAATTAAAAAGGATGAGTGAAGATGGTTTTCTGTTATACTCTCAATCCTTTCCATGATATTTAAGAGTGTTATATCATGCTTTTTTCCTGGAGGAGCGTATACATTAAAGATGAGAATTGTTTTAGGGTGAGCTGTACTGTGTGTTTTAACGGAGATTTTGATGCACTGGAGGTTGTCTGAGTTGGTATCTAATATTTCCTGGGCCCACAGATATTCTTCCCTTAACAAAATAGCTAAACCGCCTTTAGCATGACCTCGATATGTGTTTATTGCCGGGATTTCGTAAACATAATAATTTTGAACAGTTGTAGGTTCGGTTGCCCATGTTTCTTGTAAAATCAAGATATCCGGCCAATTTCTAGTGGCCATGGACAATTTGTTCTTTATTCCACCTGCGATGTTCCAGGAGGATATTTTTATGCCAGTGCTAAACAGATTGTTGTTGAGATCTCTTGGGTTTGTTGCTATTTAGAGTCTCTGATACCCAAGCCCAAGACTTTGTGCTATTACCGTTCTCAGGTATTTTGGGAGCTTGATACCAAACGGCCCGTTGACCTTTGTTCACCAGAATTTTTAGTTTCTCTTGCCCTATAGAATAGGTGTCCGAGTGCTTGATTGCTAGGTCTTCCAACACTCCATTATCTCTTGGAAATTGTTTCCTGTATGAATTGGAGAGTGCACTAATTTGGGCATCATACCCAATTGAAACTGTACTGACCATTGATTCTTTTTTTTCCACAACATCATAGCCTTGTTTGTATAGTATCTCCTTATCATTCAAGATGATTTCTGGGATAACAGACGACCAAAATGTTACCCTTGCTAATTTATTGTTGTCTTTAATAGGAAAGGTTACTAAATCAAGTTCGTGGCTACTCAGTGATTGTAGAGACTTAATATGGCGTAGTAAGTGTATTATCCTTCTTCTGTTGAGTGGGGATGAATCACTAGGAAAAAGTTCTTCGAATTGTATAGTTTTGGGAGAAGACTCTTTTTCTCTTTGTTTGTTCCTATCCAGATGTTCCATGGTTTTATTATTATTATGATTTTGAATTGGATCCTCTAGAGGTCTAAAAGAGACAAATTCTTGAGCTCTTGGATCTAGTTGTAACGACTTCTCTTCAAAGTTTTTCCTAGTTACTGATTTTGGTATACTTTCAGATGCTGTTATTTTTCCAAATTCTTCCTCTTCCAGGTTTTGTTTTCTAGCCGACTGTCGAAATTTTAGTTTGTGAGCTTTCTTTTTTTGAATCCTCCTTATTGGTTTTTTCCTCCTTCTTTTCCTTCCTTCTATGTTACTTTCCAGATTCTTTTTATCTGTAGATTTTCCATTATCTTGTGCTGATATATTAGACATAGGTATTTCCTGGTTATCTGATATAGAATTATTTACCGGTGTAATTGTTTCGCTTCTTTTTTTAAATATTGGGAAATTGTTAATTTTTTGCTGATGTTTTTCTTTGAAGAGTTTTTTTAAGGAATATATTGTTGAATCATTTGGATGTTTCATCTTTTGTTTTTGTTGTGTTTGGGTCTTAGAAGTTTGAGTGCCGAAATCACGTGTACTTTTCTTCTGTTCATTATTATGTTCTTTCAATATATCACTTTGCTCAGATCTTGTTTTCGTTGGTAAATTGTTTGCCTCTACTAAGCGGAGGTCTTTTTTCTTTTTCTTATTAACTAGATGTTTTAGTATCCCTATCTGAACGTCCAGGGTTTGATCAGAATTATCAAGAATATTTCCCAGAAAAGAGAGAACAGATTCTAGAATCTCTTGCAATGAAAACAGGGCTTTTGATATGGGTGGTGTCGAGTCGATAATGTTGTTATTTGTTTTGGAGTTGATATTGAAGGGATCAAATGAGAGATCAGTTAAGGTAATTGGAGGAGATGTTTTATCTTTATTGTTCTGGCTTATTGCATGATCCAAGTTTTGCAGTCCTAGAACTGATTTGTTGACATTTAAATCAACCGATAGCGCTGAGCTCTCTTCAATTTTAATAGGAGTAGAAGTTTTTAGAGTAGTCTGGTCTTGTTGAGGGTTAAGTAGATCAACTGGAGTGCAAAGTGATTTACTACTTAGATCAGTGACTAGAAGACACAGTTGTGATTGTTGGTTAGGAATCGTGAGGAACCAGCTGACCTTCGCTAAGGTTTCTGGTCCTCGCAGTCCCCCAGGCTAGGTGCTCTCGCTGTATGCGCCCCGGCCTCAACCCCTCTGACTCCAGCTGGGAGCGACAGGCAGAGCGTGCCGAGTGCAGCTCGCGCTCACACCAGCGAGTCAGGGGGAGGCAGCACCACGACGCGGAGAACTACAAGCGTCAGCCCCAGACAGCCAACACAGACTTCAGACAGTGAAAGAGATTTTCTTGCACAGCGGTGCAGAGTACGACGAATCAGCAGCAGTTCTGAGCTCCAGTGAGTGGCGCCCGCGAAGCGGGGGTCACGAAGCTATAGCCAGCTCGTTGGGGGCGTGTCCGTGGGCGGGTCGCCTGGGGGAAGAGGAACCAGCTGACCTTCGCTAAGGTTTCTGGTCCTCGCAGTCCCCCAGGCTAGGTGCTCTCGCTGTATGCGCCCCGGCCTCAACCCCTCTGACTCCAGCTGGGAGCGACAGGCAGAGCGTGCCGAGTGCAGCTCGCGCTCACACCAGCGAGTCAGGGGGAGGCAGCACCACGACGCGGAGAACTACAAGCGTCAGCCCCAGACAGCCAACACAGACTTCAGACAGTGAAAGAGATTTTCTTGCACAGCGGTGCAGAGTACGACGAATCAGCAGCAGTTCTGAGCTCCAGTGAGTGGCGCCCGCGAAGCGGGGGTCACGAAGCTATAGCCAGCTCGTTGGGGGCGTGTCCGTGGGCGGGTCGCCTGGGGGAAGAGGAACCAGCTGACCTTCGCTAAGGTTTCTGGTCCTCGCAGTCCCCCAGGCTAGGTGCTCTCGCTGTATGCGCCCCGGCCTCAACCCCTCTGACTCCAGCTGGGAGCGACAGGCAGAGCGTGCCGAGTGCAGCTCGCGCTCACACCAGCGAGTCAGGGGGAGGCAGCACCACGACGCGGAGAACTACAAACGTCAGCCCCAGACAGCCAACACAGACTTCAGACAGTGAAAGAGATTTTCTTGCACAGCGGTGCAGAGTACGACGAATCAGCAGCAGTTCTGAGCTCCAGTGAGTGGCGCCCGCGAAGCGGGGGTCACGAAGCTATAGCCAGCTCGTTGGGGGCGTGTCCGTGGGCGGGTCGCCTGGGGGAAGAGGAACCAGCTGACCTTCGCTAAGGTTTCTGGTCCTCGCAGTCCCCCAGGCTAGGTGCTCTCGCTGTATGCGCCCCGGCCTCAACCCCTCTGACTCCAGCTGGGAGCGACAGGCAGAGCGTGCCGAGTGCAGCTCGCGCTCACACCAATGAGTCAGGGGGAGGCAGCACCACGACGCGGAGAACTACAAGCGTCAGCCCCGGACAGCCAACACAGACTTCAGACAGTGAAAGAGATTTTCTTGCACAGCGGTGCAGAGTACGACGAATCAGCAGCAGTTCTGAGCTCCAGTGAGTCTTCGTTTCACCTAAAGACACGCTGTAGTGGGGCGCCCCTTTGCCATTTCAGTTGCCATTCCGCCCGCTTTTGCTACACTGTGCCTCTTCCGCTATTCAGCTGTTTACCGCCCGCTCTTTCGACTACAGCGTCTCGCTCACCATGTACTTGAGTTGCTCCCGCTCTTGCGGTGCAGCGATAGGCGGCTGCCACAGGACTCTCAAAATGGCGGCCGGCTCTTCAGATTTGGGCGTGGTCCACTAAAATGGCCCTGCGACACCTTGGAACTCGGACGCTTGTCTGCTAGAGCTTGGGCTCCATTCTCGAAAGCGTCCCCTCAGCCTTGAAGATTCTACAAAAGTCTTGGGGGCCCCCGACTCCCGCAGGCTTCTGGTGGGGAGAGGCTACGAATGGCCACGACGGAGCTACGAAATGGTGGTGCTCTCATGCTAACGCCAGCTTCAGTCTGAAACATCCAGAAACTCTGTAGACTACCAATTCGATCAGTTCCGGTAGCACCCCAACGTGACCCGGTAGAGAAGAACTTGCCCTCCCCTCTTTGACTGATGGTTCTTGTTGCCTGTCCCTTCTGTTGTCATTTAACAGAACTATTTAGCCTGCTGAAAGGGGTTGTGTTCCGACCGCTGGTTGGTGGAGACATTTTGACTATATTCTGGACCTGCGTTGTCGCGTAATGCGTCATATGACGCGCCGCGTTAGCGTATCCGGAAGTGATCCGGGGCGCGGCGCGCAGCGCGTAACGTAAGCATAACAGATCATGTAACTTGTTAATAAAACTTTTCATTGGTTCATTTTACTTTTCTTATTCTAATGATGAAAGGCTTGGTCATATGACCTAAAAATTACGCTTTTTATTACTTTCGAACATTATTTTTTCTTAAACATATGTTATAATGTTCCAGGCTAATGTACTTTCCCGGAAAATTTACAACTGTCCTGCAAGTAAAATATATTCCTTTTTCGAGAAAAAGGGCGTTTCTTCGTCCCATGACGGAGCCGTTGAGCAAAAGAGGGTCGGCCTGCTGTCTTAGTCGCCGATACGCCAGAATATCAGATTCTTATCGATCACTTTATGTTGCAGGAGTAGAAAACACAACAACCCTTGACCATTTATCTTTACTGCGTTCCTGCGTATTATACCTTTTACCCTTCATGTAATTTGAATGCTTTATTTCACTTGCCGTTTACTGATTCTAAAACAGTGACTATTATTAAAAACTTTACCAATGTAAATACTACTACCATGTTTTCTTTTAAAAACCTTTATTGTGAAAATGTCAGTATACAAATACGGGCCTATAACCACGTGGGCCGGCCACGGAGCAAACTGTAATCGTATATGATGAGTAGACATTTACACTGTAGAGGAACGTAACGGGCGGGCCATTAGGTTGCAAGAACTAAGGTGTCTAACAGTTGCGGAATCGGTGGACGTACAATTTATAATTAAAATACGACAGGGCCAGTTACAATAAAATTATCTAGATATACATTTGCGGGCAAGTACCATGGGTGACGTTAATTCGAACTTTCAATAGTACAGTAATCAATAACACATCAGAACTTAATATCAATAGGGATGTCGAAATATTCAATCAATTCTCGTCCCCGCCCGCCATGTGCTTCAAAACTGCATACGTATCTCGTGATTTCAATGTTCTGCAACCAGTACACAACAAGGAGTTACGACTCCCATTTATTCTGGCGCCATTTTGGGCGAGGACGGGCAGGTCCAGGATATAGTCAAAATGTCTCTACCAACCATCGACTATGATGATGTTCATATGCTGTATTTATTAGAGTAACACTCATCTGTCCACATGAAATTAATTTGCCACAATCTAAACATGTCATTTTAATCTTTCCAAAGTTCTTCTAAATATTTGGGACCGTTTCCCTTGCCTCTGATGCTGTCAGTGCCAGTTCTTTGATGAATGTACTGGCAGGTCGGGGGTTCTCCTCCAAATCTCTCTTTTGTGCAGCACTATAATTAATCGGTGCCACCTCTCCATATGACGATGCATGGTATAGTTACCATAACTATATTTTTTTTCGGTTCCTCTGGAGAGTACATCGTGGCAAATGAAGCGTGTAACGTACCAGGAATTTACCTTTTTTGCATGTAGAGGAAAGGAAAAAAAATTTGAGCGTCCGAGTTCTAAGGTGTCCCAGGCCCATTTTAGTGGACCAAGCCCAAATCCAAAGGACAGGCCGCCATTTTGAGAGTCCTGTTGCAGCCGCCTGTCGCTGTAGCATCAAGAGCGGCCGAAACTCAGCTGAATGGCAACTGAAACGGTAAAGGGGCGCCCCACTACAGCAGACGAGCCTCCACCTGGGAAGGCCCGTTCACGCCGCCTCCCCCCCCCCTTCGGGCACCCCACGCCGTTATTCGGAGCAGGATTGTAGGATGGCCACACCAATGCGGCAACTTGCTAGACACCACCTCGGTGCCAACCGAATCTCAGCGCCTTGTGGTGTCTTCTATTCAGAAAACATTGTTGTGCTGCCTTCGACCTATTCGCCGCAAGTGCGCACGCAACTCAGCTGCATAGCTTGCTAGACACCACCTCGGTGCCATCCGGATCTTGGCGCGTTGCGCTGCCTTTGGCCCCATTCGCACATTGGTCCGTTACTGACGCCACCTCACAGGCCAACGGGGCGCCCCACGCCCACTTTCAGCATTGTAGGATGACCACACCAGTGCGGCAACTTGCTAGACACCACCTCGGTGCCATCCGGATCTTGGCGCGTTGTGCTGCCTTTGGCCTATTCGCACATCAGTCCGCTACTGACGCGAACTCACAGGCCAACGAGGCGCCCCACGCCGACTTTCAGCATTATAGGATGGCCACACCAGTGCGGCAACTTGCTAGACACCACCTCGGTGCCATCCGGATCTTGGCGCGTAGTGAAGCTGCAGCAGCTGCAAATAAGCTTCAGACAGTGTTACAACCGCTGCTCAGAACTCTCAACTATGACACCACCTCGGTGCCATCCGGATCTTGGCGCGTTGCGCTGCCTTTGGCCCCATTCGCACATCGGTCCGCTACTGACGCCACCTCACAGGCCAACGGGGCGCCCCACGCCCACTTTCAGCATTGTACGATGGCCACACCAGTGCGGCAACTTGCTAGACACCACCTCGGTGCCATCCGGATCTTGGCGCATTGTGCTGCCTTCGGCCTATTCGCACATCGGTCCGCTACTGACGCTGCCTCACGTGCCAACGGATTTTCTACGCTTTTTATACCCTATGCCGCATAACAGGTCATGTGACTTGTTTATAAAACTTTTCATTGGTTCATTTTACTTTTGGTTTCCTAATGATGGAAGGCTTGATCATATGACCTAAAAATAACACTTTTCATTGGATGAAAACTTTTTTTTTTCCCAAACGATGAAAGCCCCACCTTGTTTCTGGATGTTTCAGACTGAAGCTGGCGTCAGCATGAAAGCACCACCATCTCGTGGCTCCGTCGTGGTCATTCCGCGAGCAATCATGGCAGCCGCTCCCCACCGGAAGCCTGCAGGAGTCAGGGGCCCCCAAGACTTTTGTACAATCCTCAAGGCTGAGGGAACGCTTTCGAGAATGGGGTCCAAGACCTAGCAGACTAGCGTCCGATTTCCAAGGTGTCCCAGGGCCATTTCAGTGGACCAGGCCCAAAAAGGAAAGAGCCTGCCGCCATTTTGAGAGTCCTGTGGCAGCCGCCTATCGCTGCACCGCAAGAGTGGGCGCAACTCAGCTGAATGGCGGATTTTGACACAGTGGACCAAAAGCGGACGGAATGGCAACTGAAACGGTAAAGGGGCGCCCCACTACAGCAGACGAGCCTCCACCTGGGGAGGCCTGTTCACGCCGCCTCACCCCCCCCCCCCCGGGGCGCCCCACGCCGTTATTCGGAGGGCGGCAACTTACTGGACATCACCTTGGTGCCATCGTTCTGCTGCCTTGGAACTATTCGCACAACAGACCGCTACTGATGACCCACCCCCCGCGACGCCCCACGCCGGATACCGAAATCAGTGCGGCACCCAGGCAACATCACCTGGGTGCCGTCCAGAAATCTGGACGTTGTGCTGCGTTGGGACTATTCGCACAACCGACCGCTACTTCCTTCTTTTTCCCTAAAAATGTTTAAATGTTTTTACTGTTTTTGTTTTGTTGTATATATTTATAAGTTATTAAAGTTTTATAATCCTACTACTTTGTTGGAGTGCTATATATTTTTAATGTGACACATAATTGTAAAAACTTTGATGTACAAAGAGGCATCCCTGGAATCTTCCGCTTCAGGCTCGGTCCCCTCCCCAATCACAATACAGAATGGTTTTCAGATAGTAGGAACGCGTGTGGTGTGACGGATCTCATCGGGTGTGGGCCTTGATCTACTATAACTCCTTTGAAGAGGGGTGATTCTTTACAGCTGGGGCCATAAACTACATCTGCAGGGCTAGCTGATAGCCTGGGACCGGCCTGGACAATCGGACACAGAGGAAGAGGAGTGTCAGAGGGTGCGGTAGTGAATAGGGCGAAAGGGAGGTGTCGGACAGGCACAGGGTGTGATTCTCAGGGAAGAGCAGCGCAGATGGGGGGAGGTTTATTGCCCATGCGTAAGACAGAGAGCGGGGGTGACCAGTGCCTGGGGGAGATGCTTGCGAGGGTGGGGAGCCATGCTAAGGATCGACAGCGTGCAGAGAGTGGGTCTGGTCAAGGCATCTAAAATGGCTGCCGTGCACGACAAAAGTGTGGCATTTGAAAAAAGGCAAGATGGCGCAGACAATGTTTATCAACACTTCCTGATTTCCTTCGAATCGAACGTTAACAGACGTTATCTCTACCACACTACCGGTCCCCCTGGGCTTAAACGCCGAGATGGTAGGGACTGCATCCCGTGGAGATAGGCCGAGACGTCACTCAGCAGAAAAAAAAGAAAAAAAAAAGTCTATAAACATACAATAAGTTAAAAGTCAATCATTCTTGTTTCCTTGTAGTACGCTCCCCAGGCCCGCGGGGCCCTTTTAAAACCTCCACATCAAACCTAGGGGGTCAGGGAGGATCTACTATGCCCCCTTATGGTCATTTGCCCCTTCGCTTTGGCCTCCTCTTGTCTCTCGATCCTACCGAGAGACAAGATGGCGGCCGCTAAGGACTGTTTGGAATGTTTACAGACGCCAGAGAACCAATCAGCTTCGCTTCACAAAGCTCCGTAACGCGAAAAGTACGCGAAGCGGAGCGCTGCCCGGTCCGCTGTCACAGATATATATCTTTTTTTGAACGTTAATTTCTCAAAATCCACTGGAGCACATATATTGAGACATAGCAAAGGCACATCGGGCTACCAGTAAAT